>NC_056726.1:1029592170-1029899670 GCF_019279795.1 Protopterus annectens | reverse complement strand
AGGTACTCTATCAGCTTCTGGAAAGTGACTCAGTAAGGGGCACAAAGAAACTATACCAGGTTGAAAGGCAAAGACAGAAAGATAAAGAAGATAGTCAGACACCCTTCGAGTCCACAGGACATCAAAGGCAGGAATGAATATTTCCAGCAGCTTCTGAATGAAGAAAATCCCACAGAAGCTGTACTGCCCCAGAAACAGTCTACAATGAGATAAGAGGAGGATCCCACCCTAGAAGAAGTAAGAACAACACTATGGAAGATAAAGTTAGGGAAAGCAGCAGGCTAAGATGAGGTCACAGCAAATATGATAAAATGCTGGGTGTGATACAGGTGAAATGGCTCCTGAGGGCACAAATAGCAGTGTGGAGAGAAAGGTGTATTCCAAATGACTGGACAATAAGCATACTCTTGCCAGTGTACAAGAACAAAGGGGAGATTCACAACTGTGGGAAGTACAGAGGCATCAATTTAATTTGGACTTTGGAAAAAGCAGAGAGAAAGGACGGAGAAAATACTAGGAAAATCAGGTACATTATTCAAAACTAAAGACATGTACCACATTTTCCTTGTATTTCCTCCATTTTGTCTCTCTCCTACTCCTAAATGTCCAACATTTTCTTCTTCTACATAAAAAAAATAGAAAACAAAAATGGAGGAACGGAAACCTTCTTTTCAGTGTTGCTTCCTTTGCAATGCACTGATGTACTGGGTATGCATGGGAACGGAAGTCCAATACACATGCGCAGTACATCAGAAGAAGCCTTACTATAATGGAAAAACATGGAAGGACAACACGGGGCTGGTATACAAAGAAATGTATTTAATAAAAGTAAATATTTTGTCTTAAATAACAGCAAAAACAACTTTCATCAGCTCACAGCAGAGTTTCCAAATATATAAAATCCACAGTCTTTCTTAAAAACGTTTATTAGGTAAGTGCTTTCATAAACTCTAAGTTTGCTTCCTCAGACCTTAATAAAAACAGCCATAAAACTCATACTTTTAACCCCAATATATTTTAAACCAGCCTATCACTAGTAATTTCTAATTAACAACAAGTAACCTATTCATTGCCAAGTTACATAAAGAGAATATAGGCAATAAAAATACAGGCAATAAAAAAAATGCATACAATAAAAATGTATCAGTGACAAACATACTAAAAATAGGATTATACACTACTTCACTTTATTTCATTAATCTTCTATTTTTCAGCTTTGATGTAATAATTATGTCTTCATTAAGTCCCTTCCCCAGGTGTGCACTAAATTTTATTATCCATTTTAATTCTCGCTCTTCAGTGATGTTATTAATGTTCCCTACTCTAACCTAATATTTTCATGTAAAATCTCCAAGACACTGAACTTGGGGACACTCCTGGGGAAGGGACTTAATGACCACATACATATTACATCAAAGCTGAAAAACAGAAGATTAATAAAATAAAGTCAAGTAGTGTATAATCCTATTTTTTAGTATGTTTGTCACTGATACATTTTTATTGCCTGCACTTTTTATTGCCTGTATTTTTTATTGCTTGTATTTTTATTGCCTGTATTCCCTTTATGTAACTTGGCAATGAATGGGTTACTTGTTGTTAATTAGAAATGACTAGTGATAGGCTGGTTTAAAATGTATGGGGGTTAAAAGTATGAGTTTTATGGTTGTTTTTATTAAGGTCTTAGGAAGCAAATTTACTGTTTATGAAAGTGCTTACCTATTAAACGTTTTTAAGAAAGACTGTGGATTTTGTACACTTGGAGTCTCTGCTGTGAGCTGCTGGAAGTGGTTTTTGCTGTTACTTACTTAGTTTGTTACTATACAGCAGAGTTCTTTTGTGTGTATTTTTGATTTTATTTTGTGATTTATGTTATTTCCACTTGAAGCATGGCAGAGGAACAGATAAGATTGAGCAATGGAGGTAACCACCAGATGACTTATGAAGCAAGAACTTTTTTAAATGATTTGCTAAGGGTAATGGAGAATTCCCTTCTGGACAATATAGCAATAAGTACTGCTCGTGAACATATATTAAATACTGAGGATATGCAGACAGTATGTAATGCTAATACATGGCTAGAAAATGATTTTTTTTCACTCATAAAGATTGCAGTACAAGATATTACATTTTGAAGCATGTGGTAAGATGCATGTATATAGTGCTGTAGCCAAACACATGTTGATGTTAGGCAGTCAGCACCATTTTAAGTTCAGTGTCTTGGAGATTTTGCATAAAAATATTAGGGAACATTAATAATATCACTGAAGAGCGAGAATTAAAATGTATAATAAAATTTAGTGCACACTCGGGGAAAGGACTTAATGACCACATACCTATTACAATAAAAGATGAAAAATAGAAGATTAATGAAATAAAGTGAAGTAGCATATAATCCTATTTTTTAGTATGTTCGTCATTGAAACATTTTTATTGCCTGCATTTTTATTGCCTGTATTTTTTATTGCCTGTGTTTTTATTGCCTGTATTCTCTTTATGTAACTTGGCAGTGAATGGGTTACTTGTTTTAATTAGAAATGACTAGTGATAGGCTGGTTTAAAATGTATGAGGGGTTAAAAGTATGAGTTTTATGGCTGTTTTTATTAATGTCTAAGGACACAAAATTACTGTTTGTGAAAGCATTTACCTAATAAACATTTTTAAGAAAGACTATGGATTTTGTACATTTGGAGACTCTGCTGTGAGCTGATGGAAGTGTTTTTTGCTGTTACTTATTTAGTTTGTTACTATACAGCAGCATTCTTCTGTGTGGATTTTTTATTTTATTTTATCTTAAATGTCATTGCATAATAGCAATAACCAACCCTGTGGTTGTGGTATATTAAGATTTACCCACGATTGCCTTTATTTAATCACTCGGGCTTCTCCCTCAAGAATTAACAACCTGTATTCAAACTGGAGCCTTAGTTTGAGAGACAGCCTTACAGAACTATATTCAAGTTTATAGAGCTAAGTATATTTTCTGTGTTATTCTGTATTATAGAGCTAAATTGTCTGCTTGATATCTGTGTCTTACTGCTCTGCAAATCTATAGAAAACAGTATATATATATTTTTATAATTTGCACATTCCTTCATCTGTGTTGAAACTGCTCCCCCACCCCCTCATTTCCTGCCTTGTCTTTCAGCTGATATAATTTAGCTAGTGCTGTGTCTCCTTTTAATTAACAACCTGTATTCAAACTGGAACCTTAGTTTGAGAGACAGCCTTACAGAACTATATTCAAGTTTATAGAGCTAAGTATATTTTCTGTGTTATTCTGTATTATAGAGCTAAATTGTCTGCTTGATATCTGTGTCTTACTGCTCTGCAAATCTATAGAAAACAGTATATATATTTTTTTATAATTTGCACATTCCTTACATCTGTGTTGAAACTGTTCTCCCACCCCCCCTCCCTATTCTTGGTTGTAGTTTAAATTTGTTGGCTTTTGCAGTGCCCGCCCCACTGTAGATTTGATCTAAGACACTCCCCTAGGACAACTCTTTACCGCATTCTACCTAATAAACCCTTTCTGTACTTGCTTTTAGTCCTTTTTAATTTAATTACATTTTTTCAAACTGTGTGTGGACGAATATTGCTACATATTCAAGTGTGCCAGCTTGCACTGCATGAGAATTGTATTTACTACTTTACTACTGCTTTTGCTACTTTTCTAAAAAAAAAAAAAAAAAAAAAAATTCTTCTGCTTTTACTGTACTTGTGTTTCTTCCTACTTTATTTTGCTTTTGCGTCATCTTAAACGTTCTCAATTGTATTTATTACTGCTTGGTGTAACTCATTCTAAGCCTTTTAGTTTAAACACTTGGGCTTCAGACCAGTTTTACATTGAGAGGGTTTGTGGTCTGCACTGTAGTGGCAGAACAGGTAGCTTACATCCTTCTAAGTTGGGAACTGCTGATTGAGGGCTC
Organism: Protopterus annectens; assembly: GCF_019279795.1. Taxonomy (NCBI): domain Eukaryota; kingdom Metazoa; phylum Chordata; order Ceratodontiformes; family Protopteridae; genus Protopterus; species Protopterus annectens. Next base: position 1,029,895,740 of record NC_056726.1, on the reverse strand, counting down.
AGTGTCTGTTATTCTAAAAGTGTATTAATTCTGGTTTAAGCACTTGGGCTTTCAGGCCAGTTATTTTACATTAAGAGGGTTCGTGGTCTGCACTCTTTTGGGAGGAGAGGCTGGACTCTGCCCTTCTGAGCTGGGAATTTCTGATTAAAGGCTTATAGTGCATGTATATCTGAACTGCTTCTTACTGAAATTGGTACACCTTGTTTGCTGTAGCATAGACTAGATCCAGGCCTGCTGAATCTAGCTTTGTTTGTATAACTTGAGCACTAATCCAGGGATTATTTAAAGTATTCAGTTGTATTTATTACTGCTTGGTAGTAACTTGGTTAAAGTGTAGCTATCATTCTAAGTCTTTTGGATTAAGCACTTGGGCTTCAGACCAGTTGTTCTACATTAGGAAGGTTTGTGGCATGCACTGTGGTGGCAGGACAGGTAGGTTTCATCCTTCTAAGTTGGGAACTGCTGATGGAGAGCTCAGTGTCTGTTATTCTTAAATTGTATTAGCTCTGGTTTAAGCACTTGGGCTTCAGGCCAGTTATTTTACATTAAGAAGGTTCGTGGTCTGCACTCTTGTGGGAGGAGAGGCTGGACTCTGCCCTTCTGAGCTGGGAATTTCTGGTTAAAGGTTTATAGTGCCTGAATATTTGAACTGTATCTTACTGAAATTGGTACACCTTGTTTGCTGTAGCATAGACTAGATCCAGGCCTGCTGAATCTAGCTTTGTTTGACTGCTTGTTATTTCCCTGGAACGCTAATTCCACCTAAAACGCGGCTTCTCAGCACTTCTGTGGATCCCTAGTGATATCTGCATTGCTTACTGTACTTATTTCCTTGCTTCGCTTGAAAGAAAGTTACTGTTTGTCATTTTTGCATTTAAGTTACCTGTAACACATTGCACTTGTTACCTGGCACTTGCTCACTAAAGCAATTATAAGTCAGCACTAAAAATTAAAAGCACTACACCCTCGCTCCCCATTGGCCCTTGTTTTCAATTATAAAGGAATTCCCAATATTATTCTAGCATGTCCAAAGGTCAGTTGTCAATCTCCTCTTTGGTCCAGCTGGTGAATATGGGAATCTTGAGGCAATGTTACAACTGCCTCATGTACACAGACAACCCTCTCCTCCTCCCAACAAATTCCAACACATGTGAGAGATGCAACCATATAGCCAAACTGGAGGCTAAGCTCTCTCAACTCAGTACTGGCAAAACCAGTCAGGAGGAGAAGGAAACCACACTCACTACAATTCCAGTCTCACATAGACCTACCACGACAGCAAACCAAACACATAATCACACAAAAACATACTCGGAGGCTCTAAATAAAGATCTGCCTAAGCAGCAGAGACCTCCAAAGCAGCCACCCAAGCAACCGCTACCCCAAAAAAAAACACGTGCAACACATATCTCACAAAGCCAGTGTGCCGAACAGTCACAGCCCTTAAGGCTAAACAACACACCTGATACACTTGTAATAGGTGACTCTATCGTCAGGCACACTGGCGTCCCGCTCACCAGGCTGAACAAGGAGAAGGTCACGGTGAGCAGCCTGTCTGGCGCTAGGATCCGCCACATAACACAAGCACTCAGGTCACTCCAAGGCAAGTACAAATATGACTCAGTCATTGTCCATGCTGGTGTGAATGACCTGAGACGATACCTCCCTGGACTACATGAAAAGAGACATAGAGGAGCTCTCTGAGCATGTAGCCCAGGCTGGTATGACCCTGACCTTGAGTAGCATCTTACCCTCACCAAGAATGATGCCACAGTATGAAGACAAGATGATCAATTTCAACAATTGGCTTAAGTATTGGTGTCATTCAAAGGGGATCCAATGCCTATCAGCTTGGGATGATATGCACGACAAGCCACGATGCTTTGTTAGGGACGGCTTGCACCTGTCACCCCTGGGCTTTCGGATATTGGCAAAGGCTCTTGCTACCCCCATAGTGCCTTTTTTAGGCAAGGCAAGGCTCAAAAGACAAACCCACCTCCATAGGTATCACAAGGGATAAGAAACTAAGAGTAATGCTACTCAATGCTAGAAGTCTAAACCTCAAGATGCACGCACTCGAAACTCTCCTTAGCATGGAGAACATCGATATCTGTGCAGTAACAGAAACCTGGTTCAGGGGCCTGAGAGCACCCCAGCACTACCAGGTTATACCTCATACCATGCTTTTCGGCCCCAAAACTTGGACCGAACCACAAAAGGAGGGGGAGTATCGATATTCATCAAAGATACCCACACCTCCAGGTTGGTGGCAAAGCACGAAGCATCAGAGACTATCCATGTGCAACTAACAGTGGGTAAAACTGCCTTCCAGTTTATAGCCTGCTACAGACCACCCTCCCAAACCCAGGAACCCCACTCAGCCTTCCTGAGAACACTGGAAAATATGAAGGTCTCTCCGAACACCATTATATTGGGCGACTTCAACTACCCAAACATAGATTGGGAGCATTACTCTAGCTCCAACACCCTTGCCCAAAGGTTCCTAGAATTCATAAACTCAAATGCTATGGAACAACTTGTTACCACTCCCACAAGAGGGAAAACATACTGGACCTGATCATCACCAACATGGGGACTCTATGCTCCAGACCAGAAGTGTATCCCTCACTGGTAAGATCAGACCATAAACTGATCTCACTGGATATTCACATCCCGACCCCACCCCCTGCCCAGAAAACCACAGTGAAAAACTTCTCTAAAGCAAATTTCACACTCCTCAAAACCGAGGTGGAATCCTTCAAAGCCCCCGGGCCTGTGGAAAATACGGCCCAGACCGCAGAATCCTTTATAAATGCATTCTATGAACACCTTCAGGACTGCATGGATCATGCAATCCCAAATAAAACCAGGACCCAATCCTCCAAAGGCAGACGACCTGTCTGGTGGACCCCAGCCATAAACAAATTATACAACAGAAGGAGGAAGCTACTACATGATAGAGCAAAATCCCAAAAAGGGAAGGCATCTCTGATCAGTATTAGCAAAAACTAAGGGCACTCATAAAATCGTCAAAGGCCAGCTTCGAGAGAAAAATTGCACAGGACACTAAGGATAATCACAAGGCTTTCTTTAGTTATGTTAGGAACCTGGGTGGGAATTCCCAGATATGCTCAGAATTAGTCCAAAATGACAAAAAATACACTGATCCCACAGACATTGCCAACATCCTAGCTGACAGGTTCAGCGCAAACCTCTCCCCTCCCACCAAAGGGCAAATATCTATCCCTGCAGAGTGCTGCCCCTGACATCTCAGATGCTCAGGTGGCCGCCCTCTCCAAAGCAAAAAACACAGCATCAATGGGACCAGACGGTGTCCCAGGCTGCGTCCTACATGAACTCCAAGAAGAGCTAAACACAAACATAAAACTACTGTTCAATCTCAGCCTTACTACAGGATATGTACCCAAAGAGTGGCGTACAGCAACAGTGGTCCCTCTCCACAAAGGTGGTGCTTCAACGGACCCTGGAAACTATCGCACCATAAGCCTGACTAGCTTGGTCTGCAAAGCTATGGAAAGGATCATCATGGACCTCATAAATAAAGATATTGGGGACATACAGACACTGGATCCTACCCAGTTTGGCTTTGTTAAGGGCAGATCCTGCCTCTTAAACCTGGTTGACTTCTTTGAAACAGTCACCAAGGCCATTGATGAAGGGAAGGTGGTCCACACAGCCTATCTGGACCTCGCAAAAGCCTTCGATACAATACCCCACTCGGGCATTATAGATAAGCTCACCAGCTTAAATATAAACCCCTATGTCACTAGATGGGTTGCAAACTGGCTCAAGGACAGAACCCACATGGTTAGAATTGCTGGAGCCATGTCAGACTCCAAACCAGTTACAAGTGGCATCCCACAAAGCTCAGTCCTGGGACCTCTCTTGTTTGGTATATATTTCTCAGAGGTACAGGCCAACACGGAAGGACTGTGGCTGACCAAGTTTGCAGATGACTGCAAACTGGGCGCCATAATAGTCTCTCCAGCCGACACAAGCATCCTCCAAAAGGGCCTCATAGAAACAGACAACTGGTGCCAGAGCCATGGCCTCAAGCTAAACGCCAAAAAGTGTATAGTCATCCCCTTTGGCAAAAACAAAGTGCCCACAAATTACCACATAGGTGGTAATCCATTAAGTACAGAAGAAGTAATTAGGGACCTGGGGACCCAAGTTGATAGCAATCTCTCATTTGACAACCACGTGGCCAAAGTGGTTAGAAAAACATTTTATATAGCCCACCTAATCATGAAGGGATTCACATCTAGATTAGGGGAGGTCATCGTGCCTCTTTACTCATCCCTCATCAGGCCCATAATTGAGTACAATGCCCCTTTTGGGATGTACCTTACCAAACACCTGCAGCAACTGGAAAGACCCCAAAAGTACCTCACCAAGAGGATCAATGGGCTCAAACAGATGCCATATGCTGCCCAGTTAAATAAACTCCAGCTCTACTCAGTGGCATACCGCCTGCTCAGAGGTGACCTGTGCCTGACGTATATGGCCATGTCATGTCCAACCCGGAATTAAGGGACATGCTGCCCCTCAAAAAATCCAAATCCCATCGAGCTACACGCTCGAGAGACTTGAACCTCAGCACTGAAATAAATAGGACATGCTGGAGGGACAGATTCATAACCCAGAGGCTCCCTTCACTCTGGAATAAAATCCCAGTCCAGGTTAGGCAGAGTCCCTCATTGACTCTTTTCAAGAGGAATCTTGATGAGTGGATGGGAGATCGTAGGTTTACCCCGGGTATCACTTCTGTGTCACTGTTAGACAGAGGCACAGTATACTAACCTCGAAAAAGGGCATAGCAAAATTAATTTAAAATGGGTGGCGAAAGCCAAACATACTCTGGCTAGGCTTATAAATGCCCTAGGGCAGATAGCCTAGTATGAACCTATGAACCTATGAACCTATGATTAAACAACAACAACCATGGGCAAATCTTAATATACTACACTGATGTTGTTGGTTATTGCTTAAGTAAAATATATACATTTGGTATTAATGTATCAGTAATAAGTAATTAATATTCAGTTCTGACTTATTTTTTTTAATTAAAATGTTTGTTTACCCTTAGCTCAGTCTTGGTAAGCACTGCTAAGCCAAGCTAGGCAATGCTTAAACAGGACCTGTCTGAGCAATACTTAGCAGAGCTCAGCTCTTCTTAGCTGGTTTGAGCATTGCTAAGAAGTCCCATTCAAAGTAGTATTCAGCTCAGCTAAGTGGAATTGCTCACTGCAAAGCACTACTCAGCATTTTTCACCTTAAGCACTGCTCAACTCAGCTTAGCATGTTTGCTCACTGCTCAGCTTTCCTCAGCATTTTTGAAAATGGTTCAATGACAGCAAAGGGCATGAATATGGCCTTATTTAAACTACACAGGCAGGAATACCGGCAGAAAAGTGATGAAGTTAAAACTACCAACATAACTATTGCAACAAACCTCAAATTAAAGGTCAAGCTGCTAAATGCTAGGAGTCTAAACATGAAACTACACTCATTGCAAACAGTCAACTATGGAAAATGCTGATGAAGTACATGCCAGCCATACCTGGTTACTCATTCTATCATGCATTCAGACCTCAAACTGTGGGAAGTAAAGCCAAAGGAGGTGGAGTTTCAGTATATATTAAAGACATACACACCTCCAGGCTGGTCAAACTGTATGACGCACAGGAGACCCTGCTGGTGCATTTAACCATTGACAAGACCCCTATGCAAATCATAGCTAGCTACCGGCCCCCAAATCTGACCCAAGATGCCCAAACTGCCTATCTAGACCTCTTTGAATCTATCAAGATTCAACCCTTTACTCTGATCCTGGGTGACTTTAACTACCCAAACATAGACTGGAAGTACTACTCATGCCAGAACACAAATGCCCAGAGATTTCTTCGTTTTGTCAATGCAAATGCTTTGGAACAGCTAGATGATATCCCACAAGAGGTGATAATATCTTGGACTTGGTATTAACTAACATGAGTAACCACTGCAGCATAATGGCAGTATCATCCTCCCTTATAAGATAAGACCATATAGCGGTCATGTTTGAAGTCACCATCTCCTGTGACCCCCCCCCCCCCCCTCTAGCTAGGATCAAACAAAAAAAACTTTTCCAAAGCTCATTACAGCCTCCACAGGGATAGTATAAACAACTTCACAGCCCCCTCCCCATCTCCAGGAACTGGCACCAGTATCCAAAACTATACCAAATTACTATACGAACATTTATATAGATGCATGGAATCAGGAATGCCTGACAGGACTAAATCATCCTCCACAAGGAAAAATAAACCTGTCTGGTGGACATCTGCAATAAATAAACTCGATAACAAAAGAAAAAAACTTTTTGCCCAGGACGAAGAAGGAGCAGGTGCCCAATTGGAAGCAATCTCTCCTTAACCTAAACAAGCAAATAAGAGCATTAGTGAAATCCTCCAAAGCAAAATTTGAGTCTAGATTGGCCACATCTACAAGAGACTGTCATAAGTCCTTCTTTACATATGCCCATAATCTCAAAGGTAGCAACCAGATCTGTTTAGAACTGATGGTCAAGGACATCACATATACAAATGCAGTAGATATAGCAAACTTGATGACTGACAGATTCAGTGAAAATTTCACCCTTCTGTCCACCCCATCAATAAATCAGGACATTCCCAGTACCTGCCCCCTTCCCCTTATATCTAGGGATCAGGCCATCAATGCTCTCTAAAAGGCAAAATATACAGCCTCCATGGGACCCAGGCTGCATCCTACATGAACCCAGGCTGCATCCTACATGAACTCAGGCAGGAACTTGCAGCAGCATTAGGCACCCTATTCAACCAAAGCCTGACTTCCCACTTTGTCTCAGCTGAGTGAAGGACAGCCACTGGCATCCCTTTACAAAAAGGTGGAGCATCCACCAACCTGGGAAATTATAGACCCATCAGCCTAGCTAGCCTAATCTGCAAGGCCATGGAATGAATTATCATGGACATCATTAACAAGGACATTGGCAACCTCTAAACATTCAATCACACACAGTTCAGTTTCGTGAAGGGGAGATCATGTCTGTTACATTTGGTCAACTTTTTTGAGAGAGTCACCAAAGCCTTGGATGAGGGGAAGACAGTGTACACCACCTACCTTGACATGCACACCACCTACCTTGACCTGGCCAAAGCCTTTGACACTATTGCCCACTCGGGCATAATAGATAAACTCTCTCAACTAGGCATCAATCCATATGTTACCAGATGAGTAGCTAACTGGCTCACTGATAGAACCCACCTAGTCAAAATAGGAGAAGCAACCTCAAGCAGGAGACCTGTATCAAGTGGCACACCCCACGATTTGTTCCTGGGGCCTCTCTTATGTGGGATATACTTTTCTGAAGTGCAGACCAAAACCAGTGGGCTATGGCTGACCAGGTTTGCAGATGATTTCATCCTGTGAGCTGTCATCAATCCCCTTAGTGATGTGGACATCCTCCAAGAGGGTCTCACCCAAACAAATGACTGGTGCTAGAAACATGTCCTCAAGCTGAATACAAAAAAATGCATCATCCCCTTTGGGAAGAGTGATGTCCTGACAAATTATCACATTAATAACAATGTTCTAAGCTTGCAGTCAGTTGTGAGAGATTTGGGCAGCCAGATTGATAGCAACCTGACTTTTGACCACCATGTTTCTTCCATTGTACAGAAAGCTTCCTACATGGCCCACCTCATAAGTAAGGGTATCTCATCCAGGGACAAGGGGTCATAACATCCCTGTATTTTTCCCTTACAAGGCTCATTATTGAGTACAACACTCCATTCAGCATGTACCTTGCAAAGCTCATGCAGCAGCTGGAGAGACCACAGAAGTTCCTCACCAGAAGAATCCAGGCCCTCAAACATCTACCATACAGAAATAGGCTAAAAGCCCTGTCCCTCCATTCTCTGTCATACTGACTCCTCAGAGGTTACCTCTGTCTGGCATAGAAGGCGATCTCAGACCCCACCTTGATGGGACTGCTGCATATTCATAAGTCAAGCTCCACTCGAGTAGCCTGCACATGTGGACTCAACCTGGTCTGTGGCATTGAGAGAACTTGTTGGCGGGACAGATTTTTGTCCCAGAGACTCCCCAATCTATGGAATAGACTCCCTCTCTATGTCAAGCAGAGTACCTCTTTACCCCATTTAAGAGCAACTTGGATAACTGAACGGGGAATAGAAAATACATATTTATTTATTTATTTATTTTACATTTGTAACCAGGATAGTCTGACTGGATATGTGTCCATCTTCAGTGGAGGCCAGGGCACAAAAGCTCCGAATTCATAAACACAAGTAGTGAAACTTATATTGTAGAAAAAGCTCTACAACAAATTACATTAATAATAAACATATTATTGTACAAGTGATAAACAGGCCAATAACTGGTCAAAGTACATTTCATAGTAAGAAAGCAAAAGTTAAAATTAACCCAAAATAGGAGATTCATTTATTGCAGTGGGGGTTCCTGAGTTTGTAGCAGAACATCCAGAGACTGCATCTGCATTATTTATGTGCAGTTTCAAAGATAGGGGTCTTATGTGATGCATGGGCATAACCAAGCATTTAACACGTATGCTTTGAGAGATTTTTTGAACAGTGTAGTTGAAAGAGCTGAGGTCAGAGAGGTGGGAAGGTTGTTCCAGTTTCTGGCAATGTTGTGGGAGAACAGAGCTTTTCCTGCAGAGTTATTGGCTTTAGAGATACAGAGGAGAGATTTTTCTGAGGAGCGGAGGGGACAAATCCACCTGTGTCCCTGTTGGACAGGGGCATCGGGTGATGATTTGTCTATACATGGATTCAACTCTTGGCTAGGTTTATAAGGCCCTCAGGGCCAATGGCCTAGTACGTTCCTATAATTTTATGATTGTATGAACCTGTTAGAGTTTGATCCCTGTAGGAAGTACGGCAAGTGCAGGAGAGTAAGCCAGCTTGTGGGCACAGTGCTGGGGCATCCTTGAGTCCAGGGTCATGGATGGACTCCTTGTGAAGAACCATGATGAAAGCCTGCTGCAGAGCCAGTACCAGGGGTCAGAATACAAGTATGAGGCCTGGGACCATCTGGCATGTGAGCTTACCACTGCCAGTGGCATCCCCAAAGTGGTGAACAGATCCGTCATCATTATGATGAACTGAGATGGAGGAAAGGGGCACTGTTTGGCCAATGAATCCAAGATGCTCGACCCCAGAATGCCTCAGAAGTTTGTAAGTATATCTACAGGTGATATATCAAATTATAGTATGAATATCTGATAGACAGGTATGCATAATGGTGTGTTTTCTCCCCACAGCTGCAGAGGAGAGGGTTTGTAACATGGAGGGCCATGCAGGACAACTATAATGAGACTGTAATAGATGGAGACTGCAAATATATGATGTGCAAATGTGTATGGGTCAGTTATGCAACCCAGCATATTGCTATGGTCTGTACAAATCACACATAATCACATCTACTAGGGGTTACATGTGTATACCTGCATGTAAAATAGTAATACACAGTTCACTAACTATTCATCACACATGGCACTGTGACACTCTACTTACATTACAACGTCAGAATGTGTGACCAAGTGAGTTGTAGGCAGATATAAGTCAAACAGCAGACAGCAGTCCCCCAGTATTGCAGAGTGATGAGAAATACATATAGCTCTTGTTAACTTTTGCACACACAGACCACAGTTTGGATCCAGAGACAGGTACAAAGATGCGTTCATGGTGATACATAACTAATCCTGAGTATTTGGAGAAACTGTCAGGTAGTGTTAACAGATATTTTCTCCACAGGGCTCACAGGTAAAGACATGATTATGTTATCTGTATGAAGGGTATACTAATAAACTTTGTAGAAATGTTCCAGTGCTCAGCCCCATGCCATCAAATGACAGCAGGATAGCTATATACACTATGCACTCTTCCCGATGCATGTCTCTCAAGTGTAATGGTGTCACAGCTACTGATCACTGTTGCCAATAACCTTACATGCAGATATAAATCCAGTAGAAGCATGCCATTAGCATACTCACACAATGCCAGTGTATGGTACATCTTGTTAGTCATATATGTAACCTTGACATATACAGGTCCCCTCTACTAATGTACCTAAAGTTGTCACAGCTTGCCCCATAGCATTCCAGCTCAACAGATTAACAGGTATGTGCATTTTATGGCAGGTACAGGCCTCAGGTAGATGTAAAGTGAGGGCAGACTTGTACAGTATTGAGTAGAGCTATTCTGAAAAATATAAGCCTTTACAGTTGGTAATGGACTGTTTTCTCTTCCCCCACCCCTTATCTGCTTCAATAATTATTATTCATATACTACGGGTATGTTGTTCTCAAAACCTAATGTTGGGACATTTGACTTATTATTGTTCATATATTTAAATGGTTTAATACTTACATACCTTGTTGAAATTCCATTGTTGGTGGCCTGTTGCCATAACTGTTACTGGCATGCTGTTACAATAATGACTGTTATACAATTTAGGCATGTTTGCTGTTTACCATGCAATTTCCCCAATTCTATTGTTCTGGATTAATTGTAACACTAATGCATGCTGTTATAACTAATGTTGAAATGTTTTGTTCATGATTAACCAATACACCTTGAAAAACCTTATCACCATAGCACATTTGGGTAGGCAGATCCCAGCAGATCCGCGTGTCCTGCCATATCTGGCCAGCACGTCTGGGACCCAACCTCAAACTGCCTCCTCCACTGGTCCTTCACCACCCTCATGTGGAGCTGCATCAGGGGATGGGATCCATCCCCCCGGCTCTGGGTGTAGAGAAGACCCTGTCACCTGACACCATTTCTGATGTATGGTGCACAGGGTCATCCAGAAGGGCTTAGATGCACACCTGTGCCAGATCAAGGGCAGACTGGCACACCTGAAGGGGCAGACTGCAACCTTCAGGGCCATGAAGGGGCAGTGCTAACTGCCCACTGGTGCTGACCTCAGCCCCACTGTTTCATCTTTGGGCACATGACCCTCCAATTCCCAAGCACTCTCCCTGTCCAAGGGGTTTACCCCCTCATGTGTCATACACTGCCCCTGTCTGCTGTCTTCTATGTCTGCAAAAGCAACCTCTCCTACCCACCTTACCTCCCCAAATGTACCTACAACCCTTCCCCAACATCACACTCTCACCTTAAAATTACAAAAGGCCATCTGTCCCCACAAAAATAATCTCATACAATACTTAGCTCTCCATTTTGCCCCACAAATACTGCCCTGAGTCAATCATCCCACCAATTAATCAACAAACTTATGTCCCCCACACCCATCCCTGTGGGGTGGGAGGCTCCAAATTCCAAATTGTTCACATTATTCACAGCTGTTGCCAACCAAGAAATGGAGAGCTATGGTTCTTTCCTACACTGGTCCTGCATATACCTAGCTGCCTTTCACAATGTATTTCCCCCTGCTTGCCCCCATTTCACCACTTTCCTATCACCCCATTTTTCTTTTCTATTTTTGGAATTATAGTGGGTTTAAGTGGGAGTAAGCACCGCTATGCAATGCTAAGGGAAGCTAAGCACCTCTTGGCACCACTTAGCATCATGCAAAACCCTGCAAACCATCTTAAACCTGCTTAAAACTGCTTTAATCACTCTATCTCAGTCAGCCGCTGTTCTGCTTAGCAACAAAATAACCAGCCCTGCCAGTTCTCAAACCTAGGACCCTGTGCACTACAGTTAGAGCAACATACCACTACACCAATTCTGCTATGAGAAGTGTTAATACTTTTGTAAATATATCATGCATCACAGTCATTTAACATTAGGGAAAAATAAAAAGTTCATCACTGCCAAGCCTTGAACCCAGGGCCCTGTGTACTAAAACCAGAGCAACACAACACTGCACCAAATCTCCTGTCAAAATTGCTCATGCTTTTGTAAATATATCATGCATTACAGTCACATAACAGTAGGAACAAAAACAAATTTGCCATGTGCCTACACCACAGCCATCTATGTCACTGAAGTTTCATGAAAAGTTATCAGAGAATTTGGCACTCTGGATTAAAAGGTTTGAACAGTGTTACTTTGAGGGCTATTATTAGAAAGCTAGATACAATTCAATAAAGAATATTCTTCCTATTAGAGGAGGAGAATTAATTAAATTGTTTAACATCTTCAAACTTAAGGAAGAAGAGAAAATCAATATTTCTATCTTAAATTATAATTTTCATACTTAATGGTGAACCAAAGAAAAATGTATCATACATGTGGCATTCATTTTCATGTATTTATTTATTTTACATAGGTTGATTATACAAGCAATTTCACTGATGAACAATATAAGAATATTAAGTAAAGTATGTTTGTAAACAGGTATCATTAGAAACCAATGAAGAATAACTAGAAAACAATAAATAAATAGATAAAATATATGAATTATTTACAACTAATACTGTGTATTTATAACTCATGTCATGTTAATTGGATAAGAAGAGAGATGCCTTAGTGTAGGTATTATGAGGGTTAGTATAATGGTGATATATCAAAATACTGATGTTCCATTAGCTCAAAGTCATGTTCCTTAGGGAAGATTTGAAGAAAGACATAATTACGGAATTCCTTATGCCTGAAAGATTAGAATTTCCAGTGGCAGGAACAAGTTTATGGAAAGCTTTTTCAATGCATTTTAAGATGAAGGGATAAATTAGGAGAGGAGTAATAGCATTCACTTCCATATTATGTAGAAGGCAAAGGTTTCTAATTCTGTGGAGAAAGTGAGGAAGGGAAGTGCAGATATTTATAAAGGGAGCTTCTATATATCAATGGCCAACAGTAGTGAGGTTCCAAGATTAAAAGTGAGCATTGGTAGAGATTTCTATGGTGACTAATTGATTATATTTCATGAGAAATCTCTTTGTTTTGAAAAGAGCAGCTACAAGGAATAGCTTAATAATCTTGGGTGACCAGTGAAATTAGTTTGAAAAGTAGCTTGGGCATTTGACATGTGGGCTGGACATACCTTTCCTGATGGAAGGGAGAAAGAGTGAATGTGGCAAAGTAGGCTGCTTACTTACACAACCTTTTAGAAGAGATGCAGTAAGGAAATTATGCAGCATTAGTGTAGACATTCCACTTGGTGTGAGCCCTCACAACTGATGTGTGTTAGCATGCACTTAGATGGGAAAAGGTACTGTGGGCCCCATTGTGACTATGTCCAGATGTGAGTTAATAGCAGTAGAAATGCCCTGATATATGGGATGATGACAAGTGTGCCATGCACTCTCATGGCAGCCAGAGTGATGGCACATCCAGACAAATGTCATCATTCTGCCCCTGAGTAGACAACCCAGAATAAGGGACACAAGGGTCTCAAGTCTAGAAAGAAGAAGTACCATAAGGCCTTATTGTCAGCAGACATGGGAGCAAAAAGGGCACAGGGGGGATGATTTCATTTGAAGTTAAGCAGTTCAGGAGTCTGTAGATCATCATCATCATCATCATCTTCTTTCAGCTGTTCCCGTTAGGGGTCACCACAGCAGATCACCTGTTTCCATTTCTTCCTGTCCTCTGCATCTTGCTCTGTCACACCAACCACCTGCATGTCCTCTCTTACCACATCCATAAACCTTATCTTAGGCCTTCCTCTTTTCCTGTTGCCTGGTAGCTTCATCCTTAGAATCTTTTTCCCAATATACTCAGCATCTCTCCTCAGCACATGTCCAAACCAATGTAATCTTGCCTCTCTGGCTTTGTCTCCAAACCTTCCAACCTGGACTGACCCTCTAATATACATATTCCTAATCCTGTCCAACCTGGTCACACCCAGTGCAAATCTTAACATCTTTAACTCTGCCACATCCAGCTCAAACTCCTGATTTTTTGTCAATGCCACTGTCTCCAGCCCATATAACATAGTTGGTCTCACTACCCTCTTGTAGACCTTCCCTTTCACTCTTACAGGTACTCGTCTGTTACAAATCACTCCTGACACTCTTCTCCACCCACTCCATCCTGCCTGTACTCTTTTCTTCACCTCTCTTCCACACTTACCGTTACTCTGAACTGTTGATCCCAAGTATTTAAACTCTCCCACCTTCACCACCTCTACTCCTTGCATCCTCGCCATTCCTCTATCCTCCCTCTTATTCACACACATATATTTTGTCTTAGTCCTGATGACCTTCATTCCTCTTCTCTCTAGAGCATATCTCCATCTCTCCAGGGTCTCTTCCACCAGTTCCCTACTCTCACTACAGATCACAATGTTGTCTGCAAACATCATAGTCCAAGGGGACTCCTGTCTGATCTCGTCTGTCAACCTGTCCATCACCATTGCAAATAAGAAAAGGCTCAGAACTGATCCTTGATGTAACCCCACCTCCACCTTAAATGCATCCGTCACTCCCATCGCAGACCTCACCACTGTCACACTACCCTCGTACATATCCTGTACCACTCTTACATACTTCTCTGACACTCCTGACTTCCTCATACAATACCACAACTCCTCTCTAGGCACCCTGTCATATGTTCAGGAGTCTGTAGATACCTATGCAAATTTTTTGAATCAGAAAACACAAAGCTATAAAACTGATTTTCCTACATTCTTGTGCTTCATTATGCAATGAGTCAAGTGTTAAACATCGAAAAGTATATCTTAGCTATCTCCAAATTGTATGTTTGGCTTCACCTAGACATCACCTAACTTAATCCAAAGAAATTGCACGAAATCCTGTTGTAGAATAAGGCCTCAGTGATGTGAAGGTATACTGAATTTGGAATTTGCATGTTTATTTGATAAGAAATAAACTTTTTTGTGGAATTTAAATAAAATGTACATAAATTATTAAATTAAATTATTAAATAAATAATTTAAATAAAAATGAAAATTATAACAACCACATGATATAAAAAATGATGCCTGGTAATACACAAACCACATCCAGTGTGAGCACTATGGCAACAGACATAAAACAAACACATTGCAAAGCAATTATCATAAGATCATAGGATCATAGATTAGGACTAGGCTAACTGCTCTTGTGCACCATTGTAAGCCTAGCCAATTACCCCATGTGAAAATCAAGCTCTACACCTTGTGTGTGTAAGGTAAACAACTTAACCACTATGCCAACCTTCCACTCCCATTAAATGAGACAATAGATCATTGAATGTAGTTCTTATTACAAGACCAGTGACCCTTCGTGCAACTAGTGAGTAACAACATTTGGCTCATAGGTAACGTACTGATATGATGTATAATAATAAATGTGGATACAGAATATTTGGCTTGAGCACCACACCAGGTAGGTGGTAGATTAATTTGTCTAGACTGCCAGTGAAATTGGCTTTGACATTCAGTGGTGTGCTGCTGCTTAATTCTGTGGTTTATACAGCTATAACTTAGAGAATAATTTAAATAAGTTTCCTAAGTGAGAATTTGCAAATGAAAGTATTAACATCTGTTGAATATATCGGTGTGCAGTACCGAGCAGAGTGCCAACATCTGCCGTTTAAACCGGGTGAAAGTAGGGAAAGAATCAATAACAAAGTAGCCAGATCTCCATTGTGTACCCCAAAGATAGCAAATTACTTCCCACCAGTGGAGCAGTACACATATCTTGGGCCCTGGGCAATTTTCAAAGCATTTGCTCCCGTTCCCCGCCCCACTCACTTTTTTTTTTTGGACCACACAGAAATGCATGTAATCTTTTAGAGTCAACCTCCTGGCACTTACGCACTAGATTGTTTTAAATTATATTTATTGTTCAGAGAAACAAAATTGCATTTGTTTTAAATCTGACTATTCTTGAACATTACCCCAGTAAGAAGTGAAAATTATCAAAATTACTCACTTTAGAACACTTCAACCATAAAAATAAATCAAATTACTCTCATCTCCTAACAAGAGTTATAAATCACAAGACAAGTTAATGTAATACTCCAACTCAAAACATGTAAAATGCAAACCTATGGTAAAAGCACATTGGCAGGCTAAAATAACATTGCTATAGAGACACAGCTGTGATCTTGTGGTCCTGGACAATGGCTATTTATAGCATATGGGTGTAGCTGACTTGTGTAGCATGCATCCTAAAATGCAAATGCAGGTTGTGCTCACTTGCCATATGAACTGATTCCATATAAACACACCATACCCCAACTCTGGAACTATGTCCTTAACCCTAATCCCAACCATCCTCCCTCCATTTAAATGTTGTCCCTAACCAAACACTAAAACAGCATCCACAACCTTAATCCTAAAACAATTCCAAAATCTCACATCTGTGTCCCTAACCCTAATCTTAAAATTCCCACCCTTACCCTAAATCCCCATCCCTAACACCAAAACCACCACTAACTTTAACCCTAATCCTAAAACCCCTTCCTAAGCCTAAATTTTGATCTTAATCATAATAACTACTATCCAGTCTTAAACTGGCATTCATAACTCTGACTGTAAAATACCCTCCATAATGCAAAAAGTCTACTCTAACAGTAAATCCCCATAACCTAACCTTAAAAAGACTACACAAAACCCTCCTGTGATGTTTACCTCAAAATTTATTAAACTGAATCACCTACATACAATGCTCATATCTTAAATTTTACCTAAGAAAAAACTTGATGTTCTGCTTCTTTTGCACATCTTCTACCTGCATGTTACAAATAACAATGGCCAGGTACTGAAAATAAAAACATCACTTTTACCCCAAATGATAAAACAGTCAGGAGGCTAGGAGGTATGCAAGCTAAACAGAAACTCAGTACAAGAAGGCAGTGATACTAAAACAGATTGCAAACACACCATGAATGGAACTGACAGAAAGTAAAGAAAAATCTATAAACAGCAGAAAATGTTAATAACATACGAATAATATCTCATATCCGTTACAAATAAATAATAAATAATAAAACAATAAAGACATACAAGCTAACATACTATATTCAGCCACTAAACCTTATAGCTTGCATTCATTCTCATGGAATTTATTTATCTATTTTTATGTGATTCTATAGTTCAGAATTTCTTTGCTCAAGTATCAGGGATGGTGCCAAAACTACTGGGGAACAAACACCAAAAATAAGACACAAATTATAATTATTACTGCAGTTTATTTAAAAAGTTAATACAATAACATGTTAACATTAGCATACATTTTCTGAACAATAAACAGTATGAAATGCCTAATATTTAACAAAGTATAATTTACTGACTATAAACAGCACAAACCTACCAGAAAATCAAAGAGAAAGTTAATGTGAAATAATGAGTTGTGTGAAATAAGATGAAACTGAATGGCTGTATCTGGAAATTCTGCCACCCTTTTTTAACCTGGCAACTCAGAAGATCATGTTTAATAATGAAAGAAAAGGCAAAACCATGACTTTGATGAAGGAAATATTTCACCACCATCCACATTAAACAATATTTGAGAAGTATTCAAGCTATATGGGAACTACTATCAATTACCACTTACTTCAACAACAGAGCAGCAGCATAGTCACATAAATAACTCTGTCAGAAACAGGCCCCAGAATTCAATAAACCATGTAGGAACAGCGTTATTTATACATGGAGTGAATGGTGTCCGTGTGTGCAGAGTACCTTACATATTAATGAAGGTGCACTACTGAGAGGGAGCCACGGTCATGGCTATGTAATGAGGCTAGGGGGTGTGTTACAGTGCCGTCAGATCTGTAACATGCCCCCTGCACTGACAAATTGCCATACAGCACTTTACAAAAGAAAAGTGTCCACAGACATTGAAATACTTTAATATCAGTCTAAATAAATGCAGGTGGTGTGTGATAGGTACTGTCACACACTCCCTGCATTGTGAAAGTGCCGTACGGCACTTTACAAATGAAAACAGTGTCTGAAGACACTGAAATACTTTAATATCAATCTAAATAAATGCAGGACGTGTGTGACAGGTACTGTCACAAACTCCCTGCATTGTGAAAGTGCTGTGTGGCACTTTACAAATGAAAACAGTGTCTGCAGACACTGAAATACTTTAATATCAATATAAATAAATGCAGGGGATGTGTGACAGATACTGGCACACCCCCCCTGCATTGTGAAAGTGCCATATGGATTCATAGGTTCATAGGTTGGTACTAGGCTATCAGCCCTAGGTCCTATACAAGCCTAGCTATAACAATTCCTTGGCTATTTTTTCCCACACTATTTACTTCCCTGGACCTTTACAAATGAAAACAGTGTACACAGACACTGAAATACTTTAATAGTAATCTAAATAAATGTAGGAGGTGTGTGACAGGTAATGGGTAATGTCACACATCCCCTGCATTGCGTTTGTGCCGTTCGGCACTTTACATTAGAAAACAGTTTCCGCGGACACTGACAGTATGAATGGGAACTGAATGTATTCCAAGGGGTGTGTGACAGTTACTGTGACACACCCACTGCATTGTGAAAGTGACGTACTACATCATTAAATAAAATAAATTAAATAAAAGAAAAAATAAAATAAAACTGCTTTCCCATATAAAAGTTAAATGCCCTGTCTTATGTATTCAAGCGAAGCACCTACCGCATTTCAAGCCATGACTCTAACCACTAAGCTTACAGAACTGTCCAGATTTTAGCTATATAGTTACATACAGCTTCTTCTATGGATGAAATGTGGACTGCTCTGTTAGCTAATGGAGCTGTCCAAATTTCAGCTATATAAGACGCTATATACAAATGTATAGCTAAAATCTGAACAGCTCTGTTAACTTAGTGGATAGAGTTATGACTTGCAATGTAGTAAATGCACGGCTTGAATACCAAGATCGGATGCTTAGCTTTTACATGGGAAAGCAGTTTTATATTTTTTTATTTTATTTAATGACATAGTAATTAATATTTGTTAACCAGGATAGTGTAGCTGGTTCAAATTCCCAGTGTCAATGGAAATATAAGGTGAAACCCCCCATTTAAACATGTCCCATACAGTATAGACACACCTCAAGGTAATGTAATGAAAGCACATAGGGGGAGGTCATGTAAATTATACAATGATATTCCAAAATGAGCATGCTGATTGTCCAGCCCAATCAGTGTGCCCATTGTAAACCCTAGCATATACCAATGAAAAACGGTCTGGTTGCCCTGACTGTATTCCACTGCTATTTACTGTAATTATATATATATATATATATATATATATATATATATATATATATATATATTTATATAATTTTTATTTTTAACAAAAAAAAAAAAAACATAATCCAGACGCTGGACATAGCAGAGAGACAGGATGGAGAAAATACTAGGAAAATCAGGTACGTTATTCAAACTAAAGACACATACCTGATTTTCCTTGTATTTCTTCCATTCTCTCTCTCTCTCTTACCCCTAAACTGTCGGATATTTTATTTTTGCATTAAAAAAAAAAAAGAAAACAAAAATGGAGCAACAGAGACCTTATTTTCTGTGTTGCTTCCTTTGCAAAGCACTGATGTACTGGGTATGTGTGGGAACACAACTCCCATACACATGCACAGTACATCAGAAACAGCTCCGGAAACTGGAAAAATGTGGAAAGACAGCACGGAGCTGGTATACAAAGACATTTATTTAAGAAAAGTAAATATTTTCTCTTAAATAATGTCATTGTATAATAGTAATAACCAACCCTGGGGTTGTGGTATAGTAAGATTTACCCACAGTTGCCTTTATTTAATCACTTGAGCTTCACCTTCATGATTAAACCACAACAACCATGGGTAAATCTTAATATACCACACCGACATTGTCAGTTATTACTTAAGTGAAAAATATATACACTTAATAATAATGTATCAGTAATGAGCAATTAATATTCAATTCTGACTTCTTTTATAAAAGAGAACATTTGTTTGCCCTTAGCTCAGTTTTGCTAAGCACTGCTAAGCCAATCTAAGCAATGCTTAAACAGGACCTGTCTGAACAACACTTAGCAGTGCTCATCTCCAGTTCTGCTTAGCTGGCTTGAGCATTGCTAAGAAATCCCATTCTAAGTAGTTTTTAGCTCAGCTAAGTGGAGTTGTACACTGTTAAGCACTGCTCAGCATTTGCCACCTTAAGCACTGCTCAACTCAGCTTACCAGGTCCGTGCACTACTAAGTTTGGATCAGCATTTTTGAAAATGGTCCAGTGATGGCAAAGGGTGGGAATATGGCCTTATTTAAACAGCACAAGCGGGAATACTGACAGGAACGTGATGGGGTTAAAATTACCAACATAACAATTGCAACAAAACCCAAATTAAAGGTCATGCTGCTAAATGCTAGGAGTCTAAAAGTGAAACTGAACTCATTGCAAGCAGTCTTAACCATGAATAATGCTGACATCTGCACAGTCACAAAAGTCTAGTTCAAAGCTGTTGAGAGCACCCCAGCCATACCTGGCTACTCATCCTATCATACATTCAGACCCCAAATTATGGGTAGTAAAGCCAAGTGAGGTGGAGTTGCTGGTGGGTAGATTCCTGTCCCAGAGACTTCCCATACTCTGGAACAAGCTACCCATCTATGTCAAGAAAAGTTCCTCATTAGCACTCTTCAAGGAAAATCTTGATGAGTGGATGGGAAATAGGAAATACACCCTGGGGATCACTTCTGTGGCTCTGCTCGACAGGGGCACAGAAAAATAACTTTATTGGGTGGCGTAAGCCAGGGAACCTTGTTGGCTAGGCTTACTTAGGCCCTTGGGCCAATAGCCTAGTACCTACCTATGAACCTATGAACCTATATATTAAAGACATACACACTTCCTGGCTGGTCAAACTATATGAAACACAAGAGACACTCCAGGTGCAGTTAACCATTGACAAGACCCCAGTACAAATCATAGCTAGAAATCGCCCCCCAAATCTGAATCAAAATGCCCAAACTGCCTATCTAGACCTGCTTGAATCTATCTAGATTCAACCCTTTATCCTGATCCTGGGTGATGTTAACTACCCAAACACAGACTGGAAGTACTATTAATGCCAGAACACAAATGACCAGAGATTCCTTGATTTTGTCAATGCAAATGGTTTGGAACAGCTAGCCAATACCCCCACAAGAGGTGATAATATCTGGGGCTTGCTATTAATCAACATGAGTAACCACTGCAGCATCCCTGCAGTATAATCCTCCCTTGTAATATTATACTATAAAGCAGTTATATTTGAAGTCACCATCTCCCGTGACCCCCCGCCCCTCTAGCTAGGGTGAAACAACAAAACTTTTCCAAAGTTGATTACAGCTTCCTGCGGGATAGTATAAACAGCTTCACAACCCTTCGCCCTCTCTAGGAAATGGCACCAGTATCCAAAACTATACCAAATTACTATATGAACATTTATATAGATGCATGGAATCATGAATACCTGACAGGACTAAATCATCCCCACAAGGAAGACTAAGCCTGTCTGGTAGACATCTGCAATAAATAAACTCTATAATAAAATAAAAGGAATTGCTGTCCAGGACCAAGAAGGAGCAGGTGCCCAATTGGAAGCAATCTCTCCTTAGACTAAATGACCATATAAGAGCACTAGTGAAATCCTCCAAAGCAAACTTCGAGTCCGGATTGGCCACATCTACTAGAGACAATCATAAGGCCTTCTTCACATATATCTGTAATCTCAAAGGTAGCAACCAGGTCTGTTTAGAACTAGTGGTCATGGGCAACACATATACAAATGATGTAGATACAGCAGACCTGATGGCTGACAGATTCAGTGAAAATTTCACCCCTCTGTCTCCCCCCATTAGTAAAGCAGGACATTCCCAGTACCTGTTCCCTTCCCCTTATATCTAGGGATCAGGCCATCACTGCTCTTTGAAAGGCAAAATATACAGCCTCCATGGGACTTGATACCATCTCAGGCTGATTAATACATGAACTCAGGCAGGAACTTGCAGAAGCATTAGGTGCCCTATTCAATCAAAGCCTGACTACCAGCTTTGTCCCAGCTGAGTGGAGGACAGCCACTGTCATTCCTTTACACAAAGGTGGGGTGTTCACTGATCTGGGAAATTATAGACCAATCAGCCTAACTAGCCTGATCTACAAGGCCATTGAATGGATTATCATGGACCTCATTAAAAAGGGCATTGTCAACCTCGAAACACTTGATCCCACACAGTTTATCTTCATGAAGGGGAGGTCATGTCTGTTACATTTGGACAATGTTTTTGAGACATTCACCAAAACCATGGATGAGGGGAAGACAGTGCATAATACCTACTTTGACCTGGCCAAAGCCTTTGACATTATTCCCCACTCGGACATAATCGATAAACTCTCTCAACTAGGGATTAATCTGTACATTAACAGATGGGTAGATAACTGGCTCACTGATAGAACTCACCTAGTCAAAACAGGAAGCCACCTCAAGTGGGAGACCCGTATCAAGTGGCATATCCCATGGCTTGTTCTTGAGGCCTCTGTTATGTGGGATATAATTTTCTAAGGTGCAGGCCAAAACCAGTGGGATATAGCTGACCAAATTTGCAGATAACTGCAAGATGGGAGCGGTCATTAATTCCCCTAGTGATGTGGACATCCTCCAAAAGGATCTCACACAAACAAATGACTGGTGCCAGAAATATGGTCTCAAGCTGAATATAAAATAATGCATCATCATCCCCTTTGTGGGGAGTGATGTCCCCACAAATTATCACATTAATAATGTCTTAACCATGCAGTCAGTTGTGAAGGATTTGGGCACCCAGATTGATAGCAACCTGACTTTTGACCACCACATTGCTTTCATTGTATGGAAAGTTTCGTACATGTTCCACCTCATAAGTAAGGGTATCTCATCCAGGGATAAGGGGAGCATAACATCCCTGTATTCTTCCCTTATAAGGCCCATTATTGAGTACAAAGCCCCATTTGGCATGTACCTCGCAAAGCACATGCAGTAGCTGTTGAGACCACAGAGGTTCCTCACTAGGTAAATCCAGGCCATCAAAAATCTACCATATACATATAGGCTAAAAGCCCTATCCCACCACTCTGTGATGTACAGACCTCTCAGAGGTGACATCTTTCTAGCATAGAAGGCCATGTCCGACCCACCCCTGATGGAGTTGCTGCATATCTGTAAGACAAACTAAACTCACTCAACCTGCACACAAGGCCTTAACCTGGTCTGTAACATGAATAGAATTTGTTTGCGGGATAGATTTGTGTCCCAAAGATGTGTCCAACTGTGGAGTCCCTCTCTATGTCATGCAGAGCACCTCTCTAGCCCTCTTTAATAGGAACCTGGATGACTGGATGGGAAACAGAATATAGACCCCTGGGATCCCGCCTGTGTAACTGCTGGACAGGGGAAACAGGTGCTAACTTTGAAGGAACATGGGCCTACAGACCAATAGCCTAGGATCATCCTATGAACCTATGAACCTATTACCATAGACGTTTGTTGTAATTATTTCAGACTGTACTACAATGTTGTCTGAAACTATTCCATGTGAATCTGAACTCTGTAGTTACTGTATTGATTGAGTATTGTCTTGTTCCTTTATTAGTTATTATTAAATATAGGTAAACCTTGTAATTGTGTCTGGTCTGTATAGAGCTAAGTAAGCTCTTAGTGTACTTGCATGTGTATTCGGTGACACTGTATAGCCCACACCAAAGGTTCAGTCTTGGTTATACTTACCATTTGGTTAATAGGCCCATCACACAGTAGGATTCGTCACCCTTTGGTAAGGGCCTTGCAGTAGCTGATAAAGTGCTGGATTGTGGCAGTCGGAACTATCTTTAAGAGTGGGCAAAAGGGGCCATAGCTGGTAAACCTGCGCCAGCTTTTCCCAGGAATGTGTGTGTGTGTGTGTGTGTGTGTGTGTGTGTGTGTGTGTGTGTGTGTGTGTGTGTGTGTGTGTGTGTGTGTGTGTGTGAGTCATAAATCAAATCTCAAAGTGTGTGTGTGTCAGCTGCTTGGGCAGGGACACAAGGCACAGGTCAGACAGAGAGGGTAATGGATGTTTTGGCTTGGACAGCCTGCTGACATGTTAACCACATAGCTGTGCCAGTGAGGAGTCTTACTGGGGATCTGGACAGAGAGGGAGAAACCAGCCCCAGACTGACTGTGATCTCTGTGCTCTGAAGGGTAATTGTACTTTACTGTGCGTGTATCTGTCATCATCCCATTGTGTATGTCTCTCACTAGTAGTAGTAGTGATGATTGAGGATCCTTGATTACTGGGCCAGTGTAGTGGCATCACACTGATAGTACATACTGGTGGATACTGCTGGCATATAACATGATGTACCATTCTTTAGCCCATGTCAGTCTGACAATTTCATACAGGATTATTTCACAGATTGTCCAGGTCTCCCTGACCATTTCTGATGGTTCCCTATTATTTAAGTGAACGTTCAATATTGCAAACACTGCTTTCTTGACAGCTAAATGTCGACAAGGCCAAATGCCGACCAAACAGAACAGCGATTTTTTCGTAGGGAAAAAAATCACTCGGCCATGTTCGGGACTTTGCCATTTCCTCTACTGTGGTGCAATCTTGGAGTTGGTATATTTAAGTAGGGGGGGTGTGGGGGCAAAGCCCCCCACTTTAATTATTTTATTTATTTTTTTTTTTTTTGTGGACCAGTGATTTTTTTTCCTAGGAAAAAATCGCTGTTCTGTTTGTTTAGGATTTGGCCTTTTTGACATTAAACTGTTGATATAGTGGCATTCGCAATACTGAATGTTCGCTTATTTAATAGGGAAGCTATATTCTGGTTAGGTCAGTGTTTATCCCACACCTGTATCTGAATGCCTGACAGCTATGGCTAGCATACCTGGTGAGCCCCTGCAGCAGGACAGCAAGTTATAGGTAGTAGTAGTGCGGGGATGCTGGCTCTGGCTCAGTAGCAGTGCATACATCCTGAGCATGCAACATAAGGGAATGGATACAGTACCAGATATTTGTGTACCATTACTGTGTTCACAGGGGTCTGGCATGTCACAGCCACATTCCCCAAACTCTGTGGATAACCATCATGTATTGTCCACCTGGTGTGTGGGAATACATATTTGTCTGGTGGGGGGGGTCTTAATCTATCAGGCACATGTATCCATTTTGCAAACATCTGGGTAATGCAGATGTCAGACACTTATGAGGAGGTCACCCTACACCACATATGCACTGCTCTCTGTTATTGTGTACCCTATATGTTCCTGGAATGTCCACATGCACCTGTAGTAGCACGCACCTATTTGTCAGATGTAGGCTGGGTGACATGTTATAGTAATGTTGCCCATAAGGGACACCCAGCGGTTGATGGCAGTGATGTCTGTGGACACATAACAACACAGTCTGTTACAACAGTCAGGCCATGTCTGGTAGTCCTGGTACTTTCTCAGGTTACTAGGCTATGGGCCACGTGCATACATATGCCTAGCCCACATGTTAGCATATGCGTATGTGTAAGCAGCTCCCATCCCCCTATCCAACAGGGACACAGGTGGTCCCCCCTGTTAAGCCATGTGCTGTTAACCATTCAGTGGCTGCACCTACACCCATGGGTGTGGGTAGTAGGCTTCATGTGTGTGGAGTGTGTGGTGTCCACAAGGCAGGTTGTGTGTGCCAAGGCAGTCCAGGTCACTGACTGGGTTGAGTGTG
Source organism: Protopterus annectens (assembly GCF_019279795.1). Taxonomy (NCBI): domain Eukaryota; kingdom Metazoa; phylum Chordata; order Ceratodontiformes; family Protopteridae; genus Protopterus; species Protopterus annectens. The sequence goes on along the minus strand of NC_056726.1, from coordinate 1,029,870,088 downwards.
TGTGTGTGTGTGTGTGTGTGTGTGTGTGTGTGTGTGTGTGTGTGTGTGTGTGTGTGTGTGTGTATGTATGTATGTGAGTTTGTGTGTTACCACAGTGGGGCATGGCTTGCACTTGTGAAACAGTGACAGCAATTTGGGGTCTGTGACTGCTGTGCATGCCACAGTCACATAACCCCTGAAGAGTATGTATTATACTGGGTAGAGTGTTGGCATTATAGCCTAATACCAAGACAGGCCATTCAGCATCTACATTGGAAAGCATGTTTATATTAATGTTAATTTTACATTTTTATATTAATGTTACTTTTATTTGCTGAGGTAGTTATTGACATTTGCAAGGAACACAAGCCAGGCATCAAAAAATATAAACCGGAGGCATTTAATGTTTGTCAAAAAGGTCAAGATTAAGCATAGCTGAGCGGTTTTGCACAGTGTATAATAGTGTTCAGCAATGCTTAAATGAAATATGAGGTATATATAGCAGTCTAACAGCAGATCCTCACTGGCTGAATAATTAGGGCACCGGCACTTGTACATTAGGTGCAAGGGTCGAATTGTGACCATTCGGCTTTTTACACATTATAGGGAAATGTTGTAAATGTTTAATTTGTTTTGTATATATTACAATATGTTAACTGTGGTGGTCCAGCTTGACAAGAAGCCCATTTGCAATGGAGACCCAAGTATAAAAGCCCTAGTTATACACACGTGTCCAAAACTATTACAGTTACAAGAACAGATAACATAGTTAAATGCATATGTTTAGGAGATATAATAAAATAGAGAGGATGGCCTAATGGTTAAGGTGTTTGCCTTACAAACACAAGGTACAGAGTTTGAACCTTACAGGGGATAATTGGCTAGGCTTAAAAAATGGCTCGCAAGAGCAGTTAGCCTAGTACTAATCTATGAACAATTATGGGGTTGGGAGGGTGGCCTAATGGTTAAGGTGTTTGCCTTACAAATGCAAGGTGCAGGGTTTGAGTCTCACAAGGGATAATTGGCTAGGCTTAAAATGTCTCGCAAGAGCAGTTAGCTTAGTACTAACCTATGAACCAGATGCACATAAGACTAATGTAACATTACTGAACAATAATTTACAATACTGTTGCATATATCTAAGCAGTAATCATCTTGTTATGCAAAGCTAAGGGCAGCAACAAAATAACCTAACCTGGTAAGCTTCAAACCCAGGATCTTCTGCACCAAAATCAGAGCATTGCACCAGTATGTTAAATCACCTGTGGGTATTTAGTGTTTATTTTAAAATATATCATGCAGTGCAGTTATGTAACATTAGAGAAAAAAATATCACCCTGACAATTATTGAAGCCATGACCCCCTGCAACAAAGTCAGAGCTTCGCACTCTCATTCCAAACGCTGCGGGTATTCAGTCTTTATTTTAAGATGTACAATGCAGTGCAGTGATGTAACAATAGGGAACATTTATACCCCTGCCAAATATTGGACCAAAGACCCTCTGCATTAAAATCAGAGCAACTCACCACTAGTCCAAATCAGAAGTGGATATCTATTGTTCATTTTTAAATTATAACTTTCAGTACAATGATATAGCATTAGGGGAAAAACTACACCCCTAGCAGGTATTAACTCCAAGACCCTCTGAATCAGAGTTGGAGCAACACACCACTATGACAACTAAGCTGTAGGGAATTACCCCTGTTCCTGTACATATATCATAAGTCACAGTGATGTAACAACAGGGATAACATACACCTCTGCCAAATATAGAAACATGAAACACCTCAACCAAACCTCAGTTCAGTACACCAGTAGGACATCACACCTCTGGGGGAATTACTGGTGTTTGTACCAAGACAACCCAATTCCCAGTGACACAACTTCCACATATAATGGCATCTATACAGAAGATTCCCAACTCCAGCCTTTCTAATACAACTCCTCTCATTAAAAGATGGAGATATCCACCCAAATCCTGGCCCAAAAACACTTCCTACTACACAACTCCACAATCCCAATCAATTCAACACTCATTCCCTTACTCAACCAACAAACTCTCTCTTCATAGCCCTGATCCTACAGACATTGCCAACATACTGGCTGACAGGCAGGTTGCAAACTTTCCCTCCCCCCTCCCCCAAAAGGAGATACAAACGATTGCAGCCCCCTCATACATCTCCAGCGCGCAAGTGAGAACTGAAAGCAAAAAGCAAACACAGCATCCATGGGACCTGGAGTGGTGTGCTGTGTGCTCCCTGAAACTCAATGAGACTAATTAAACCCACAGCTGACAGCTGTTTAATCAAAGTCTTAATGCACCTCTGGAGGGCGCACTGCAACTGTGGTACCACTTCACAAACTGCGGTGCCTACATGGTGCCTCCACCGACCGACCCATACTGACCAGCGCCCCTTGACAAAAGCCATGGAGAGAATCATAATGGACCCTCAATAAAAAAATAGACATAGAAAATAAAGACTTTCCGAACAGTGCAGTTTTTCTTTGCAAAAGGCATGCAATACCTTTTTGGTTGACTTTTCTTTTTTAGTCACTGACTTTTTGTTGACAGTGAGGAAGAAGTACATACAGCTCTCTCTCCAGTGGCTAAGGCCCTTGATACAATACCCCATTCGGTATCATTGAAAAACATCAGCTTAAATGTCAACCCCCACATCACAAGATGGGTTGTTTGCAAACTGAGATGGGAACCCACAGGGTGGGTCATGCTGGCTGGCGCCATGGTGCTGCTGTGGCCTGTCACAAGACTCAAAGCTCCTCACTAACTCAGTCCTGGCTACTTGTTTGGCATCCTACTTTTCCAGTACAAAGTAACAGGGGGGGTTAGAGCTGACAAAGGTTTACGATGACTTGCAAAAGAGATGACATAAATAGTAGAAAACACAGCATCACACACACTGGTCTCACAGATAACCAGAGAGTGCAAACCCTGAAGGTAAATAAGCCCCAACCCAAAGTTAAATGCCAAAAACAAAAAATCAAACCCTACCCCTAGGGAAATACAAGGTTATTAACTACCAAAACCAAAAGTTATCAAAGTTATCAGAAGGTTGGGAGGTAGTAGTCTAGTCTGTCCCACGACATAGTAGTAGTTAAAGTGACACCCATGACCCTTCTACTTTATCATGAAGACATGAATCATTCTCATCTCATAGGTAGGAGAAGGAGGTCCAGTTTCATCACTCATCACACAGATTGCAATACTACTCATCAGACCAATGATTGAGATATGTACCCCGACACTTGCAGCAGCCACTGACAGTTCCCTCAAGTCAAAGGCAAAAGGAAAGAAAAATCTGTCAAAAATATGTCCTATGCTGCCCGCCTGAAAGAACCTATTCAGTATCATACCGCTTCAGCTTCACATAGTTCGCCCATGTCAATAAGGCATCATCAAACCCAGATTTGATGAATATGCTTCACCAAAAAAAAAGATCCATCAATCACCACAAAAAAATGAGAGACTTAAACTTGACAATGCTATTAACTTAACGTGCTGGAGGCTAGATTCAGGACCCAAAGACTCAATAGCTGTGTCAAAAAAAAGCGGTACATCGCTGGCAGAGCAATCTGCTCTTGTTGTGGCAGAGGAGAATGGATGGTATATGGAGGATTACCATACCATGGGGATTACCTCAAGTAATCACGAGAGAGGACAGAGGTTACTAAAAATGGCCTAAACCAGAGGCCATACAAAAGGGTGGCCACTATCACAAAAGCGGGTAAAGCTGGGAACCCTAAAACCTCTCTGGCACCTATGAACCTCAACATACATAGCATTAATAATAAGGTCTCACAACTCCATGCTCTCATAGAAGTCTACTCTTTCGACATTCTTTGTTTAACAGAAACCTGGTTAAAGTCTGTAACTAAAGACAATGAAATCACCCCACCTGGATATAATATATTTAGATCTGTCCGTGTAGCAAAGAAGGGTGGGGGAATTGCTATCCTATTTAAATCAGGTCTACAGATCACCACATATGACTTTAAACCACCTGTAGATTCTACTGCTGAAATTCTTATTTCCAAACTTCAACTGAACACTTTTAAATCCATCTATATTATCTGTATCTAGCTACCTCCTGACAATAACAATGCCACCATAGAAGATATCCTCTGCTGGCTATCACAAAACCTACCCCAAGAAACCATTATCCTAGGCGATTTTAACATAGATTGGAACTGCTGTTGCAGCAGCCACCCTACCACCCACATTAACCTATTTGGTTTCTCTCAAATCATTACCTCCCCTACCAGGATAAACAAGCCTAATAAGAAAGAAAGTACCTTGGATTGGATTCTTATAAATAACCATCCCCACACATATGAATCTGGAACCCTCCCTGATGATATTAGTGACCACTCACTTACCTACATTATCAGGCATAAGACCAATGTCTCCATTCCAGCCACTTTCAAGTTTATTAGGTCCAAGAAAAACTTTAACCCTGATCTCTTTCAAAGCGTACTAAGAGCATGCAACTGGTCTCCCTTAAAACACCTCCTATTGCAGGAAGCTGTTAAATACTTTAATTCCAAATTCCTAACCATTCTAGATAACCATGCACCAAACCGCTCTATTAGAATCAAAACTAAATCTGCCCCATGGCTTTCAAAAGAAACCAAACAAAAAATCCACCTCAGAAATAAATACTGGGCCAAATGGCGTATGACAGAAAACTCTGCTGACCATCAAAACTTTAGACAACTGAGAAATGATACTAAGAAAGCTATACTGTCTGATAAAAGAAACTACTACTTACAGTTCCAGAAAACTAAACATAATAACCCACAAAACTTCTGGGCAAGTATTAACCAACTACTACACCCAGGTCAATCTAATACACCTAACCCACAAGGCACAGACCAGGAGCACCCACAGCACACTACCAATGCCTTCAATACCTTTTTCACTGAGGCCATTCAAACACTTGCTATTCACCTGTCACCTAATAATTTCACGTTACCTGTCTCTAACACAATCCAACCCCCTCCATTTCTCTTCCAGCCTGTCCCTACAACATATATTCTTTCCCTTATCCAAAAACTTAAACCTTGCTCTCCTTCAGCAGACCAATTACCAGCTGAATATCTACAGAAATCAGCCAAATCCATTGCCTGTCCCATTTCCATTCTGATTAACAGAACCATTAGTGAAGGACACATCCCAAGCATCTGGAAAGTCTCCCATATTATTCCCCTTCATAAAGGTGGAAACTCTACTGAATTCTCCAACTACCGTCCCATAGCCCTACTTTCACCTTTGACAAAACTAATGGAAAAATGCATCCATAAGCTACTGCTAGACCACCTAATCCAAAATAACTTATTTCCAGCTGTCAACATGGTTTCAGACCATCCCACAGCACTACTACTGCCATCCTTTCCTTTACTGACTGTATTAACAAAAACCGAAATGCCAATATGTTTTCCTCAGCACTATTTATTGATCTGTCCAAGGCATTTGATATGGTTAATCACCAAATACTTATTAATATTCTCAAATCCCTGTCACTAGATACACTCACTATTAAATGGTTCCAATCTTATTTAGATAACAGACAACAGGCAGTACTTTGGCACAACACTCTATCTACCCACCTGCCCATTAACATTGGCGTCCCTCAAGGGTCCATATTAGGGCCTCTTCTTTTCTCCATATTTATCAATGACCATCTAGCAATCCCCCAAGAAACATGCATTCAATACGCCGACGATTCCACTTCCACTTCTAAACTTCACTCCCTTACCCAAGAAGGATTTAATACAGTAGAACAATGGTTTACACAACATTGCCTTCTGTTGAACCCCAAAAAAACTAAACTCCTCCTTTTCAATCCTACTCGTAAGACCGCCCCAATAGATTTCTCAGTTACATCCACTAATGGTGCTCCCATATCACCTGACCCATCTACCAAACTACTTGGTATTACCATAGACAACAATCTTAACTTTAACATCCATATCAACAATACTATAAAAACTGTTAACAAAAAACTAGGCTCTCTCTACAGTCAAACCCTTCCTTTCATTAACAGTCAGAATAACTATTGCTTATACCTATCTAATCTCTACACTCCTCTATGCCTCACCCATATTTACTAATTTACATAAAAATAACCTCACCAAACTGGAAATCTCCTACAATAATATTGCCAGGTTTGCTACTGGCAACCCATTCAGAACCCACCACTGCTATAATCTTAAGCAGCTAGGATGGCTAGAAATTCAGAATCTGCTTAAATTCCACCAACTAACCATTGCCCATAAGATTCTTTACCAACCTTCCAGTACTCCTATACTATCTGCCCTCATCATTTCCTATAATAATCTGAAATCCTTGCGCTCATCACACAAACTTCTAGTAAACACCTCTAAATCTAATAACAGGGCTGGGGACTCTCTTTTCAGTAATACTGTTGGAAAATCCTGGAACCTTCTCCCCAGTAAACTTTCTTCAGTCTCCTCTACGTCTCTTTTCAAAAACAGACTAAAATTTTGCTAAGAACACACTGGCTATGCCCCTGTACTAAACCTGACTGATCATTTTTCTACTTTTTCTACTCATAACAGGCACTGCCTACCCACTACTTCCATACAACTAGCTCTGCTTTCCTTACTTACCACATTACCTTTTTTCTATTCCTTACCCTTCTTTTCATCCCCTAAGCTTACTCATAGTGTGACAGCTCTTTATTTATATAATTACACAATATGCCTCTTTCATTGTTACTTTCTGTATTCTACTTGTAATTTGCACTGTACCTGCCTATTGCACTGCAAAGTATTTCTGCCCTCTCTGTAATTTTTGCATTGTACCTGCCTTTGGCACTGTGAAGTATTTCTGTCCTCTTTGATTTTTTCTGGGTTAACTTCAAATGCTCTTTGTAAATATAAATGTAATTATTTTCCTCTTATCCCAGACCTTATCTCCCAGACTATAGTTTATTATTATACCTGCATTTTTTGTATTGTACCTGAATTTTGAAATGGGAGGTATTTAGACCTCTATGATAATTTCTGTATTAACCTGTAACATAATTGTATGCAAAAATGTTTTTTGTTATTTTTTGCAAGGAGCTTATCTCCCCGGGCCTCTACTGAAAACGGACATGTATCCAGTTAGACTAGCCCGGTCAACAAATGTAAAATAAAATAAAATAAATAAATAAATAAATGACAGCTTACTTGGGCCTGTGATGCAGACACCAACCCAGTACACAGTAAAATAAATGCTGATGGATGTATGGGATGCCTACTATATCAGGTACACCTGACAACTGCACAGATGGTTGCAGAATGTCCACACCTACTTATGTCATGGTTGTTATCAAACCTATTCCATGTGCTGAAGTACTGGCAGGTCAGTGCAGATTGACCATACAAACTCATGACAGACAGGTCAGCGTCACACACATTAGACATCCAAACACACAAGTCCATGCCAAACCTGTGTAACACACAGTATGCACGCACATATATCCTGCACATACACCTCCTATAATGATGACTTAGTAGGTCTATCTGTTACATACCTAGCATGTCTCACACCAGGACACCCACAGTCCAGGCCCACAGTCCAGTGTGTCGCACATTTACATGCTTGTCAATACAACATAGAAATAAATGAGCCCTGCAATGTCCAGTAGAAATGGTTGCTGATAGCACAGTCACTGCCACCCACTGGAGTGCATAAAAGGCCGTGAGGGTGGGATACATGTTACAGATATGTACATGTGTCCTAAATGTCCCCTACCCCTCACTGCATGGCATTACTACTTAACATACATAACAGAGGCTCATACCACACCTGGACTGTTATGGGTAAAATGTGAAAGTCCCACCTACTGGCCTTTAAATAGGCTGCTTTCCTGCTCTTACACATCATACTATAACTTTCAAAAATGTACTTGGTCACGTAACATTGTGCAAACTCACACAAAGCTATGAAGCTTAGCAACGCATAAACTGGAAAAGACCGTTGACCATGTTTAAGCACTGTTTCCCATCATGAAGCATTTCTAAATGTAACAATTGCTTCAATTAAACTCAACTGATGTTTCAGTCACCTAGCACAGATTCACAGCAATATATCTAAAAATTATTACTACCCAGGACCTACTACACTGTAGGGCATGACTCATCTAGCCATTGGGATAGTGAAGGGAACTTATATATCTTCAGATGTGTGTGTTTATGTGTAAGTATTTATATGTGAATGTGTGTTTGTGTATCTGCATACAAAGACATGCATCTGGAGCATTTCTCCCTGGGCCTCCACTGAAAATTGATTGCATTCCAAGTCGGACCGTCCCAGTAAACAAATGTGCAGCTTTACTGTGCATGTTTGTGCATTGCTAAGCACTGCAGAACTACAACAATTGAATATATTCAGTTTCTATTTTTAGATGTCTAACAGATGTCTGCTGTAAATGCGGGCAAAGCTCAGCATAGCTAAGCAATGCATCACACCATGCAAAAAGCACATGAAAATAAAACAAATCATGAAAATTTAATACATCCAGTTTCTATTTTCATATGTCTAGCAGATGCCTGCTGTATATGTGAGTAGAGCTAAGCATAGCTAAGCAATGCACTGTACCATGCAGACAAGCGCATAAGTATAAAAAATAAATAAATAAAATTGCAAGTTAATGAAATAAAATGTCTTGTACATCTTTCAGTCCTAGTTCATAGGCAAAAGGTTATTGTTCTGTGCTTACCAACTGTTCAGTTTTACACAGATTCAGTATAAGTGTTGTTGTGATCTCCCTCGGTAACATGCCATATTTAATATGTATGCAGAAAAGGAACTGTGGATATGTACATGGATACCTTCTATGTAGGCTCTACACAGAGCCTACATGGATATTGTTGAATCCTGGGGTATGTGTATTTGTATATATATATATATATATATATATATATATATATATATATATATATATATATATATATATATATATATATATACATATATATTATTGTGCTGATTGTGTGTGGTGGTGGTATGTTTATGTGGTTGTTTTTTGATTGTGTTTATGTTTAACCATTTATATGTGAATGTGTGTTTCTGTGACTGCATTTGTGTTTGTGAATGAGTGTGTTGGCAAATGTTTGTCTGTATGCTTGAATGAAGTGGTACATGCTAGCATTTTATGTCTGTGTGTTTGCTAGTGGGATTTTGATTTGTGTGTGTGTGTGTGTGTGTGTGTGTGTGTGTGTGTGTGTGTGTGTGTGTGTGTGTGTTTGGTGTTTTTTGTGTATGAATGTGCATGTATGTGTGTTAATTTATGTTGAAGATTCTTTGTGTTTATTGTGTGTGTGTGTGTGTGTGTGTGTGTGTGTGTGTGTGTGTGTGTGTGTGTGTGTGTGTGTGTTTGGTGTTTTTTGTGTATGAATGTGCATGTATGTGTGTTAATTTATGTTGAAGATTCTTTGTGTTTATTGTTGTGTGTTTGTGAAACGTTGTGTATGTGATTGTATGAGTTTGTAGGTGTGTGTGTGTGTGTGTGTGTGTGTGTGTGTGTGTGTGTGTGTGTGTGTGTGTGTGTGTTTGCATTTGCTCATGTAAGTCTCTGTGTGTTGCTGTGTTTGTTTTTGTGTGTTTCTGTTGTTAGGTGTTTGAGTCTGTTTACTTGTGTTTTTTGCATGTTTACTTGCATTTGAATATGCATGTACATATGTTTGGGTCTGTTTTTGAGTGTGGTTTTGTGTTCATGTGTGCTTTTATAAGTGTGTGTGTGTGTGTGTGTGTGTGTGTGTGTTGCATTTGTATGTTTGTGTATATGTATATGAGTGGCTTTTTGCTTGTGTGTGAAGTCTACATATGCATGTATGTGTGTCTATGTATATGTGTGATTAGATGTATATTTATGTTTGTCCATGTATGTTTAAATTTCTTTTTGTTTGTCTTTCTGTGCTTGGCTGTGTGTCATGTATGTTTGTGGGTGCTGATGTGTGTTGTGTGCATGTTTATGTTTTGCACATGTTCGCCTGTATGTGTGCATGATTTTGGGTTTGAGTGTGTGTTTTGTGTATGACATTTTGATATGTGTGCACTTGTGATACTTGATGTTTCTTTGTGACTGTATCTTGGTATAAAGACAAAATTAAGATATTGATTTAGAGTTTTTGGTTGGTTGATATTTAGAGCTTTTGGTAAGATCTAGATTTACAGCACTTCATCATCTTCTTCCGGCTTTCCCCATTAGAGGTCACCACAGCGGATCATCTGTTTCCATTTCTTCCTGTCCTCTGCATCATGCTCTGTCACACCAACCACCTGCATGTCCTCTCTCACCACATTCATAAACCTTATCTTAGGCCTTCCTCTTTTACTTTTACCTGGTAGCTTCATCCTTAGCATCATTTTCCCAATATACTCAGCATCCCTCCTCAGCACATGTCCAAACCAACGTAATCTTGCCTCTCTGGCTTTGTCTCCAAACCTTCCAACCTGGGCTTAACCCTCTAATATACTTATTCCTAATCCTGTCCACCCTCGTCACACCCAGTGCAAATCTTAACATCTTTAACTCTGCCACATCCAGCTCAAACTCCTGCCTTTTTGTCAATGCCACAGTCTCCAACCCATATAACATATCTGGTCTCACTACACTCTTGTAGACCTTCCCTTTCACTCTTACTGGTACTTGTCTGTCACAAATCACTCCTGACACTCTTCTCTACCCACTCCATCTTGCCTCTACTCTCTTCTTCACCTCTCTTCCACACTCACCATTATTCTGAACTATTGATCCCAAGTATGTAAACTCATCCACCTTCACCACCTCTACTCCTTGCATCCTTACCATTCCTCAGTCCTCCCTCTCATTCACACACATATATTCTGTCTTAGTCCTGCTGACCTTCATTCCTCTTCTCTCTAGAGCATATCTCCATCTCTCCAGGGTCTCCTCCACCTGTTTCCTACTCTCACTACAGATCACAATGTCATCTGCAAACATCATAAACCCAGCCACAGGGGATGCACAAGCCAGTGCATTTCTTTGTGCCGGTCCCAAGCCTGGATAAATGGGGAGGGTTGCTTCAGGAAAGGCATCAAGCCTAAAACTTCGCCAAATCATTCATGCGGACAGCAAAAATATTTACAGCACTTGGTTGGTCAGTATTCAGTGCTTGTTGAACTGAATGCTGTCTTCAAGCCCATCATTGTAGCTTTGGACATTTTGGGAGAGTGGTAGGGAAAATTTACTGGGAGATAGTTAAACACTGCTTGCAGAAAATGAAATGCATAAAGAGTAACAGGTAATACTGAAAGATGCTCTAAACGGCTATATCAGACAGTCAATATCAGTGCTGACACAAAATATAAATTGGAATTAGCTCCCTTGTTTCTTTTCTACTTTTAAATCATCAACACATTAACAAACTCTGCTTGCATTTACTGCAGGCCCTGAGTCTTATGAGATATTTCTGTGTATTTTAGTATACATTAGCATATGTAAATGCATGTGTTTGTGTGTATATTTGTTCCTGTGTTTTTGTCTGACATTTTGTGCTTGTCTGCATGAGTGTGTGTGTGTGTGTGTGTGTGTGTGTGTGTGTGTGTGTGTGTGCTTGCATTGTATATTCTGCTTGTATTTGTGTATATGTGCATGTGAACATGTTATGGTGTTGTGTATTTGAGTGTGCTGTGTACTTACATGTATATTTGCAAATTTATGTCTGTTTAAATGCATGTGTGTGTGTGTGTGTGTGTGTGTGTGTGTGTGTGTGTGTGTGTGTGTGTGTGTGTGTGTGTGTGTATGTGTGCGTGTGCGTGTGTGTGTGTGTGTTTATGTTTGTTGCTGGATATTTGCTGGTGTTTATGTATGATATTGTAAGTGCTGTTTTTTGTTTTCTGCCTGTGATTGTGCATGTGCATGCATTTGTGTATATGTGTGTTTTTTTCATATTTATGTATGAGTTCATGTTTTTGACAGTGTGTTGGTGGGGGTATGTTTGTATAGTAATATTTTCTATTGCTTACATGTGTTTAGGTCTGTGGGTCTTTGTATGTTTATATTTATGTGCTTGTGTTGTGTGTTTGTGTACATGTGTATTTCTATGTGTTTCTGAGTGTCCTTGTACACATTTCTCTATTTGTATGTTTATATGTGTGCATTTACTTGTGATTTATTGGTGGATTTCTGTGTGTTTGTCTTTGGGTCTGGCTTTGTGTGTTCTGCTTGTGTTTGTGTGTGTTTACATTGGGTTTTGGGACTGTATATTCTGCTATTTGTATGTGTATATTATAATGTGTTTGTGTGTTTGAGTATGTTTGTTCATATCTGTGTGTTTGTGTCTTTGTCTGATGCAGAGCTGCCAGATATGCTATAACTGTCTTATATGTATATCTTAATTAATTCCACCATAGAAAATCTAGTTTATAACATTTGCCCTTTGTTTTAACAATGGTTTAAAGGAAATGTTATCATTCAGACCTAGTGAATTTTGAGCATTTAAACGCATCTGCCATCTCATTTGTTTTACTTCCACTTCAGTTTCAATATCATCTCCCCTTCCATTAATACAAACTCTATCTATAATAAAAAAAATATTTTTTTTAAAATGAATACATTTTTTACTATGGATAAACAGAGCATTGAATTTATTTTCTTTCCTAATTGCCCTTTGATGTTCTGCTATTCTGTCTCTCAGCATATGGTTGGTTTTAGCAATGTAAAATGCTTTGTACGATACACAGGTTGCCACATAAACTATCTTCGACGTGTTGCAGTTATATTTTCCTGGGCATGCAATGGTTGCTCCATAGGTGCTAATCATCACATATGGCCCATTGTTTATGTACCTGCAATATCTGCAGTTTCCACATTTTGCCATCCTTGAAATATTTTTTGTTCTATTGTCATTCGTATCCAACCATTCTTTTAGGTTTTTCACCCTTTTATAGGTCACCCTCGGTTTAGCTCCTAATAAGGCTTTTGTGCCAACATCAAGACAGGTGACCCACTTTTCTGTTAGCACTCTAACCAACACAGGTGTCATCAAATTCTAACTTAAAACCATTACATCAGTTTTCTTTCACTGGAATTAATTAATGATTCTTTTATATCCATTTTGTTCCTAAGAATAGGTGCAAAATGTGTGTTTCTTTTATTTATAATTTCTTTCCTCACCATTAATAATAGTTTCAGTGGGTATCCCCTTTCCAAAAACATTCGTATAAGTTTGAACAATTCTTTCCCAAATTCAGCATCATCTCTCACTAGTCGTGAAGCCCTCACCATCTGTCCTTTCGCTATGCCAAAAATCAGGAATAGTAATAGCAGCAAGATGTGCTTCCATTTTTGCAAATCTAGTGCTCCTAGAGTGGGAGAACTTTTTTGTATTTCAATCAAAATATATGAAGTACATAAAGACTTACAATAGATTTTTGGATGATATCTTAGTGCTTTGGGAAGGAAGGGTGGATGAGATCAGTGAATTTATTAACTATCTCAACTCAACAACGTCATTCCTAAGGTTTACATACACTTACCATGAGACTGAGATTAATTACTTGGATATTAGGATGAGTAAGAACAAATCTGGGTTAAAAAGTAACTTATATAGAAAAGAAAATTATTCCAATTCTTTATTACACTTCACTAGCTGCCATCCCCATCACCAGTGTAAGAACATAGTGAAAGAACAGATGGTGAGGGTTCACGACTAGTGAGCGATGATACTGATTGATTTCTCTAAATTCAATCTCACAATTTTTTTCAGATATCAATATATCCTGCTTATAAGGGGGAACAAGGATACTTTTTCTCTGTAATACTTGATTATAATTATTAGTTAGATCAGTTGGACTAATCAACAGAATCTAAAGGAAGACAATTTGTCAGCCCAAGAAAGAATAGTACTTAAGGATATCTCGAAAAATACAGAGATTAGGTACATGAAACTGGATAAAGGAGGGTGGGGCGGTGGTCATGTATGTTATAGACTATATAACAAGGATGTATAAAATAGTCAACGATGCTACAACTTATGAGAGGGTCTCTACTAATGAGTTAAACAGAGCCTATATGCAGATTGACTGTTATTTGACAGATGCACTTATGGATGGCAATATTAATGAGACCCTTTATAATTTCTTGAAGGTAGAACACCCCAAACTGCCTGTTATTTTCGGTATACCTAAGGTAAACAAGGAGGTCAAAAATCCACCTTTTAGACCTATAGTTGCAGTTAAGGGGTCGAAGACAGAACCAATGGCCACCTATGTTGACTATAATGTTAAGGCCATGTTGGGTGAAGCAGAACATGTGTTAAGAGACTCCTGGCACTGTTTGGAGAGAATGAGAAATATATGGGAATGTGAACAAAGTGTTTTTTTGACAATTGATGTCATCAATTTATTCACGGTTATTCCCCATAGAGAAGGGATTAACATCTGAAGACACCACTGAAGTTGTTTGCTTACAAGGCTTTTTAAAGAGTAAACTCCAAAAGAAGCATTGTTTCATTAAAGTGATCCGGGTGTTCCCTCCCTGCCATAAACCTAAAGGATAATTCCTCTTACTAAATCTGAAAATGCCCCTGAAGTTGGCAAGGCTTTTTAAAGAGTAAACTCCAAAAGAAGCATTGTTTCATGTATTTTGCAAATGTAATTTGTAGTGACTAATACTGTCCTAAACCTCATACCATCAGTCCTGGCCCTCTTCCAACATTTAAATTACAACCCATCCCTACAGACCTCATCCTCAAATTCATCCAAAAGCTTAAGCCTTGCATTCCTTTTGCCGACCAGTTACCATCTGAATACCTACAAAAAGCAGCCAAAGCTATTGCATACCCAATATCCATCCTTATTAATAGAACTATTACAGAGGGATATATCCCAGAAATCTGGAAAATCTCTCATATCCTACCTCTACATAAAGGTGGCAGCTCAAAAGATTACTCTAACTATCGGCCTATAGCCCTTTTATCCCCCCCTAGCTAAAATTATGGAGAAGTATATTCACTATCAGCTTCTAGACCACTTAACCCAACATAACATTCTCGCCAATTGTCAACATGGCTTTATGCCATTTCATAGCACCACTTCCGCCCTCTTATCCTTCACAGATACCATTAATAAAAATCGTAACAATAATATCCTCTCATCTGCACTCTTTGTCGATCTCTCAAAAGCTTTTGATATGGTTAACCATACCCTTCTAATTAACATTCTAGAGTCCCTTTCCCTCGATAATCTCGCTGTCCAATGGTTCAAGTCCTACTTTAGCAATAGACAGCAAGCAGTTCTCTGGGAGCAGAACATTTCATCCCTCCTGCCAGTCACCCTTGGAGTCCCTCAGGGTTCCATTCTAGGACCCCTCCTTTTTTCATTATTCATTAATGACCTGCATTTAGCAATTCCTCAAGCTACCTGCATACAATATGCAGACGATTCAACAATCATATGCTCAGCTAACTCCCCCTCAAATCTACTCTCTCTGACTCAGAAGGTATTTAATACAATTGAGACCTGGTTCTTAAAGCGTTGCCTCCTTCTTAATGCTAAGAAAACAAAACTCCTACTCTTTACTCCTACCAGTAAGTCTTCCCCAATAGACTTCTCAATCAGTTCTACCAGTGGTACCCTCATATCACCAGACTCCACCACCAAACTGCTAGGAATAACTATTGATAACAACTTAACTTTGACAACCATATTAATAACACCATAAAATCTCTTAACAGAAAACTGGGTTCCTTATATAAAATCAAACCCTTCCTAACACAATCAGCTAGAACCAAAATTGCTCACTCGCACTTAATCTCAACACTTCTTTACACCTCACCCATTTACTCTAACCTAAAAAAAACTAACCTTAGCAAACTAACTTACTCCTACAATAGTTTTGCCCATTTTGCTACTGGTAATCCCTTTAGAACCCATCACTGTCTGACCCTAATGCAACTAGGCTGGCTAGAATTGCATAATCTCCTGGCATATACTCAACTTACCATTGCCCACAAGCTATTTTACCACTCTAACAATACTCCTATACTCTCTGACCTCATCATCCCCTACAAAAACCTTGACTCACTACGCTCCTCCAGCAAACTTCAAGCAACCACAACAAAGTCCAACAACAAAGCAGGTGATTCCTTGTTCTCGAATACTGTAGGTAAACTATGGAACCAACTAGCTATAGAGCTTACCTTACTTCCCTCTCTCCCTGCAGCGATCCTGATTAATCCTTTTACGCTGTACTTCTCACCACTCTCTTTCTTTTCTTCCTTAAACCCTGTGCCTCTCTTTGTAAGGACAGAGCTGAAAATGTTTTTCCCTATACTATCTATGGTGCTATCTATTGAATAACTTATGGATTTTGTCAAACTTTATATGACACTGTTTAATAAGTATATCTTGTATCCTTCATATTGTGTATTTTTAGTCTTTTATGTACTGTTAGTGCTTATAGTGGAGCTTTTCTCCTCGGGCCTCTACTGAAAATGGACATTAATCCAGCTAGACTAGCCCGGTTAACAAATGTAAAATAAATAAAATAAATAAATAAATAAAATCTACTTAGGTTCATAGGTTGGTACTAGGCTATCGGCCCTAGGGCCTATACAAGCGTAGCCATAACGAGCACCTGTACTAACTATACTTATTTGTAACCCTTCTATGAGAGATCTAGCAGTCAAATGCAGACCCCTACCCACTGCTTCTACCTAGTCTTTTTTTACAATACCTCCTTACTTTGGAATTAAGACCCATGCTTTTACCTCTCCCAGTTGCCTTTTTGCCGCTGACCACTAGATGGCAGCATTCTACCATAGCTTTTAAATATCTAACCTAGAAGTCCAAATCCTTTTTGTAGTGACTAATACTGTCCTAATCCCCTTGCTAAAGGATTTCAATTTGAATATCACCTTCATAATCTTTTTGCAAAGTTTTTCTGTTGTTAACAGTTTGCTTTACCCTATTCTCCCCCTAATTTCAACAGTTTAAAGCCAAAGCACTAAAGACAGCTGATACTTTTTTCTTTTGCACTTACCTTCCAGCTCTACCCGCTCCGTTTGCCCTGCGGGCTCACTCCGCTCCCCTACTCTACCCCCAAATTCCACCCACCCACACTGCAGCTAACCTTATACTTCATTAAACCACACCCCTTCAGTCATTATCCACTAACCTCGTTAAATACTTATCAAGCCACTCCCTCCTTTCCTCTTTATCTTCTTTTAATCCTTTAACATAGTCCCACCCCTAATCCCTTATACTCATCCCTTACTACACAGACCCTCCCCATTACTGCCCCACTGTTCTTACTTCAGTCTTCCTGTATTCACACTTAGTACATACCAACGCTCCCTGTATCAGCTACCACACTCCACTCACTATGTCCATCTCTAACTTTGAAACATGCTCCAACATGCTCCTCTTATCTGTAATACTTTGCCCTCTGCTTCTATCCTATAAGCTCACTTGCTATGAATCCCTACATCTAACTGAAATTCCTCCCCCTTAAAACAAACTACCTCTTTCACGCTTTATACTTCAAAATCCCATTGTAACATCACATCCTCATCAGCCTACATTCAACCTCAATTTCATAGAACAATCCATTTCAAATATTTTCAGACCAAAAGAACTATCCATATTTTAGATAAACTACTGAAACTGTCTCTTATACCACAACAGTACCTACTCCTACATAGCAACATTCATCCTAACCCAGGCCCAAATTCTCATATCCCTTATTCCCAATCCCCCCATCCAGACACCTCCTGCACCCCCTCTCCTAGAAAAATCTCTCCACATATAACCCACCTAAACATCCATAGTTTAAATAATACAATTAGCCATCTACATGCCCTGTTAGACTTACACTCCTTTGATATCCTATGCCTAACTGAAACCTGGATCAAACCAACCACCAGGGACAATGATATTATCCCCCCAGGCTATAACATAATTAGATTAGACCGCCCTAACAAAAAAGGAGGTGGGGTTGCAATATTATAGAAATCTGAGCTGCAACTCTCTGCCCCAGATATTACTCATCCTTTACCTAGCAATGTCGAAATCCTAATGGCCAAGCTTCTAATTAATGCTAATAAATCCATTTATATTATCTGCTCCTACATCCCCCCAGGTAATAACATTAATACCATTGAAAACATCCTATGTTGGCTCTCCTCAAATTTCCCCCAAGAAACCATACTCCTTGGCGATCTCAACATTGACTGGAAAAGTTGCACTGCCAATAATCCTACTACCCTCATTAATCTTCATGGCTTTTATCAAACCATCACCCACCCTACAAGAACTCACAAGCCTAGTAATAAACAAACCACTTTAGATTGGATACTAGTTAACAGTAACCCCCAATTTTATAAAACAGGCATACTTCCCGATGATATCAGTGACCACTTTCTTACCTTTATAACAGAGCTAAAAACCTCAATACCCAATCAAGTAAACTTCAGAACCACCCAAAATACAAAAAATCTAAACCCAGTTAACTTTATAGCTGAGCTTAAAGCTTGCAATTGGACCCCCTTAAAACACTTACCTCTAGAGGAAGCTGTCTCATACTCTAACAATACATTTTACAAATACTAGACTGCCATGCCCCTTCTCGATTGATCAGAATGAAGAACAAACCAGCTCCCTGGCTCACAGAAGAGAGTAGGAAAAAAATGTGACTTAAAAATAAAATCTGGATTAAATGAAGACATACAAAAAAGCAAACTGGTCACTTAAACTTTTGTCAACTGAGAAATGCCACTAAGAAAGTCATATTCCTTGACAAAAAAAAAAACTATTACCTACAATTCCAACAAACCCATTATCAAAACCCACAAAAATTCTGGTCAGAAATAAATAAATTACTTCATCCTGGCCAGTCTAAAACACCCACCCCCTCTAATTTGACTCAACATTCTTCTACCAAAATTGCTGACACTTTCAACAAATTTTTCTCTGAAACTGTCCAATCTCTAGCCAATTATTTACTAGTAGTGTCCACATCTAACTCACCTGTATCGACTGGTTCATTACCCCTATTTCAACTACAACCCATTCCCACATCTCACATACACAACCTACGACTGAAACTCAAGCCTTGTACCCCATCAGCTGATCTCTTTCCAGCTGAATATTTGAAATTAGCAGCTGGAGTACTTGCCTTCCCCATTTCTATTTTAATTAACAGAACCATTACAGAATGTTCCATCCCTAACATCT
Organism: Protopterus annectens; assembly: GCF_019279795.1. Lineage (NCBI taxonomy): Eukaryota > Metazoa > Chordata > Ceratodontiformes > Protopteridae > Protopterus > Protopterus annectens. The sequence continues at coordinate 1,029,850,880 of NC_056726.1, read as the reverse complement.
GGAAAGTTTCATGTATTATCCCTCTCCACAAGGGAGGTAACTCAAGTGAACTTTCAAACTTCCGCCCAATAGCCCTACTCTCACCTATAGCAAAAATTATGGAGTGATGCATTAATCGCCAACTTCTTACTCATCTCCTCCAAAATCACCTTCTAGTAGACTGCCACATGGTTTTAGACCACATCATAGCACCACCACAGCTCTCCTATCCTTTACAGACTGTAAAAATCAAAATCAAAATAACAATATCCTATCCTCTGCCATGTTTATTGACCTCTCCAAAGCATTTGACATGGTGAATCATGAACTATTGATAGATACACTTAAATCTCTCTCATTAGATACACTAACAGTCAAATGGTTTCAATCTTACTTAGAAAACAGACAGCAAGCAGTCCTCTGGGACAATGAACTGTCCTCTCTGCTCCCTATTACTCTCGGAGTCCCACAAGGATCAATTTTGGGACCACTCCTCTTTACTATATTCATTAACAATCTGTCAGCCTCCCTTCCTCAAACCACCTGTATACAATAAGCTGATAACTCAGTCTTAATCTGTGCCACCTCCTCGCCCTCCCAACTTCAAGCCACAAGCCAAAAAATATTTACCTTAGTAGAAAACTGGTTCCATCAACACTGTCTCCTCCTTAACCCTAAAAAACTAAATTACTGTTGTTCACTCCCACTCAGAAATCCCCCACCATAAACTTCACAGTCATCTCTAAAAATGGTACATTAATACCTCCTGAAACAACCACCAAACTTTTAGGGGTAGCAATTGATCACAATCTTAATTTTGACACTCACTTCAATCTAACTATCAAATTGGTTAATGGAAAACTGGGCTCCCTGTACAAAATTAAATCCTTTCTTACTCCTTCAGCCAGGACTACTATTGCCCAAACTCAACTAATCTCTACCCTCCTCTATGCCTCACCAATATATACAAACCTCTCCAAAAGCAATATAAATAAGTTGGCAACATCTTATAACAACATAGCCAGACTTACCACTGATGCCCCATTTCATTCCCCACCACTGCAAAAATCTCAAACTTCTCAGATGGTTAGAACTATGAACCTATAAGAACTGCATAGTCAGTTTCTTTTTCAGCAACTCATAATCATTCACAAGATCCTGCATCCTCCCTCAAATACTCCCATACTCAGAAACCTTATTAGCCCCCTATCAAAATCTTTTAACCTTAAGATCTGCTAACAGAGTACTTGTCTCTACCCTAAAATCCAATAACAAATCTGGGGACTGCCTATTTGCTAACTCAATTGGTATCCCGTGGAACAAACTTCAAAGAGAACTAACATCCCTGACATCCACTCCTCTTATCAAACAACAACTTAAAACCTTTCTAAAATCACAATGGCTATGTCCATGCTCAAATCCTGACTAATACTGTCTCCCTTTTGCTTCTCATTTTTAAGTCTATTGGTACTGGATTCCTCTTGCTTTGATTATTGCCCTTTTTTTAACTATTCCTAAAGAATTTTTGTTTAGCTATGTAATAACTCTCTGTATTATGTTATTCTCTGTGACTGTACTTGTAAAAAATATGTATATTAATTATGTTTAAAGTTTAAGTTGAGTTTTAATAGTCAAAAATCCTTTTTAACTATGTTTTCAAAATTTCATTACTTTATTTGGAGCTTTTCTCCCTGGGCCTCCACTGAAAATGGATATATATCCAGTCGGACTTTCCCAGTCAACAAATGTAAAATAAAATAAAATTAAATAAATGTTTCATGAGAGTCTGTTGAAAAGTAAAATACTAGATAAAAATAAAATAAATCTGTTGCTGGATTTTATGGATTTGATATTAAAAAATAATTTTCTACGGTTTGAAGGGGAGATCTTTTGCCAAAAATCAGAAATAGCAATGGGATCAATATGTGCTTCCATTTTTGCAAATCTAGTGCTCCTAGAGTGGGAGAACCTTTTTGCATTTCAATCAAAATATATGAAGTACATAAAGACTTACAATAAATTTTTGGATGATATCTTAGTGCTTTGGGAAGGAAGGGTGGATTAGATCAGTGAATCTCAACTCAACAACATCATTCCTAAGGTTTACATACACTTACCATGAGACAGATTAATTACTTGGATTTTAGGTTGAGTAAGAACAATTGTGGGTTAAAAAGTAACTTATATAGAAAAGAAAATTATTCCAATTCTTTATTACACTTTACTAGCTGCCATCCCCATCACCAGTTTAAGAACATAGTGAAAGGACAGATGGTGAGGGCTTCATGACTAGTGAGAGATGATACTGAATTTGGGAAAGAATTGTTCAAACTTATAGGAATGTTTTTGGAAAGGGGATACCCACTGAAACTATTATTAATGGTGAGGAAAGAAATTATAAATAAAAGAAACACACATTTTGCACCTATTCTTAGGAACAAAATGGATATAAAAGAATCAATAATCAATTCCAATGAAAGAAAACTGATGTAATGGTTTTAATTTAGAATTTGATGGCACCTGTGTTGGTTAGAGTGCTAACAGAAAAGTGGATCACATGTCTTGACGGTGAAACAAAAGCCTTAGTAGGAGCTAAACTGAGGGTGACCTATAAAAGGGGGAAAAACCTAAAAGAATGGTTGGATATGATTGACAATAGAACACAAAATATTTCTAGGATGGCAAAATGTGGAAACTGCAGATATTGCAGGTACATAAACGATGGGCCATATGTGATGATTAGCACCTATGGAGCAACCATTGCATGCCATGGAAAATGTAACTGCAACACGTCAAAGATAGTTTATGTGGCAACCTGTGTATTGTGCGAAGCATTTTACGTTGGTAAAACCAACCGTAGGCTGAGAGATAGAATAGCAGAACATCAAAGGGCAATTAGGAAAGAAAATAAATTCAATGCTCTGTTTATCCATAGTAAAAAATGTATTAATTTTAAGAAATGTATTTTTTTTATTATAGATAGAGTTTGTATTGATGGAAGGGGAGGTGATATTGAAACTAAAGTGCAAGTTAAAGAAGTGAGATGGCAGATGTGTTTAAATGCTCAGAATTCACCAGGTCTGAATGATAACATTTCCCTTAAACCATTGTTAAAACAAAGGGCAAATGTTATAAATTAGATTTTCTACGGTGGAATTAATTAAGATATACATATAAGACATATTTTAAAAACAAGCATAAGTATTAATATTTTTAGGATTTTATATATAAATGTTGTTAAATTGTGTCAAAATGTTTATGATGAGGAAATTATGTAATTAATTATTAGTGAGTGGTGATTGGGTGCTGCTTCTTTTTAAACAGTATGGTTTTGATACCAAAATGACTCTGATGATGCTATTTGAATTTAGAGAAAGCGCTTAGTCTTTTTGGTGGTTTACAATGAATTTACGTCTCATTTACGTGGCTGGATGTTTATTATTTTATAATTTTTAACAAGTTTATGGTGTTTTTTTTTACACTATTTGATACATTTATGTGTATGCTTGCATTTGTGAATACGAGTGCATTTCTGTTACTGTATGAGTGTTGGTGTGTGCATGTTTGCGTGCATGAGTGTGTGCGGGGAGTATGAGTATGTGCATGACTGAGTTTGCTTATGTGCTTGATTACTTTTTTGAGTCCTTTTTTGGACTTTTAGTGCCGTGCTTGCTCTGATGGCTGCTTATCAGTATGTATGTGTCTGAGTGTGTTTTCTTGTATCTGTGTACATATGTGTATGTGTTTTTGTGTGCTTATGTATGCCTTGTGTATGTGTGTGGTTTTGTGCATGCTCTGCTTGACGGTTTGTGTGTGTCTGTATGGGAGATTGTGTGCATTCCTGTATGTCTGTGTTTCAAGTATCTGTGTCTGCATGAATGTGTGCATGCATATCTGCTTATGAATGAGTGCCTGCTTTATTTTTATGTGCTTTTTGTTTTTGCATTTGTATGAGTATTTGGGTGTGTTGGTATACGTGGTTGAATGTTGCATGTTCACATGCTCATATGTTCATAGGTTGGTACTAGGCTATCGGCCCTAGGGCCTATACAAGCCTAGCCATAACAATTCCCTGGCTATTTCTTCCCACACTATTTTCTTCCTGTGTGTATTTATGTGTTTTTGTTGTACTATTTGTTTTTTTGTGCATGTTTATATTTCTACATAGATTCATAGATTGTTTTAGGTCAATGATCCTGGGGGCCTTTCTAAGCCTAGCCAAGTTTTCCTGCAATAATAATTATATTCTGTAGCCAAATATTCAAGTGTTCCCAAAAGAATAATGACATCCTATATCCAAATAGGACATAGAGTGAGGTATTGCATCAAATGCCTTGGCCAGATTAAGGTAAGCTGTGTATACAGTATTGCCTTCATCCAATGCAAAGTCCACCAGATTTAATAGGGATGGCCTTCCTTTAACAAAAGCAAACTGTGATTGGTGCAGTATTTGCAGGTTACCTATGCCCTCATTTATCGGGTCCATGATGATTCATTCAGTGGTCTTACATATGAAGCTGGTAAGACTTATGGGCCTGTGGTTACCTGGATCAGTGGTTGTACCTCCTTTGTGCAGGGGAATGACTATAGCCATCTTCTATTCTTTTGGCACAAAACCTGACTGAACGCTCTAGCTGAAAAGTGATTCAAGTGGACAGAGAGGTCATGTTTCACTCTATCTATTAAACATTCTGGGATGTTATCGGGACCCGCTGATGTAGTGTTTTTGGCCTTGGAAAGTGCATTGATGATCTGCATCTCTATGTTTGTTAACTGTTGTGTGTTTTTGTGCAGTTTATGTGCTTTTGAGCTGCTTTTATGAATACAAGTCAAACAGAGTACATCTGACCCTCTTCAAGCGCAACCTTGATGAGTGGATGGGAAACCATAAATATGTCCCAGGGGTTCCACCTGTGTCCCTCATTGAGAGGGGTGACAGGTGCTGACTGAGATTTCCTTTTTTGGAGATAAACTCTTGACTAGGTTTGTAAGAGCCTCAGGCCCATAAGCCTAGTAACCTCCTATGATCCTATGTGTTTATTTGTATGTGATTTCATGTCTATGTGTGTCTGCGTTATTTTATTCATGGTTGTGTGTGTGTGTGTGTGTGTGTGTGTGTGTGTGTGTGTGTGTGTGTGTGTGTGTGTGTGTGTGTGTGTGTGTGTGTGTGTTTATGTGTGTTTATGTGCTTAATTGTGTATTTGTTTGTGTTTCTGTATATTCTTTCTGTTGTACTAGTGTTTGTTTGGTTTATGCTGGGTTTTTTTTTGAGCTCTTTATGAGGACTTTTATTGCTCTCAAGTTTCTCGTCTTTTTTGAAAGTCTTAGCAGAAATTACCTTAGTAATGTTTGTTTTTCAGCTGTGTGATAACTTTTTTGCTCTGTACTTTTTAAAAAATATTATTTCATTTTTTAGTCATTATAGGATGTATTTGACCATATAGCTTTTGGTCTTTTAGATCATTTTTCTTGAGAGAAATTGGTCTTCATTTTTGACTCTCCTCTAGTTGTCTGAGCAAAAGGGCCCTCATTGATCTGAAAATATGGTAACTGGCTTGATCTCTTCTAAGGTAGTAGTCTTTCAGGTACAGAGGAGCACTTTAATCCTGCTGAATGTATTCATATCTCCTACTTTAGTTGCATTCAGTATCTCTATACAGGAGTCCACTTGTGGGAAAGGCTTGGTGTCAGATACTTTTCTCTCCAATTGGCTTACCTTGTCACACTGAAATGAGACAAGTTCAGATATCCCAGACATGTTCTGAAATGCCAAGACATGCCTTGGTCTGGTTTCTCTACAATGAGATGGTTTCAACTTGAGTTCCTTTTCTGTTTCAGCTTAATTTAAAAGCTAGAGCAATGATTCTTTCTACTTTTAACTGGCTTAGAATCCATAGGAAATTAAAGGGGTTTGTTCTATCTAATGCCTTTTTCAATAGTGCCCTCTTGAGTCCTAGATCCTTTGATTCCTTGGTGACAGATAAACTCTGGAGTAAGGAGCTGTTCTCCTACAGATTCAAGGGTCTAGAAGCTTGTGAAGGTCCTCCACATTCTTATTCTATCAGCTGCTGGGATATTGCCATTCATTGTTCTGTCTCTATTGGCTGTCTTATGTTGACGTGTTTGTATGTGATTTCATGCATTTGTAAACATATGTATATGTGTGTTTTTGTGTGCTTGTGCATGGCTTGCATGTGCGTGCTGTGTCTGAGGGTCTGTGCATAATGTTCATTTGTTTCTGAGTATGTTTATATGTGAGTTTGTGTGTCTTAGTGTGTGGGTATTTGTATGTGTGTGCATGTAAATTGTGTCTACATGAATGTTTGTGTATGAATACGTGCATGTATATATATTTATGTATGAGTGTTTGTTTTATACTTTATGTGCTTTTTTTGCGTTTTTATGAATGTTGTGCTGGGCATATGTGTTTAAATGTTGCATGCTACTGGATGGAAATGGAAGCTACTACATGATAGAGCAAAGTCCCTAATAGGGAAGGCATCTCTGATCAGTACTAGCAAAATATTACGATCCCTCATAAAATCCTCCAAAGCCAGCTTCGAGAGAAAAATTGCACAGGACACCAAAGACAATCATAAGGCTTTTTTCAGTTATGTTAGAAACCTGGGATGCAACTCTCAGACTTGTTCTGAGTTGATTCTAAACGACAAAAAATACACTGAACCCACAGACATCGCCAATATCCTGGCAGACAGGTTCAGTGCAAACTTCTTCCCCCCCTCCCCCCCAAAAGAGCAAGTATCTATCCCGGCAGAGGGCTGTCTCCCAAACATCTCAGATGCTCAGGTGAAGGCTGCCCTCTCCAAAGCAAAAAACACTGCTTCCATGGGACCAGCTGGCGTCCCAGGTTGCGTCCTACATGAACTACAAGAGGAACTAATCCCTCAAATAAAACAGCTATACAATCACAGCCTCACTACAGGATATGTGCCCACAGAATGGCGTACAGCAACAGTGGTCCCACTCCACAAAGGTGGAGCTTCTACGGACCCTGGAAACTATCGCCCCATAAGACTGACTAGCTTAGTCTGCAAGGCTATGGAGAGGATCATCATGGAGCTCATAAACAAAGACATTGGGGACCTACAGACACTAGATCCTACCCAGTTTGGGTTTGTCAAGGGCAGATCCTGCCTTTTGAACCTGGTTGACTTCTTTGAAACAGTCACCAAAGCCATAGATGAAGGGAAGGTAGTCCACACAGCCTATCTGGACCTTGCAAAGGCATTTTACACAATACTCCACTCGGGCATCATAGATAAGCTATCCAGCTTAAATATAAACGCCTATGTCACAAGATGGGTCGCAAACTGGCTCAAAGACAGAACCCACAGAGTGAGAGTTGCTGGAGCCATGTCAAACTCGAAACCGGTCACAAGTGGCATCCCACAGGGTTCTGTCCTGGGACCACTCTTGTTCGGTATATACTTTTCCAAGGTACAGGCAAACGTGGGAGGACTATGGCTCACCAACTTCGCAGACGACTGCAAACTGGGCGCCATAATCAACTCTCCAGCTGACACAAACATCCTTCAAAAAGGTCTCACAGAGACAGATAACTGGTGCCAGTGTCATGGTTTAAAGCTAAATGCCAAAAAATGTATAGTCATACCCTTTGGCAAAAACAATGTGCCCACAAATTACCACATAGGCAGAAACCCATTAAGTTCAGAGAAAGTTATTAGGGACCTGGGGACCCAAGTTGATCTCTCCTTTGAAAACCACATTGCCAAAGTGGTTAGAAAGACCTTCTACATAGCCCACCTCATCACAAAGGGTTTCACATCTAGATCAAGAGAGGTAATCGTGCCCCTTTATTCATCCCTTATCAGGCCCATCATAGAATACAATGCCCCTGTTGGGATGTACCTTACCCGACAACTGCAGCAATTAGAAAGACCCCAAAAGTATCTCACCAAGAGGATCAAGGGTCTCAAACAGATGCCATATGCTGCTCGGTTAAAAAAACTCCAGCTCTACTCAGTTGCATACCGTCTACTTCGAGGTGATCTATGCCTGACATACAAAGCTATGTCAAATCCAGAATTAATGGAATGCTCCACCTCAGTAAATCTAAATCCCTTAGAGCCACACGCTCGAGGGACTTGAACCTCAGCACAGAAATAAATAGAACTTGCTGGAGGGACAGGTTCATAACCCAGAGGCTCCCTTCGCTCTGAAATAGAATTCCAGTTCATGTGAGGCAGAGCACCTCACTGAATCTCTTCAAGAAGAATCTCGATAAGTGGATGGGGGATCGTAGGTTTGTCCCAGGGATTACTCCCGTGTCACTATTAGACAGAGGCACAGTAAACTAAACCTTAAAAAGGCACAGTATACTCAAATGAAGGGGTGGCGTAAGCCATACAGAATCGGGCTAGGCTTATAATTGCCCCAGGGCAGATAGCCTAGTATGAACCTATGAACCTATGTGAATATGAATATTTCTGTGTTTGTGTTGCTCTGTTTGTTTTTATGATACTTGTTTATATCTGTATGTTATTTATGCATGTTTTTGGATGATGCATGCATGTGTTTCAGTCTTGTGTGCATATGTTTGTGTATCTATATGTTTTGTGCATGGTAGCATGTGTTTAAGTGTGTGCGTGTGTGTATTTTTTCTGTTGTTTTGATGTGTGTATGTGTTTATGTAGTGTTTTGTGAATGTTAATTTGTGCAACTCAGCATAAACAAGGTATTGTACCATGTCCTTACAACCTTTCAGTCTCCCTCGATGACTGGATGGGAAATGGGAAATTCACCCCGGGGATCACTTCTGTGGCTCTGCTCGACAGGGGCACAGGAAATTAATTTTCTTAGGTGGCGAAAGCCATGGTACATTTTTTGGCTAGGCTTGTATGGGCCCTAGGGCCGATAGCCTACTACCTACCTATGAACCTTGTCCCAAGAAAGCCATACTTCTTATCCCAATGTACTACAGTCCCTCACCATTCAACAAATAGGATATTGTTGTGGGATCTGAACTTCCCCTCTATAGATTGAGAACCCTACACCACTTCTAATGCAGAAGCCCAGATTTTCCCAAACTTTGTAAGTACCAACCTCCTGGAACAGTTTCTCCATTGTCCTACCAGGGGAGCAAACATCCTTGACCTTGTTCTCATGAACATGTGAGGCCAATGTTCCTCATCTAATACATTACCCATCAGATCTGACAATAAGGCAGTATTGCCTGAAATAAAAATAGTATCCAGGGATCTAATGAAACCAAAAACCTTTAGCAACGATTCCAATGCTAACCTCTCACAACTGCCCAAAGGAAGGCCGACCACTGATTCGTCCAACTACAGGACCATAAGTCTAACAAGCCTCATATGTAAGGTCATGGAATGAGTTATCATGGACATGATAAATGAGGACATAGGTAACCTGCAATCACTGGACCTCTCAGAGTTTGGCTTAGTTAAAGGATGGTCATGCCTACTAAAGCTGGTGAATTTTTCCTGAGAGGATCATCAAGCAGTGAATGAAGACAAGGCTATGCATAAAGATTACCTCAACCTGGCCAATGCTTTTGATACAGTACCCCACTTAGGAATTATACACAAGCTTACTTATTTAGGTATAAACCCTTTTATCACCTGCTGGATAGCCAACTTGCTCATTGACAGGACCCAGGTGGTTAAAATAGGTGAGGCCACCTCTACCAAGAGCTCAGTCACTATCAGAGTCCCTCAGAGCTCAGTAATGGATCCAGTCCTTTTTAGAATCTATTTCTCAGAAATGGAAACAAACACTGAAGATTTATGGCTGACAAAGTTTGCAGATGGTTACAAGCTGGGGGTTATCAGTGACACCCCTGCATGCACTAACATTTTTGAAAGAGGCCTATCTGACTAACAAATGATGCCAAAGCCATGGTCTTAAACTCATTGCTAAGAAATACATAAGTGCACCCTTTGGGAAGACAACCATCCTGGCTATTTACCATTTTGATAATATGCCCTAAGAGTCAACACAGTGGTCAAGGATCTGGGTACATATGTAGACAGTAGCCTTACCTTCAAACCCCACACTTACAAATCTCCTACATATTTGTAAATCAAACCGTACTAGAAAAAAAGGTCTAAGGTCTTAAATTTTGTCTGTGACTTAAACAGAACATGCTGAAGAGACCGATATTTGTCCCAGAGACTGCCCCTGCTATGGAATAGGCTTTCCATCCATTTGAAGCTGAGTTTATTTCAAGATTCAAAGAAACATTATCACCATTTAGGAAACGCAAGTGCTACCTAAACAAAATTTCAAGTTTCAGCTCTTTTACAGAAAAAGAAAAACATGTGCAAAAAGACAAGACATGATAGGTATTAAAGGAAAAAAAGGTAACTATATTACAGAGTATAAAGGTCTAGATAGCTGGAGCATGTTTGCACACTATTTATATACATGGGACAAAACTGACTGCTAGATGATTAGCACATGAAAAATGCTCTATACACAGAGGTGAGATTGGGTGATATTGCACATAAGGAAGTGATTAGAATTGCACTTGAATGAGAATATATTAATTTTAGTCTGCAATAAATAAATAGAATTACTGTATGAAAAAGGGAAAAGGAGAACGTAACAATCTGTTATAGTTTTGATTCATCCATATTTACTTTTGCATTAATGAGTCTTATTGCAGTTGGATAAAAAATTGTTCATGAATCTGGAGGTCCTGCAACGGATTCTCCGTAACCTCCTATGAGATGCAAGTTTAGTGAACCAACCATATGCTGGATAAGAAGTGTCACTCAGTATTTTGTGGGACTTCTTTTTACATCTCATTTCAAAGAGCTCTTCTAAGGTAGGAAGACTAGTGCCCACGATCTTAGAGCTCCTGTAAGGTAGGAAGACTAGTGCCCATGATCTTAGAGCTCCTGTAAGGTAGGAAGACTAGTGCCCACGATCTTAGAGCTCCTGTAAGGTAGGAAGACTAGTGCCCGCGATCTTAGAGCTCCTGTAAGGTAGGAAGACTAGTGCCCACGATCTTTTCTGCTGTTATTATTATTCTTTGCAGCTTCTTCCTTTCGGCCATTGTGCTGTTACCAAATCATACAGTGCTGCTGCTGGTGATAATGCTCTCGATGGCTCCTCTGTAGAAGGTATTTAGAGCATTCATAGAGACCTTTGCTTTTCTCAGCCTTCTTAGGAAGTGTAGTCACTGGTGGGCTTTTATAATTAGCTGGCCCATGTTTGTACTCCAAGACAGATCCTCTGATATTTGTATCCCCAGGAACTTTGTTGTTTGGACTCTCTCCGCTTGTTCACCACTGATCTTGAGGGCAGGTGCATGGCAGAGCTTTTTCTGAAGTCAATAATGATTCTTTTGTTTTATTGATGTTCAGGTCCAAATTGTTGTTATTGCACCATTCAGTCAGGGAGCTGACCTCATTCCTATACCCACTCTCGCCATCATCACTTTTGAGTCCCACCACTGTGGTGCCATTTGCGAATTTGATGATGTGGTTGTTGCTATCTTTCACAGAGCAGTTAATGGGAAAGGATTGTGAACAGTAGAGGACTCAGCACACAGCTGTGGGGTACTCTGGTGTCGATTGTAACACTCCCTGAAGTGTTGTTACCAGCACAGGTCCTTTATGGTCTTCCAGTCAGGAAACTGAGGATCCAGTTGCACAGCAAAGTTGGTTAGCTTTTTTTTTTTAAGTTGCATAGGAATCACCATATTGAAAGCCAAGCTGAAATCTATGAACAGCCTGGCATAGTTGTTGTTCTCTTCAAGATGTTCCAATGTGAGGAGAAGTGCCACAGAAATGTCATCAGCAGCTGATCTATTTGCCTAGTAGGCAAACTGCAGCAGGTCAAAGGATTGGGGTAGTACTATAGTCAAATGCCTTTTAAGTGGTCTTTTGGTCATTACATTTGATGTAAGCACCACCGGCCTGTAATTATTTCAGCAAGTGGGGTTGGCGTTTTTGGACAGAGAGATTATATTGGTAACTTTGTTGCATGCCGATACTTTTTCCTGGATAAGTGAGACATTGAAGATGTCCATCAGGACTATGCTGAGTTGGTCTACACAACCTTTCAATACTTTCCCCAGAATGTTGTCAGGGTCAGCAGCCTTCCTGAGGTTCACTTTCCTCAGTTAGTTCCTTTCATCCACAGCACTGAATTTGAGTACTGCCTCCTTTTTGCCTTTGAGAATCTTTACAGCCTCCAGGTTGTTTTTCTCTTCAAACCTGCCATAAAATGTGTTTCTACTGTCCAGTGCTATCATCACACTAGCTGCCTTGGTCTTGTAGTCAGCAGCTGTCGTATACCATGCCACAGGCTTCTTGGGACTTTTTCATCCTCAAAGCGTCCCTGTACCCCCTTTACATATTCTCTGTCGGCCTCCTTGCTATTCTTTTTTCGATCAGCTCTTGCCGCACTCAGACCTTTCTTATCCTTTGCCCTGAAAGCAGTGTTTCTTGACCTCAGCATCTCGTACGTCTTGCTGTTTAGCTATGGTTTTCATTGGCTCTTACTTTAATATTTTTGATGTTCATTGCATCCTCCATGCATTTTGAGATATAAGCCATAGTTGTCACATTATATTCATCCGTGTTCACCATATTATTCACAGGGTGCCTCCCTGAAGACATCCCAGTTTCTGGTATATAAGCAGCCCCTGAGATTTTCCATGGCACCTTTATGCCAGATCCTGATTTGTTTCACATTGGGCTTATCTCAGATCAAGAGACGTTTGTAAGCCATTAATAGTTTTGTGGAAATGTGATCAGAGCTACCCAGGTTTCATTGCTGTATGGCTCTGTATGTCCCCTTTTATGTTAGTGTAACCCTTGTCCCTAGTAGTTGCTCCCTTTGAATCCACAGTTTGTTAGTAATTGGGTAGCACCTCCCTGAGATCTGCTTTGTTGAAGTCACCAGCTATCATAAATGCACAGTCAGAATTATTGCATTACAGCTGACATATAGTATTATGCAGTATATTCAGTGCTTCAGTGACATTAGCACTCGGTGGCATATATACAGCTGCTACATAGACACCATTTAGTTCTCTGGGCACATAAAAAGGTCTGCATTTCAGTATCATAAATTGTACATTTACAGAGCAATGTTCATTCACAATGTTAGAGTTTTTGCACCAGCTATCATTCACAAAAATGCACACTCAACCTCCCTTAGCTTATCCACACAGAGCTAGGTTACTATCAGCTATGAACAAAGTGAAACCATCAAGGCCTGCAGCACTGTCATTAATCCTGTTATTTAACCACGTTTCCGCAAAGATTAACAGACATGAATTTCTCACCTTGTTTGTTATGTTGAGCTCAAGCCTGAGAAAATCCATCTTGTTGTCTAATGAGCATAGATTTACTAACAGAATTGAGGGAAGTGCAGGCCTGTGAGGGTTTGTTTTCAGTGTTTTCAATCTCTCAGCAATTTTAGCTCTGCAGCCTCTTTTCCTCATTCTGTTGCATCTCTTCCTTTTGGGTCTCATCCTGATTGTTCCAGAACCTTCCATTTCCCTATTTAGGAATTTTTAAGTTTGTTTGGTTAAGATGTTGAGTTCCAGCAGTTCTGTGGTTCATAGGTTCATAGGTTGGTACTAGGCTATCTGCCCTAGGGCCTATACAAGCCTAGCCATAACAATTCCCTGGCTATTTCTTCCCACATTATTTACTTTCCTGGACCCCTGTCTAGCAGGGCGACTGACGTGATCCCTGGGGTGAATTTTCTTTCTCCCATCCAATCGTCAAGGTTCCTCTTGAAGAGGTCCAAAGAGGCACTCTGTTTGACATGTATGGGCAATCTATTCCAGAGTCTGGGGAGTCTCTGGGTCAGGAACCTATCCCTCCAGCATGTTTTGTTTATTGTGATGACAAGGTTTAGATCCCTGGAGCGTGTAGCTCTGAGACATTGGGATTTCTTTAAGTGTAGCATGTCCAACAGCTCTGGGTTTGACATGGCCTTTTATGTTAAGCAGAGATCGCCTCTGAGCAGACGATATGCGACAGAGTACAGCTGGAGTTTTTTAAGGCGGTCAGCGTAGGGCATCTGCTTTAGGCCTGTGATTCTTTTAGTGAGGTATTTCTGAGGCCTTTCCAGTTGTTGCAGATGTCTTGAGAGGTACATACCAAATGGGGCGTTGTATTCTATAATGGGTCTAATGAGGGATGAGTGCAGTGGGACAATGACCTCCTTTTTTCTGGATGAAAAGCCCTTTGTGATGAGGTGTGCCACATAGAAGGATTTCCTGACTGTTGTGGTGATGTGGTTATCGAAGGTGAGACCACTGTCCACCTGTGTCCCTAAGTCTCTTATCACACTTTCTGTGTTTAGTGTACTGCCACCTATATGGTAATTCATGGATACATGTTTTTTCCCAAAGGGGATAACAATACATTTCTTGGCATTGAGTGTTGTATGCCACAGATGCTCCACAGTACTCAGGAAATCCAGCCAGAATGACAGTACAATCAAATACTTTTTCTAGAAGTTTCTTTCTACCATCATTTGCTGTAACATCATTTAAATGACTGGAAAATGATTTTCTCATTTTTTTTGCCAGACAAATAAGACAGATTAAGCTTTCATGTATCATGAGCTAACACAGCCGCAGTCTCCCTGGGTGCCACCATTTTTTTTTTTTAATTTTTTACCCAGTTTAAGTGCAACCTAGACCAGTGGATGGGGAATAAGTAATTTACCCTTGGCCTGGCACCCATATCCCTTATGGATAGAGGTAGCTAATAAATTCCTTGCCATCAGTGTCCTATTTGGATGCAGAACATCATTAATCTTTTGGGAAAACTTGGCTATGCTTAGAAATGACCCCTGGGTCGTTAACATAGTAAGAGTCTATGAATCCTTGAATCTATAAATGTATATACATGTGTGTCATTATGAATGTATGTATTTTTGTTTCTTTTCTGTTTGTGTTTACGTGTGCTGTGTCTGAACTGGTTGGTGGTAGCATATGCTTGTCTGTGTTTGTGTGTATGTTTGAATATACATTTGTGTAAATGATTTTTTTGAGATTCTGTGAGTTTCCATGTATTTGTCTATATGTGTTTATGTGTAATTGTACATTTGTCTGTGCATATATATCTGTGTGATTGTGTTGATGTATGGTTTTCTTCTATTTGTGTGTCTCTCTGATTCTGTGTGTGAGAATGTGTGTTTGTGTATCTTTTGATTTGGACATTCAAGATTCAATGATTGAAAGAAACTTTATTGTCAATTAGGACCACACAAATGCAGCCTATATTCATGAGAGAAATGCAGTGCAAATGACGTAAATACAGTGGTATCAAAGAATAACATAAGAAAGAAAATAACAACTCATATGACATGCAAGAGGTAGGTCACATTACATAAATACATTCAATACCCATTATCCAGTGATAAGTAATAAATAAATACCCACCACCAAACCCCTACACTGTTAAGATAGAGAATAAATAGAGACTAATGAATAGCAGCTCTTTAGTTACCATATTGCACTTGTTAACCTTAGACATAGCTCAGTATAGCCATCATATTGCATAATAATAATGCTGGCAATAATTGCTCAGAGCAGCAGGATTAAATGAAAAAAAAGAGGCTTCACTGTATCAGGCATTATGGCTGGTGTCTGTATTAATAAGTCTCACAGCTGTAGGATGCAAACTGTTCCTGAATCCGGTAGTCCTGCAGAGGAAGCTGCGGTATTTCCTTCCAGATGCAAATTGTGAGAACCACTTGTGGGCCAAAAGCTCCTGAATAGAAGAGAAGTTTGTGCTCAAGATTTTCTCAGTCACCCTCATCACCCTCTGTAGTTTCTTTTTCTCAGCAACTGTGTGTGGAACTATATCAAAAAAACACATTACCAAACTACCTTCTCAAATTCAAACAACTTCGTAACTCTATAAAAAAAAACTCATAACAAGAGATTGTAACTTATACAATTTCAGACTTCAAACAAACCACTTTACCAGCCCTAGAAAGTTCTGGGCTTCTATCTCCTCCCTCCTGAACCCTGGTAACAAAGAGAGCCCCTGCCCAAACCCAAACCTTACTGACCTGGAAATTGCCACTCAATTCAACTCCTTCTTCATAGCTAAACTATCCTCCTCTTTTCCTCACCCGCCAAATATCAACTCCTTCACCCCCTCCAACTCCTCTCACCCAACCAACCCTTGCCCCCCTTTTAACCTTAAACCTATCCCCACAGGTACTATAAAAAATACTACTCCAACTAAAACCTAGCCAGAATGCACCTGACAATCTCCCAGCAACCTTTCTAAAACTATCTGCTGACAATATAACCCTTCCCATGTCCATACTTATCAACAGATCAAGCCAAGAAGCATATGTTCTGTCCATCTGGTACCAAGCATATGTCATCCCACTACATAAAGGAGGCAAAATCATTGACACCTCCAATTTTAGACCTATAGCTATCCTTTCCCCTCTTTCAAAACTCCTGGAGAAATGTGTACAAACCCAGCTCATGTCATACTTTACCCAAAATAATCTTCTCACCCACACTCAACACGGCTTCCTCCCTGGCCACAGTACCATGACTGCCCTTCTATCCTTTCTTGAAACCATAAATCAAGCTTGTGACTCTGGTAAACTGGTATATTCCTGTTCTTAGATCTATCCAAGGCCTTTGATATAGTCTCCCACCATCTACTCTTAACTCAGCTTGCATCTCTCAACCTCTCCTCCTCCACCTTAGCCTGGCTCTCAAGCTATCTCACTGAATGTCTACAAGCCATTCAGTGGAAATCCTCAACCTCCACCTTTCAACACACCCTGACTGGGGTCCCACAAGGTTCTGTTCTAGGTCCACAACTTTTCAATATATTTATTAACAACCTTCACCTTGCCATCCCAGACTCATCAATAATCCAATATGCAGATGACTCAACTATCATCTGCACTGCTTACACCCCCTCCAACCTACTCCTAAAAACTCAGTTAGCCTTCTGTAAAACAGAATCCTGGATGAAAAATAACCATCTTGCCCTAAATGCTAACAAAACAAAACTGATGTCCTTTTCCCCATCTAGAAACTCCATAATAGATAAAAACTCTTTCTCAATATTTAATAGTCATAACATCCCAATAGAAATTGTATCCATTGCCAAACTCTTTGGCATCATCATTAATGAGCATCTTAAATTTGACATACATATTCAATCCACATTAAAAAAAACCACCAGAAAATTGGACTTCTTTACAGGCACAACCGCTACCTCTCCCCTCCACCAGAAAAACCCTAACATCTACCGACCTTCTCCCCTCTCTTATGTATGGTGCCCCACTATTAATCAGTCTCCAACTTGGTCTGCAATCCAAACTTGAATCATGCTACAATAAAATAAGCAAATTTGCTACCAACTCAAAAAACTCCTCCCACCACTGCCATGCTCTCCACACCCTTCAGTGGTTCAAACTTCCAAATTACCTGACCTTGCTTAAACTCACTAATGCCCATAAGCTCATCCATAAACCTGCTAACTGCCCCTCTCTCTCTCCAGTGCACTAACCCCCTACATCCCTAATAGCTCAGTCAGGTCAGAAAGCCCAAACCTCCTACAGATCCACAAACCATCATGACCCCCAGGTCACCTCCTACTGTCCTACTCCATTTCTAAACTATGGAACTCTCTCCCTCCAAATCTTTGAAATTCCCAAGACCCCACTAAATTCAAAACTCTCTTGTTCTCCTATCTTACTACTAAATGGATATGCACACCTCATTCCCCAACTTAATTTTCCCCTCTAGCCACTAATCCTATCCTCTCTCACTGCTACTTCTTCACCCTCATTGTGGCAATCCCCTATCTTGCTAAAAAAAAAAAACTATGTGATTTTAATACGTGTATCATATGTCTTATCAAAAAATTGCCATGTTATTGTATTGTATGCAGTTATATTCTCTATGAACTTACTTTGTTACCTCACTATTATTTTTGTACACTGCATATTCTCACAATTGATTGCAAATTCTGTTTCTCTGTAACTGTACACTGCAGCTTTTCTCCCCGGGCCACCACTGAAAACGGGCTGTTTGTGGCCCAGTGGACTTCTCCGGTTATCAAACTGAAATAAATAAATATAAATAAATACATTTCTGTATGTGTCTATATTGTGTGTCATGTGTTTTGTCTGTGTGGTGCTTGAGCTGTCTGTCTCTGTGTGTTTGTGTGTTTTGCCTGCATTTCTGTATGCTTCCACTTCTGTCTGTGTATTTTGTCTGCCTATGTATTATTTCTATCTTTGTAGCAGTTTTTGTGATTTTGTACTGTGTGGCTTTGTACATGGGTGCTTGTTTTAGTTCATAGGTTCATAGGTGATTTACTAGGCTAATGGCACAAGAGCCTTTACAAGCCTAGCCAATAATACCCAGGATATGACATTATTATATCTTAATGCCCCAGATATGGGATGGGGTAGTATCAGGGTAGTGGGTCTTTGGTGTTGGAACCCTGAGTCATTTAACAGACTTTCTCTGTCCATAAGGGGAACAGGCAGTACCCTGGGAGTGAATTTATGGTTCCCCACCCATTTAGCCAAATTGTTTTTGAAGACAGCGAGGAAACAGCTTAGTTTTACAGAGATAGGAAGTTTATTCCAAAGACAAGATTGCCTTTGGGATACAAATCTGTCTCTCCAGCAAGTGTTTTTAAATTCACAAATAACATAACCCTGGTATAATTTTTCTTGATAATATGTAACATTTTCATCAGGGCTAAATCAGAGAATGCCTTATAGGTCAGGCGTAAATCACCTCTCAATAAATTATATGAGATGAATCAAAGGGCATATCTGGCCTTTAATTGGCCTGCATAAGAATTGTGTTGTATGCTTTGTATTTTTTTAGGGAGAAACCTCTGTGGTGCTCCATTTCTGTAAGTGTGTGGTTAGGTACATGCAGAAGGGAGCATTGTACTCATTATGTCCCTGATGATAGCCAAGTACAATGGCACTATGACTTACTTTGACCTTGATGCCATGGCTTTACTTAAAAGTTGAGCTACATAGAAGAATGTTCTCACTACCATAGTTACCTGGTGGTCAAAGTTTAGGTTACTAACTATCTGTGTTCCTAGGATCCTCAGCACTGGGCCTACTTTTATGTGCATGCTATCAATATTATACTTTTCAGGGATATCTGATTTTCTGAAGGGGGTATGGTTATGCATTTTTTTAGCATTTAGTTTCAGAACATGGTCTTGGCACTAGACGTCTATGGTTTTTAAGTCAGTTTGTAGACTGTCAGCATCATTTGGAGTTTCAACAATTGATCTCAGGTTACAGTCATTGTCAAACTTGTTGAGCCAGAGCTACCCACCATTGGTCTTCACTTCAGAGAAGTGTATCCCAGAGAGGTCTCAGCACTGAGCCTATGGAACACTGCTAGTAGTAGGTTTCTTATCGGAAGTCTAGTCACCTATTTGGGCAACATGTGCCCTATCAGTGAGTCAGTTTGCTATCTACCTATGCATGTTTCTGGTGGCATTTGTATGTCTGTGTGTATAAATGTGTGAATAATCACACTTTTTAAGCAGTTTAAAACACACTGTTATTAACTGGAATTACTTATTTTGTTTCCTACAGTTTTAGTTTGTTTGTGGTAGCATTTTACTCTGGGCACTCTTTTACTGTGCTCTTACATTAGGAGGACTGGGATTATTCTTCTAATGGCAGTATGTTTCTACCTGGTCTGTCTGAGTTGGGAAGCAACAAAAGGGCTCTAAGTGTAGTTGTTTTATTTGACACAAGGCTCAGTAGTAAGGTTTCTGTATTTCTAGTAATGGAATAAAGATGGCACATTTACAGAGTTGCTTGTTGTGCAAGCGTCATGTACAGATGCAAACATCTGGAAATATTGCTTATTTTCATGATACTGTGAATGGTTACTGTGCTATTTAATTAATTAATTAATTAATTAATTAACTGTTGTACTTCTTTAATGTTTAAAATGACATTTTCCAGTTGCTGCAAGGGCTACTGTTCTGCACTGAAATACATTGCATCTGGTGTTTCTTAGCTAGTATTACACATCTCTTTGTGGTTCCTTAACACTTGGGGTCTAAACCAGTCATTTTATGTTAAGACGGTCAACGTCCTGATTGTATATAAGCCTCAAATTTGTGTGAATCTGCTCTTTGTTCAGTGGCAGTTATTGGTGTCTTGTATACATGCAATCACCAGAAGCTGAAATTTCCCTATAAAAACTACCTAGGAACTTTACCTCAGTTTTGCATACCTCAGTAGGCAACTAGTTTGCACAGTGAGCAGCATTTACGTATTTAGCTAGGACTATTTATGTCATCTCTGCCCTATTACAGTACCCAGGGCTATTGTGCTCAGAATGCATCTGGTTTGGGCACTAGACAGCATCGCTGGTTTGGTTAGCTGAAGATTATACCAAGTAAGCACCCCTGTATCATCTGGTTACAAACACCCTCCACTTTTATCCTTTCAAGTGCACATTAGGACCTGCACCCATGGATGGACACTTTCCTGCTATCTCTTCATCCAGCTTGGTGTACGTGGGTATCCTGAGGCAATGCAAAAATGGCTTTATGTACACTGGCAGCTACATACAAACACAATATGTGATAGATGTAATTACACCTTGACACTGGCTAAACTCTCACATACAGACACACAAAAAACAAGCAAACTGTCAACAGCTCATACACATCACTCACTGCACCCACAAAGGACCATACACATAGACCCCCATATGCAGAGGTGCTGGCATGTAACTTACCCAAACCTCAAAGGACTTTCAGGCACAGTCCTCAGAAACTTCACATGCACGAAAACAAGACAATTCCCATCACAAACCATAAAGCCACATCTTATTGTATGTCACCAACAAGCCCATAAAACAAAACATACCACATCCCAATATTCTGGTCATGGGCATTGTGAGACAGACTGATGTCCCTCCTACCAGGCTGGGTAAGGAGTAGGTTTCAGTTAGTTGCCTGTCATGGACCAGGATCCATTAGTTCACACATGCACTCAGGTAACTTACCCCTTAGTACCAGTATGACTTAGTCATAGTTCATTTTGGTGTGAATGACCTGAGATGTATCTCCTTGGACTATATGAAGACATACATAACTGAGCTCTCAGAATATGTGCCACAGGCAGGGATGACCATGGCATTGAGCAGCCTTCTTCCATCTTCATGGTTGATACCACAATGGCAGACGAAAATGATCGACTTTATTAACAATTGGCTTAACTACTGGTGTCATTATAAAGAAGTCTAATATTTGTCACCCTGGGAGGACATAGTTGACAGACCACACTGCTTTGCCAGGAATGGTCTTCACCTGTCACCTCTAGACTTTTGGGTGTTGGCCAAAACATTTTCAATGCTTAAGGTGCCTTTTTTAGCAGACATACCTTCTGTCATAACAAAATATACTTAGGACAAGCTAAAGGGGTTACTGCTCAGTGCTAGGAGTCTCAACAAGAAACTTCACTCCTTGCAAGCTCTCCTCACCCTGGAGAATGCTGACAACTGTGCAGTTACTGAAACAAGGTTCAAAGCCACAGAAAGCACTCTAGCAATGCATATCTATAATGCCTTTCATATGTTCCGACCATCCACTAAACATGAAAGAGCAAAAGGTGGGGTTGTATCTATCTACATAAAGGATAAGCATATTTCAAGACTGGTTAATCAGTAAGACACACCTGAGCTACTCAATGTCCAAGTATCCATGGGAAAATTCATTACCATATTCCTGCTACCTACAGGAACCCCACCATGACCCAGAAAACCCATACATCAAACCTGAAGTTACTAGAATCACTCCCCATCCAGCCCAATACCATACTCATTGGTGATTTTAACTACCTCTCCATTATCTGGGAGGCATACACTACCACTAACATGCAGGTCCAAATATTTCTTGACTTAATAAATTCAAATGCCTTGCATCAGCTAGTCTGCACTCTCACTAGGGAAATAAATATTCCTAGATCTGGAATTCATCAATATGGGAGAGTACACCAACCCCTGTGTGATATCCTCACTAGTAAGATCAGATCACACAGTGATCTCCCTTGACATAAAGGTAAAACTAGTCACCCCACCTAACCGCAAAGACTTTAAGAACTTTTCTACAGTAAATTACCCCGTATTAAAGGTCAGCATAACTAGTTTCCAAGCTCCCAAAAATCTAGAAAACACAGAAATCTATGCAGGGGTATACACAAAAGCCCATGTGCAATCATATACACAACTGCCTAGAAATGGCAGTACCAGACCAAAATAAACCCGGATCAAACTGCAAAAAAAACCCTGGTGGATCCCTAGTAGTAACATATAGTACTACGGATCCACCAGGTTGGCTTGTTTTTGCAGTGACTCCTCCATATAGTGCCTCACCTGTGAACACCCACACCAACAGTCCACAATTATACACATTCCAATTTCAAATCCAACCACTTCTCATAAAACTAACCCTAACATCCTCTCCCAACCCCCTCTTACTTACATTTCTCTCAATCAGTGTTATTACTGGAAACCGGTACATTCTAAGTACTACTACTCTAGCTTATAAACTGGAATTTTGTTAAAACTTGCGACTACCAATGAATATTGTACTTTGTAACTTTAAAACTATGGAATCTTGTTAAATCATGTTTTCCTATGAATACTTGCTTGCTGTGTAGAAATCTTCTACTTGTTTTTTCTTAGTCTGTGGAGCTTTTCTACCCGGGCCTCTGCTGAAAATGGACATGTATCCAGTCGCACTCTCCCGGTCAACAAATGTAAAATAAATAAAAATAAACACATTGTACAACAGCAACAAAAAAAAAAAAAAAAATCC
This sequence comes from Protopterus annectens, assembly GCF_019279795.1. Classification (NCBI taxonomy): domain Eukaryota; kingdom Metazoa; phylum Chordata; order Ceratodontiformes; family Protopteridae; genus Protopterus; species Protopterus annectens. Next base: position 1,029,828,051 of record NC_056726.1, on the reverse strand, counting down.
TTCCAAGATGTAAGAGGGAATGTGCACAATAGAGTAAAAGGGCTCTCATTAGTCTGAACAAGGTGAATCCGGGAACTAGTCACGTCTCTGAAAGCAGGCTTTGAGGGAAAAATAGCCTCCAAATATAAGGATGACTACAAGGCATTTTTCAGTTATGTCCACAATCTTAAGGGCAACTCCCAACAATGCTTGCAATTAGTTGTAGATGGTATCACCTATATTCAGCCAGAAGATATAGCAAATCTGCTAGTAAACAGATTCAGCTCATATTTCTCCTCCCCACCACCCTCAGTTATCTCCCAAGAAATACCCTCCCCCACTCCACTGCCAATTATCACCAAACAGCATGTTACCACTGTGCTTTCTAAAGATAAAACATGGCTTCAATGGGGCCTGATGATATACCAGGTTGCCTCTTGCACAGCTTAAATTAGGACTTATTGGGCCCATTGGGATCTTTATTTAATCACAGCTACTGGACTGGTTTTATCCCGATATAGTGCAGGACAGCAGCAGTCATGCCTCTGCATAAAGGGGGACCATCCATTGACCTGGAAACTCACAGACCCATAAGTCTGTCTAGTATTATACGTACGGCCATGGAAAGAATAATCATGGTCCTGATAAATAATGACATAGGAAACCTCCAAACACTGGACCTGACTCATTCTGGCTTTGTCAAGGGCAGGTCATGTCTTCTGAATCTGGTGGATTTCTTTGAGAAAGCTACTAAGACCACAGATGATAATGAAACAGTACATACATACCTTGACCAGGTCAAAGCATCTGGCACAATTCCCCACTTGGGTATTATGTATAAACTCAAAAAACTAGGCATAAATACATACATCACCAGATGGATAGCCAACTGGTTCACAGACAGGACACGTGGTTAAAGTGGGTGAATCCAGATCCAGGAAGAAGCCAGTTACTATTGGTGTATCACAGGACTCAGTGCTGGGACCACTCCTATTTGGAGTATACTTCTCTGACGTCAAGGCTAATGTGTACGGCCTCTGGATGACAACGTTTGCTGATGACTATAATAGGGGGGTGATCCCCACTGATGTAGATAGCCTTCAAATGCATCTAGATCAAACAAATGATTGATGCCAGAACCATGGCTAAAACTAAATGCCGATAAATGCATTATCATACCCTTTGTGAAGTCCAATACCCCTGCAAATTACACCATCAATTTCAAACCTCTAAGTTTAGACTCAGAATTGGGAGATCTAAGTACTCAGATAGATCATAGCCTGAACTTTGACTGCCATGTGTCCACATTGACCATGAAGTTATTCTACATGGCAAAACTTATAAGGAAAGGTATTGCATCCAGATCCAGAGAAATTATAATCCCACTGTACTCAGCCCTCATTAGGGCAATAATCAGGTAAAATGTGCCATTTGGCATGTACTTGACCAGGCACTTACAGCAGCTGGAGTAAACTCAGAGGTTCCTCACAAAGAAAATACAGGATGCAAACATGTCCTTTGCAGATAAACTAAAAGGCCTATCCCTTTACTCAGTCTCCTACTGACTACTAAGTGGTGACCTATGCCTGACCTACAAGGCAGTCATGAATCCAGCTCTGATGGAGCTGCTACACACCTGCAAGTCAGACAACACATGGATCACCCAATCTAGGGATCTAAACTTAGTCAGTGACTCAAACAAAACTTGCTGGAGAGACAGATATGTCTCTCAGAGATTGCCCCTTCTATGGAATGGCTTCCTATTCACGTTACACAAACCCCTTCCTTTGCCCCCTTCAAACATAGTTTGGATCAATGGATGGCAAATTGCAAATTCACACCTGGGGGCAATGTCTTTGACCCTTATGGACAGGGTCAATCTGTAAGATACTTAATGTATAGGCAGAAATCTATGCCATCCTCTTGCCCTTAGAGGCCATATATTGGGTAAAATTGAGTTATTTTGGTTAGGCCTGTAAGGGCTCTTATGCATCTAGCCTAGTAATCTCATGAACCTATGAATCTATGTATGTGCGTGTGCATTCGTGTATTTATGCATTAGTGTGTAATTGTATATATCTTCCTTGATGTGCATGTATGCATATGTGTTTTTGTGTCTATGTGTTTCTTTGTATGTGCACATGTTTTTGTTTATTTGTTTTGTGTGTGAGCTCTTGTGAATGTTTGTGTGCCTTTACATGTCTGTGTATTGGTGTGTGATTTGGTTTATTCATGTGTGTGATGTGTTTTGTAATTGTGAGTGTGCTCTATTTTTGTGACATCTTTGTGTGGCTGTGTGTATATGTTTTTGCGTATGTGTATTTCTTTTTATGTGCATACCTCTAAGTGTGTGTGTGTGTGTGTGTGTGTGTGTGTGTGTGTGTGTGTGTGTGTGTGTGTGTTTGTGTTTATATGTTTATGTATATGTTGTTGTTTTTAGCTTAATGTTTTTTGTGATTTTGATTTAAATTCTTTTCTTTTTCAATTTTACAGAAATGTAATTGTATACAAGTCGCCTAACACTGTGTATACCTGACAGGTAGGGCTCAACAGCATATTCTACATTCCAGACATTTTACTATCAGGGTTTAATTTAAAATATTTGATTATTCTCTGTGTACCTAACAGGTAGGGGCTCAACAGCATATTCTACATTCCAGATATTTTACTATGAGGATTTTATTTAAAATGTTTGATTACTCTCCTTAATATTTTAAAATGTCATAAATCCAGCAGCATTCCTTACAATTGTGCTTTACAATTCCTTTGCTAAAACTATCTTAACCACTGTAGTCAGGAAAAAAGTGCTCCCTGTTCATGAGTTGTCCGTACCTCTTTATTCCACTCCTGTTCATGAGTTGTCCGTACCTCTTTATTCCACTCCTGTTCATGAGTTGTCCGTACCTCTTTATTCCACTCAGTTTCAGTTCCATAGAATTACCAGCAGCAGGATTTTTGCTTCCAAAAATCTGCTTCTCAGTTTCTTGCAGTTGTCTCCATCTGTTTTGAGTTGTAGAACATGTTATAAATATATGCACCATTTCTGCCTGCTGTACATCATAGATTCAATAGTTATTTATAGTGTCTCAACCTTATTTTTATAATCTATAGGGAATTCAATAACAATAGTACAAATCCTCACCTGCTAGTCCAGCACTTTGCTTATTTCTTGAGAGAAGTTACTACAAATGTCTTCCAACTAAGTTTCACTGTCTCACATCCTCCCTTGCTTCCATCTCCTTCTTTACACTTTTCTGGCATAGGTCTTTAGATGTCAGCTCTATTTTTTTTCTAGGTAGGGGTTGAATCCTGCAAATGCTCAGTGTGTGTGTGTGTGGGTGAGCGGGGTTGTTGTGTGTGCAAGTCTGAGTGATGACAGCACAGACCCGGCATTGTTGGGGCTGCTGCTGGCACTATGGGGGCGTCCGCTGGCCTGTTGTCATCCGTACCGACTGCCAGCTGTTGCTGTTGCTGGCATACGGCCTCATAGATGCTGCAACCATCCACCATTCCCTGGCTCATGGACATGTAGTTGTGGAACTGCTGTAATATGTCCCCACAATGTCTGTCTATGACATCGGTGAAATTACGGATAGCATCCACAATGTCACGCATACTGCCAGTCATGGATGTGCGACATGCTCTCAGCTCCCTCAGACCCTGTCTGGTGTACCTTTCCATATGTGACTGTGCCTGCATGACAGCCCAAAACATAGCTGAAGTTGACAGACCTCTTTGGGCACGTCTGCCAGAGGCAGTACGCCCACGGATGCTCCCACGAGAACCCATGGGCAACTGTCTGTGTGGTACCATCTCAGGACCCTGCCCATGGCTGCTGTGTGGGGAAGCATGTGCCACAGATACCACATTACCCTGGTCAATGCCCACTGTATCCTGTCCATCATCTAGGGACATTGGTGACATAGGAGGTACTGGCAGGATGACTGTGCGCAATGATGGGGTTGACAGCTGTGTACTGTCAATTGGCTGACCAGTGACGGACCCTGACACACCTTCCTGTGCCATTACACAGATATCATCATTATCAGTACCTGAGGCACCAAATTCAGGTTCCCTGCTGCAGGACACCAGAGCAGCACCAGAACCTGTGGGAGGAAGACAGGAAACACAGTTTACAATGTCTACACAATGTTACCAGTGATGCACACATGCACACGTGGACACATGCACACATGCACACATGCACACGTGCACACATGCACACATGCACACGTGGATACACATGCACACATGCACACGTGGACACATGCACACATCCACACCCCGCAGTATACACACAGAGCACTACTGAGTTACACTATTATTACTAGCACTATCAAGACTATTATAGGTATTGTTAATACACACTCACCAGCATGGATGGGCTGCCTTGCTATAACACCAGAGGGACCTGCAGAAATGAGGGGATTAATGTCAGTGGGCACAACTGTGCCATTGATACTGCGTATAATACAGTTCAGTAGTACAACAGTTGCCTTTCACGTCAGCTGCTGATATTGGCAATATCACACCTGCACAATTACATACTATGTTGACAGCTACATACCAAGGACACACCTTACACATGCATAAACTAACAGTGTACAGAACAGTCAAGTGTACATATGGCATATTACCTGCATCCTCCATGTCGTGTTGCTGTGTGGCTCCAGCCTCCATCATAATGCAGGTGTGTTGCTGTTGATGTTCCTGGGCTGGAGCCACAACACTTAGGAGTAGCCCCTACAGTCTGGTGAGGGGGGGATGTGTGGCCACCCCATATCCTGTGGCGACCTGTTGCCTGTGGATATCCGACGCACGCTGATGGACATTTCTGATTAAATCACTGCAGTGATGTCGTACCTGCTCATATGTCCTATTATGCATGCCAAAGTCATTTACCCTACGGACAAGGTCTTGCCACAGTGCAGCCCTCTCCTGCTGATTCTGGCTGGTGCGAGAAAACAGTATGTCATAATCCCGCACCAGGCTCTGGTGTATCTCTTCATCTTCTGCAGCAGAGTAGGCAGGATTTCGCTGACACGCCATGTCCCTGAAAGAGAACACAAACAGGATATCAGCAAACTATGACAGCAAAATATGGCACACATACTATACATGATACTCAACTGTAATGATATACCACTACTCCCATATGTAGCACATGTGTGTCTCTTGGTGGATACACATGTACATGGCCAGATATCAGTGCTCAGCCAACACCTGTGCAACAATACCTGCCACATTCCATACAACATAGTACCAAGCCCCATCAGTCAGCACACTGAGACAGGTCCAATGCACCACCTCACTCTGGGGGTTTATAACAAGGTACTGTATGTGGAACATCATCCACTAGTGTGATCTGGACACAAACTAATTGGCCTGGATATACATATCCCACCACCACCACCAGCACAGTAGACTACTTTGTAATATATGTGAATAGACAGATTTTCACTTGTTAGGACTGAGATGGTATCCATGCAGCCCACTGGGCCAGTGGAAGCCACAACCCACAATGCTGACCCCTTTGCAAATGCTTCCCACGGACATCCCCAAGAATGCATGGAACATGCACACACAATTCTAACCCAGACCCTATGCACAAAGGTTAAGCATCCTGTCTGGTGGACCCCAGCCAAAGACAAATTGTATAACGATAGAAGGAGGCTACTGCAAGACAGAGCAGAATCACATAAAGGGAATGCATCTGTGGTCAGCACTAGTAAAAAGCTAAGTTCTCTCATAACAACATCCAAGGCCAACTCTGAGAGGAAAATGGCCAAGGACACTAAAGATAACCACAAGGCCTTCTTCAGTTTTGTTAGAAACATGGACCAAAAGCCTCAGATATGCTCAGAGTTAGTACACAACTACATAAAGTTCAATGAACCCACAGATATTGGCAACATTCTGGCAGACAGTTTCAGTGCAAATATCCCCCCTCCCTCTCCCCCAAAAGAAGAAATACTTATCACAGCTGAATGTAACCTCCCTGTCATCTCAGATGTCCAGGTGAGGGCCGCCCTCAGCAAAGCAGAACACACATCATCAATGGGACCTGATGGTATCCCTGGATGTGTGCTACGTGAACTCCAAGAGGAGCTACAACCGCATATAAAAATTATATTTAACCTTAGCCTTACTATGGGATATGTACCTGAACACTGGCGTACAGCAACAGTGGTCCCACACCACAAAGGAGGCACCTCTACAGACCCTGGGAACTACCGCCCCATAAGCTTAACCAGCCTGGTCTGCAAAGCTATGGAAAGATTCATTATGGGACTTATATACAGCGACATTGGGGACCTACAGACACTTGATCCCACCCAGTTTGGCTTTGTTAAGGGCTGATCCTGCCTTTTGAACCTGGTTGACTTTTTCAAAACAGTCACTACAGCCATTGATGAGGGCAAAGCAGTCCATACAGCCTACCTGGACTTGCCTAAGGCCTTCAACACAATACCGCACTCAGGCATCATAGACAAGCTCATCAGCTTAAATGTTAATACATATGTCACATGATGGGTTGCAAACTGGTTAAACAACAGAATCCATAAAGTCAAACTTGCGGGAGCCATGTCAGACTCAAAGCCAGTCACAAGTGGTATCCCACAGGGCTCTGTCCTAGGACCCCTCTTGTTTGGCATTTACTTCTCAGATGTGAAAGCAAACATGGGCGGGTTGTGGATGACAAAGTTCCCAGATGACTGCAAACTAGGCACCATAGTCGATACACCAGCTGGCACACACATCCTACAGACAGGCCTCAGTGAAGCGGACAACTGGTGCCAGAATCATGGCCTAACAGTGAATGGCATGAAATGTATAGTCATCCCCTTTGGGTAACACAATGTACACACAACTTATCACATAGACATACATATAGATACAGACCAATAACACATATGGAGGGTTCACAGTATGTAGACTATTAAATTGTTACTTTACATTACCTGTGTTTGTCACAGCTGATTGCATTACCGTTTGTATAGGTTCCTGCTGCTGCTAGCCAAGCTTGATACTGTCACTGATGACAGCTTCAACTTAGTTTTTCTTAAGTGTAGTTTTTGTTTGTGTTTTTATTTTCTTTTTTTCTTTCTTTCTCTCTCTCTCTCTCTCTGCCTCCAGACGGTGCAATGAAAGTATTGCATGCATGGACTGGGAGTACAGGATGCTTTTGTAGGTATCTGCATATGTCCATGTGATGGCCTCTGCACCAATTGTTAGCCAGCATTTGCTGATTGCATGCAGTCAGTTGTGTACTGATTGCAGTTCTCACTGTGATTTCAGGACAGTGCTATAAAAGGGTATGTGAGATAGGCGTTGCCCTTTCAGATTGTAAGGGCGGGGACCATGCTGGTATGCTGTGGACACTGTTCTGTGAGTGTAAAGGTTAGTATCTCTCTCATAATTCAGGCTGTGTTGTAGATTAACATTTCTCCATTCATCTCTCCCGTTTCCTGTACTAAGTGTGTATGTAAACTGACACCTACAACTACTACTACTACTGTTAATATGGGTGTGTGTGCTTTCCTGTGGGACTTGTGGTGTGTGGCTTGCAAGGTGCTACAGTGACATTACCTACTAGCTACCAACTAGCATGGCTGTTTCTGTTCACACACTACTATTATAGAAATCCACTAGATTTGACAGTAAATATACATGACATGCTTTGTGTACTACACATCCTATATTCCCTTTACATTCATTACTACTATTACATGATATATTTATTGTAGCACAATGTTCTTGTATAACAGTCATGGCTTAGTGGTAAGTCATGCAGACTACTGTTTCCAAGGTCCTGGGTTCAGGGCTGACAGTGGGATTTTATCTTGCTTTTGAACAGACTACAGGACCTGTCATTTAGAGTGACTAAGGCACTTTTAAGCAGTTGTAACTGGGTTAGCGCTGGTTTGCGTGGAGCTCCCGCATGCACACTGGTGTTCAGCTCTGCTCACACCCACTTACAACCGCTTAAAAGTGCTTACTCGTGCACACACCCGCGCTATTTTCTTTGAAAGAAATGAAAATGGGGAGACAGGAAAGTGGTGAAAAAGGGGTCGCAAAGAGGGTAAGACTGTAGGGAAACAAGCTTGGGTTTTGCAGGAGGGATGTAGGTAAGGCCCATAGCTGCCCATTTCTTCATCAGCAACAGCTGTGCATATGTTTGTAATTTGGTGTGACATTTGAAACCTTCCTCCCCTGAGAGAGGTGTAATGACAACAATAATACTTGTTGTACAGCCAATTGTAATTGACAGTTTACATGTCCAGCAGACATGTTTGCGAAATGGGCAGCTATGTATGGGGCGTAATTTTTTTGTGGGTACAGAGTGCCCTTTTTTTTTTTTTTTTTTTTCAGGTGAGAGTGGTATGTCAGGTAAAGGAAGTCGGTATAGCTGGGGAGGTAGGTTGGGTAGGTCAACAGACAAGACAAGACGCATACAGGGGCGGTGTATGACACGTGTGGTGGGGTTACACAATTGACGGGGATGGATGTTTGGATATCCAGAGCCCATGAGCCCACAGATGGCAACAGTGGAACTGATATCCCCACCCATGGGCAGTTGCCACTGTGCCTTCACTGCCCAGGACGGGGCTGTGCTGGGGGCTGTGTAGGCCAGACAACAGGCATGCCCGTTAGTTGTGCCACCTGTGCCTCAAGCTGGCGTAGGGGCCCAAGAACAGATTCCTGGATCTCCTTACGCACCACAGTCCGGACGCTATGGAGGGTGAGTGGTGGTTCTCCTCCGGCCACACTTGCAGAGGGGGGATGAGCCCCATCCCCTGCAGTGCTTCCACCCGCAGGTGGTACAGGGCCACGGGAGGAGGGTCCAGACTGGGCACTACTGCCAGGTGCACTCGCCAGCTGAGGTGGGAGAGGTGGGTCCGCTGGAACCCGCCTTCCCTGTCGTCCTATGTTTTGCATTATGTCATGACAGTTTGGGTTAGTAACATACAATACCATTCGCAATTAGTTGTAACAGCATGCATTAGTATTCCCATTAACCAAACACCCAGATATTCACACCATTGAACAGCGAGCATAACACATGCATAAATTGAACAGCAATACACAGTCCAACAACATGCAGGGTTGATTGATGGCAACAGGCCATCAGGTGTGGGATGTACGAACAGGGAAGATGCATCAACGTACATGCAAATATGTATGACCCAACAGGACAAATGTCCAGGGGTGTTAATTTTGATTGCACATACCAATTTCACGTGGAATGGATTATATGTGGCTATAGGGTGGGGTGAAGAAAATTTAATTAACAACTTCAAATACCAATACATATGCTGTACATTTCTAATAGCTACAGATATATACACACTACAGTTCTGCCTACAGTTTCCTACGTGATAACTACTTCTAGTTGGTGATAGGAATGTTACTGCTACATCGATATACATTTCCATTTTTATTCATACACGTTCATATCTGGCTCTGTTCAGCTACATCATCCTGCTACATTTGCTTTATATAGCTATAGACAACTGTGGACGTTTGGTATTTCAGACAATCATACTATCTGCATATTGCAGACTGAGAGCAACATATCCAGATTTTGGGATACACATTCCAGCTGCAGGAACATTTTGAACACATTTCGCAGTTTGGTTCTGCTTGTCGCATTCATTTCATTCTGTATTGACTGCAGTATACTTTATTCAGGAGTTATTACTATTTTGTTGGTGGATTCATAACTCTTTCTCACACTCTCTCACTTGTTTTATTTTTACAATTCAGGATGGTACTTACTTCTAGGCTTTATTGACATATTTTACCTGTAGTTATTACAATCCTTTCCAACAGTCTCACTTCTGTCATGTTTCAGTATTTCAACAGGGATATATTTCACACGTGTTTTGCTCATCTTCTGCAGCTGTACTTTTCAGCCTACTGCAGGTTGTGTAATATTATATTACAGGTGGGGCATCTTTATTTCAGACTGTATTTCAGACATTTTCATTTTTCTGTTTGGATTATAGACTGCAACACACTTTTGTAATCAAGCAATACTTGCAAACACTCTTACACTGTTACTTGCACATTTTATTACTTAGTGACTACACTGCACTCTTTTGCTAACTGTCATACTTTTATTTTTATTTACAATTACAGGGAGAGGATTACTGACCTGCCTGGTGGCGCAACTGCACCAGCCTATTGCCATAGGCTCTGCGGTTCGCCAAACAGACACCTGCAGCTGTAATATAAATAAAGTAATATTGGAATACACATCTCCATAATATCAGCCAGGTTAATTTCTTAAATACATAATTAGATGTAACTTACTCAGTAGTGGGGCGTTGGGCATTTGCCGGGCTTCCTGGATCCAAAAGTTCAGTTGGTCCTGCTTGCATCTCTTCAGGTCCGCATGGTGGTGACGGACCTGCTCACCAGTCCTTGGAATCCCTGTGGCACTGGTGAGATCATGAGCCAACCGGTCCCATGCCTCAGCCCTATATGCTCCCCACAGGACCTGGCCCTGCATGAGATGGGCCTCATGATTGTGGACAAGGAGCCAAACCATATATCTGGACTCCTCAACACCCCACCTTTGTGCTCGGAAGCAACTACCCTCACCTACTCTTGACATTCTGGCTGCAAGTTAGTTCTACAATCGGTTATGCTGTGTATTCCCGCCTATGGGGCTTATGTATGCCGTTTTTCCTGCACTTATCTGTGATTGGCCATTTTGGAATTGTATCAGCTTCACAAAACCTGCTTTGTCATGCTCCTCTTTCTATTCATTCCTATATATTTGCTATTACTGCATTTCTAAGTACAGCTGTCATGGCTTAGTGGTTCAGTACCTTGACTATGGTGCATGGTATCCTGGGTTCGAATCTGGCCACTGCTTTTTATATTTTATGACTGTCTAGACAGGCTAGGAGGTGTGTCTGTGTAAAGGCAGTTTTGTTACAGCTTGCTCAACGTTGCCCATTGGTTAGCTTGTTGGCGCGGTGCGCAGCTCTGCGCAAATGGGTTACGCTGGTTTACACCTCATTTGGCTGTCAGCACGCATATTATGCTCAGCTCAGCTAGGGTCAGACAGTTTCAGCATGTTAAACCATGGCTCACCTATGGGCACTCATTTTGCACCTGTTAAACCACTGCTCACCTTCGGGCACTCATTTTACACCTGTCAAACCACTGCTCACCTACGGGCAGATGCACTCAACTTGTTAAACTGTAGCTCAGCTATAGGCACATCTGGCATTCTTTATTATTTTGTTATCTCACATTTCTTCAAAATAAATGGCCTATTTCATTACATTTTACATAAAATATAATTTTATATGTGTACATATATGTCAGGGACTTGTTTCATGCTTATTTCACTAAAAATAAAAATTGATGTTGTGGGGGCTCGAACCATGACTGCCTGCTCTTCAGCCGACTTCTCTACTGCTACGCTATTGCTTTTTGGCTTACTTTGCATATTTAGTTCTTATATGCTTTTCCACTGACTGCTAACTGTGGCTAAGCTACGGGCACGCCCGCGCAAACGAGCGCACTCATGGGCAAACATCTTTACAATTAAAAAAAATATATATAAGATGTTCATTTCTACATTTTATGTTTGTAGTCTGTGAGGGCATGTGTTGTGTTGTGTTTATTCACATTTCCATGTACTCTGTCATGGGGGTTTACTTTAGGCACTTTTACTCTTCTGGGGGTGTGTCCGCTTGCAGGACTCGGCCTACGGACACGCCCCCTACTGTCTTCCATGGACCGTGTAAGCCTTAGGTGTGATTCAGCATGCCCTCATGCATATGCATGACATGCTGATGTTACACCGTTTAACTGCAGCCTCCGTGTAAGCCTTGTAACTCTTGCACGGAGGCTTCGTGAATCCTGCCCAATGTTTATCCCAATCCTGAAAAGTATTCCCATCCCCATCCTTTTATGGTATCAGTAAAGAATCTCCCATCTTTTGGGATGTACACAGAATGTTTAACCCAATCCTGAAAAGTATTCCCATCCCAGCCCTTCTTAAAATATCAGTAAAGAATCCCCCTTCTTGTAAATGACATTTGCACAGAATGTATAACCTAATCCTGAAAAGTGTTTCCATCTTTCTTCTTCTTATGGTTTCAGTAAAGAACCACAAGTCTTGTAACTGGCACATACACAGAATGCGTAACCCAGTCCTGAAAAGTATTCCCATCCCCATGATTGTTATATTTTCAGCAAAGTATCTCCTATCTTGTATCAAAAGCCTTAGGTATATCAAAGAACAGAATTCCTGCTGTGATATCACTTTTGGTTTATTAATGTAAAGTACACATATGCCTTTAGTGGCATCTGTTCACCTTGGAGGTTTGCCCCAAAGAAGCACCCAAAAGCAAGAGCACATGATGGTTCCACCAGGGAGATGACTGCAGATGTAAGTTCAAAAAAATGACCATAGTCCTTTCTTCCAAAACCTAATATAGCACAAAGATGGAATTATGAAGACAAAATCAAAAATGACAGACAGGGTGACCAGACAGTTGGAAGAGGCCTTAAACCTAACAGGGCTCTTGTTTTCCACCAAAAGAATCTAAAAAAAAAAAACCCCAAAAAAAACAAACAGAGATTGCAATAGGAACAGAGGAACAGAAGTCTTACACTGTCCTAAAAAATATAATATCCAAATATCCCAAGGCTTACGACTAGCAAAAAGACCTATCAGGGGAATGTTGACTGCAATCTGGCCACTGAATGGGAGAAAACCTTAGAGGATTCAGGACTAAAACTAGTAAATATTTTGTTTGAGCATAATGTCAAAATACAATTCTTCACCAAAAAAAACATCCAGATACTAGAAGAAGAAAGAAAAAGACTCAATGACTATAGACACATTGAAGAAAGGGTCATAAATGTCAACAAAAATGTTGAAGAGAAAAATATTGAAAAGATTCACAGGGATCTCACCAATGTTAATAACAAGGAAAGTACCTTCACCCAACAAGACAGCCTACCTACCAATACTGAGAACATCCCTACGGAGGCACAATATAAGGGAAACCACATGGTTGAGGACAGTCAACACGCCAATCGGAGCCCAAGTGATTTTACCTAGGGAAATCATCATGCACACACCAATCCTCAGGGGGCATACCAAACAGGATTTTTATTTGAATTGTAGACCAACACGACCAGACAAAACATGTAGTTCTGATGAAGGCCATATTTACCTGAGGATGAAAGCACTTAATTCTGTTTGTTTTTAAGAAAAAAAGGAGATTGAATTACATTTTTGCTCACAGCAGTTATTTCAAGCTGGTGTTTCTAGCAGTTTCACCTTTGGTTACTAAAACTCCCAACCACAGGAACCATCACACCCCAAAACAAGAGCATAACCTGACACAAAGGACAGACCACTAGGGTGGACAACAGAGTGGTCAGCCCCCAACAGTGATAAGATATTCAACAGTACAACTGAAAATGTCACCCACACAATCAACCAGACAACAAATGTCAGGTGTAGGCAACAATTCATACCCTTATAAACCTCGACCACAGAGGAACAGGAGTTGGCAGGGGAAAAAGGATATGAAAAAACTTCCAGATCTACTACCAGGAGAAAAGTCACCCAAGACCCCAGTTAAGATCTGGAGCCACTCAACAAAACTGCTTTCCAAGATATAACTGAAAGTTTTGTAAAAAAGTTATGACCTTCATACCACACAGCAGTTACAATGGTACAATCATGTAAGCTCAATAGTGGATTTTAAACTATTTGTCTGCAAACTCAACTTAAAAGTGCTTTTCCATGACAATATCAAAAAGGGACAATGAGACAAATGTCCCTAGTTATGCCCCAGCCATAAAATGGTGGAGGACAAATGACTTCTGCCCTCTAATGAACCCATCTTTTGGATCCTTTGTGAAGCTAATATCATGTAAGCCATGGCATGCAAAAAAGGTAAGAGAAAATTCTAAAATATTAAACAAACCTGAGATGGAAGCTCTACTGAAGTTAAGCAGTAATAAGAATAGAAGCATAACAAAGGCCAATAGGGTGGGGGGAATGGTCTTGATAGACACCATAGCTTACACTAGGAAAATAGAGTGCCAAGTAATGTCAACTATTATTGCAAAATTGACTTAGCAACCATGTAAAATGCATATAGCACCATTTATGCAACTCTAGAAATACACCAAGAGAGAGAATACATGGGCAATAAAGTATATGAGTTTCTGTTAGTTACACACGCAAAATCCCTGCTGTTTTTAGAATCCCTAACCCACAAAATTGCCTTGAGGATCCACCGTTCTGGAAAGTGGTGCCTCTGTGATGGAGCCTATGTCCATGTACCTGTAATCTCTTTGTCTGGTTGCCATCAATATAGACACTTTTTATACCATGCTACATCACAGATTTTGCATCATGGCTGTGTTAGAGGCACATACAAGGGAAACAGTGGCATTAGGTGGTGAACTCAAACTAACAGCAAGACTACAAAATTACTTCTGGACAGCAACTACTATAAATTTTATAACCTGTACTGTAAATAAACTATAGGGATAGACGCATGAGCAGAAAAGGTCCCCATCACAGAAAATTTAGCAGTAGCCAAATATGAAGAAAAACATATGTAAGCCTGAGGTCCAGAAATATATTGCCTGCTGTTACCGATTTATTGATGAAATATTTACCATTTGGAAAGGGATGAGGTGAAATATAAGGAATTTTACAACTTTATTGGAATCTCAACTAACTTCTGAAAATTTACCACAAACCACAGCAATGAAACAGTTGATTTCCTTGATTTAACAGTCGAGAAAAGTACAGTTGATGGGTCTCTAACAATCCATATTGAAAACCCACCAGTTAATCTCCTATTACATGCATCTAGCATGGATCAAGAAATCATAGAGCAACATGTGATAAAATCCTAGGGAATGAGGACAGCCAGGGTTTCCAAACAACTGCAAAATTTCATAAAGAATCTTAAATATTTGAAAATGACTTTTCTTGCAAGAGGACTATGAAAGTAAGAACCTTCATATTATATTGTATTCCAAAAACACCCCAAAATAACAGGGGACACCTCCAGCCTTGAACAATTCAGCAGGATGATCAGTGCATTCAGAAATTCATGCATCAACCCAGAAACAGAGACAAAAGAGCGAAGTATGGTTATTACATTTGTGCTCAACCAGAAAGAGATTTAAAATTTATAAAAGATAATTGGGTCATAACAGACAGCAACAAATGAATAGCTAAATTGCTAGAATCAGGTTCACAATTTATTTGTGAAAGTAGGAGGAGTATCAGGGATGTTCTGGAATCCAAAGACCTTAAAACAAACCTGGTAGCAAAGGGCACTTATGGATGTGAAGTTCCCAGCTGCAGATTATGCAGGTATATGAGGAATTTGGACCACTTCACTTGCACTAGTATAGGACAAGAATGCTACAGTAATGACAAAAGTGACTGTAATAGTGAAATTATTGTCTATAGGGCTGACTGCATGCTTTACAATTGCATCTACATTGGCAGTGAAGTCAATAAGATCAAGAAAGGTACATCCAGCACCATTCATTCATCTAACTGAAGGTGACAAGGAATGTACTAGCCTAGCAAGAAAAAAATAGGACACAATTACTACAAGTTCCATATGCTTGAAAAGGTTTGGCCTACCCCCCCCCCCCCCCCATCAGATGGGAAAAATGCACTATTAGAGAAAAAAGAGATAACGTGGCAGATTCATCTGAATGCCTGCAATAAACTTGGACTCATCATTAGCTGTTCCATAAAAAGTGTACTGAAACTGAGAAAGCTTAACCACAGCCTGTACTGTTGGCTGTGACTCCAGATCTTCCACTGCAATCAACATCACAAGAAAGCAGCATTACACCACCCTCTAGTTATAAGTCCAGTCTCCACTACAACTATTTTCTGTTAAATTAACAAGGGCTCCATTATTCCTTTCCATCTAAACCCCCCACCCAGCTGAGGCTGTATCTGGGGCCACTAAAAGGATACATTCTCTTTTCACTGACAGACAGCCATGTAGGTTGAAGAGCATGACAGAGAATGAACTAAGCCCTTCATCCCACATCGGTTTTAGCACAGCCGTGTTTTTTTTTCCATTTCTACTGCTGACTTTAACATCTCATTTGTGAACAGGACTAACAAGGTAACTAGTTCTACCGTTTGGAGTGGCAAAATTCAAGTGGATTGTTTGTTTGTGTTTGATTTTTCTTTTGCTCTGCTTGTTCACTTTGTATCCCGTGTTACATTTTTCAATAGTTTTCACTGCCTAAAAAATCATATTTCATTCTTTTCAACCATTTTCAACAATTTTGCTTCTCTGTTTAGTTTTTTTCTGGGTCAATATTAAAAGATCGAATGTTTAGGTGATCAAACACCTAAACATTAACCTTCTAATATCGAATCCCAGAACATAGAACGTCCCAAGAAAACACGACCTTTGGCCACAAAACAAAAAACATAACTTTACATCTAAAGTAACTGGGCACACCCCCCTAAATATATCAACTCAGAGATCGCTCTACAGTATGGGAAATGGCAAAATCCAGCAAACGGCCAAAGGAAATCTTTCCCTGCATTGTCAGCCATTCGGCGTTTTTGGCTTTCGATATTAGAAGGTCGATGTTTAGGTGTTCAATCACCTAAACATTCGAGCTTCTAATATAGACCTTTTTTCCAGACTGATTTCACTGTAATCATTGCACTTTTATTTCCTGTTTCTGCAAACCATTTTGTTTTTCTGACAGTTTTAATATACCAAGGGCAAGACACTTATCTGCTGACCCATTTACATTAACAGGCGTATTACCTATGGTCAGTGATACGGGTAATAAGTAAGTGCTCCCACCTTCCATGGCAGGTTCCCTCTAACAGTTGTCGATGTTTGGCTCAGAAGATCTACTCACTCTATCATTATCACAGCCAGGGACAAGAACCACCTCTCTTTATCCCCAGGAAGGGAGCAGCACCAGTTAGCAAAACCAATGCATCATTAAGAAATAGTACCAGTGTAGAAAACCAATACCTCATTAAGAAATAGTACCAGTGTATAAAACCAATACCTCATTAAGAAATAGTACCAATATAAAAAAACCAATACCTCATTAAGAAATAGTACCAGTGTATAAAACCAATACCTCATTAAGAAATAGTACCAGTGTATAAAACCAATTCCTCATTAAGAAATAGTACCAATATACAAAACCAATACCTCATTATAAAATAGTACCAGTGTATAAAACCAATACCTCATTAAGAAATAGTACCAATATACAAAACCAATACCTCATTAAGAAATAGTACCAGTGTATAAAACCAATACCTCATTAAGAAATAGTACCAATATACAAAACCAATACCTCATTAAGAAATAGTACCAATATACGAAACCAATACCTCATTAAGAAATAGTACCAATATACAAAACCAATACCTCATTAAGAAATAGTACCAGTATACAAAACCAATACCTCATTAAGAAATAGTACCAATCAACAAAACTAATACCTCATTAAGAAATAGTACCAGTGTATAAAACCAATACCTCATTAAGAAATAGTACCAATATACAAAACCAATACCTCATTAAGAAATAGTACCAGTGTATAAAACCAATGCCTCATTAAGAAATAGTACTAATATACAAAACCAATACCTCATTAAGAAATAGTACCAGTGTATAAAACCAATACCTCATTAAGAAATAGTACCAATATACAAAACCAATACCTCATTAAGAAATAGTACCAGTGTATAAAACCAATACCTCATTAAGAAATAGTACCAATATACAAAACCAATACCTCATTAAGAAATAGTACCAGTGTATAAAACCAATACCTCATTAAGAAATAGTACCAATATACAAAACCAATACCTCATTAAGAAATAGTACCAGTGTATAAAACCAATACCTCATTAAGAAATAGTACCAGTGTATAAAACCAATACCTCATTAAGAAATAGTACCAATATACAAAACCAATACCTCATTAAGAAATAGTACCAGTGTATAAAACCAATACCTCATTAAGAAATAGTACCAATATACAAAACCAATACCTCATTAAGAAATAGTACCAGTGTATAAAACCAATACCTCATTAAGAAATAGTACCAATATACAAAACCAATACCTCATTAAGAAATAGTACCAGTGTATAAAACCAATACCTCATTAAGAAATAGTACCAGTGTATAAAACCAATACCTCATTAAGAAATAGTACCAATATACAAAACCAATACCTCATTAAGAAATAGTACCAATATACAAAACCAATACCTCATTAAGAAATAGTACCAGTGTATAAAACCAATACCTCATTAAGAAATAGTACCAGTGTATAAAACCAATACCTCATTAAGAAATAGTACCAGTGTATAAAACCAATACCTCATTAAGAAATAGTACCAATATACAAAACCAATACCTCATTAAGAAATAGTACCATTGTATAAAACCAATACCTCATTAAGAAATAGTACCAATACACAAAACCAATACCTCATTAAGAAATAGTACCATTGTATAAAACCAATACCTCATTAAGAAATAGTACCAATATACAAAACCAATACCTCATTAAGAAATAGAACCAGTGTATAAAACCAATACCTCATTAAGAAATAGAACCAGTGTATAAAACCAATACCTCATTAAGAAATAGTACCAGTCTATAAAACCAATACCTCATTAAGAAATAGTACCAATATACAAAACCAATACCTCATTAAGAAATAGTACCAATATACAAAACCAATACCTCATTAAGAAATAGTACCAATATACAAAACCAATACCTCATTAAGAAATAGTACCAATATACAAAACCAATACCTCATTAAGAAATAGTACCAATATACAAAACCAATACCTCATTAAGAAATAGTACCAGTGTATAAAACCAATACCTCATTAAGAAATAGTACCAATATACATAACCAATACCTCATTAAGAAATAGTACCAATATACAAAACCAATACCTCATTAAGAAATAGTACCAGTGTATAAAACCAATACCTCATTAAAAAATAGTACCAGTGTATAAAACCAACACCTCATTAAGAAATAGTACCAATATACAAAACCAATATCTCATTAAGAAATAGTACCAGTGTATAAAACCAATACCTCATTAAGAAATAGTACCAGTGTATAAAACCAATAGCTCATTAAGAAATAGTACCAATATACAAAACCAATACCTCATTAAGAAATAGTACCAATATAAAAAAGCAATACCTCATTAAGAAATAGTACCAATATACAAAACCAATACCTCATTAAGAAATAGTACCAATATACAAAACCAATACCTCATTAAGAAATAGTACCAATATACAAAACCAATACCTCATTAAGAAATAGTACCAGTGTATAAAACCAATACCTCATTAAGAAATAGTGCCAGTGTATAAAACCAATACCTCATTAAGAAACAGTACCAGTGTATAAAACCAATACCTCATTAAGAAATAGTACCAGTGTATAAAACCAATACCTCATTAAGAAATAGTAACAGTGTATAAAACCAATACCTCATTAAGAAATAGTACCAATATACAAAACCAATACCTCATTAAGAAATAGTACCAGTGTATAAAACCAATACCTCATTAAGAAATAGTACCAGTGTATAAAACCAATACCTCATTAAGAAATAGTACCAATATACAAAACCAATACCTCATTAAGAAATAGTACCAATATACAAAACCAATACCTCATTAAGAAATAGCACCAATATACAAAACCAATACCTCATTAAGAAATAGTACCAGTGTATAAAACCAATACCCCATTAAGAAATAGTACCAATATACAAAACCAATACCTCATTAAGAAATAGTACCAATATACAAAACCAATACCTCAATAAGAAATAGTACCAATATACAAAACCAATACCTCAATAAGAAATAGTACCACTGTACAAAACCAATACCTCATTAAGAAATAGTACCAGTGTATAAAACCAATACCTCATTAAGAAATAGTACCAGTGTATAAAACCAATACCTCATTAAGAAATAGTACCAGTGTATAAAACCAATACCTCATTAAGAAATAGTACCACTGTATAAAACCAATACCTCATTAAGAAATAGTACCAGTGTATAAAACCAATACCTCATTAAGAAATAGTACCAATATCCAAAACCAATACCTCATTAAGAAATAGTACCAGTGTATAAAACCAATACCTCATTAAGAAATAGTACCAATATACAAAACCAATACCTCATTAAGAAATAGTACCAGTGTATAAAACCAATACCTCATTAAGAAATAGTACCAATATACAAAACCAATACCTCATTAAGAAATAGTACCAGTGTATAAAACCAATACCTCATTAAGAAATAGTACCAATATACAAAACCAATACCTCATTAAGAAATAGTACCAGTGTATAAAACCAATACCTCATTAAGAATAGTACCAGTGTATAAAACCAATACGTCATTAAGAAATAGTACCAATATACAAAACCAATACCTCATTAAGAAATAGAACCAGTGTATAAAACCAATACCTCATTAAGAAATAGAACCAGTGTATAAAACCAATACCTCATTAAGAAATAGTACCAGTCTATAAAACCAATACCTCATTAAGAAATAGTACCAATATACAAAACCAATACCTCATTAAGAAATAGTACCAATATACAAAACCAATACCTCATTAAGAAATAGTACCAATATACAAAACCAATACCTCATTAAGAAATAGTACCAATATACAAAACCAATACCTCATTAAGAAATAGTACCAATATACAAAACCAATACCTCATTAAGAAATAGTACCAGTGTATAAAACCAATACCTCATTAAGAAATAGTACCAATATACATAACCAATACCTCATTAAGAAATAGTACCAATATACAAAACCAATACCTCATTAAGAAATAGTACCAGTGTATAAAACCAATACCTCATTAAGAAATAGTACCAGTGTATAAAACCAATACCTCATTAAGAAATAGTACCAATATACAAAACCAATACCTCATTAAGAAATAGTACCAGTGTATAAAACCAATACCTCATTAAGAAATAGTACCAGTGTATAAAACCAATACCTCATTAAGAAATAGTACCAGTGTATAAAACCAATACCTCATTAAGAAATAGTACCAATATAAAACCAATACCTCATTAAGAAATAGTACCAATATACAAAACCAATACCTCATTAAGAAATAGTACCAGTGTATAAAACCAATACCTCATTAAGAAATAGTACCAGTGTATAAAACCAATACCTCATTAAGAAATAGTACCAATATACAAAACCAATACCTCATTAAGAAATAGCACCAATATACAAAACCAATACCTCATTAAGAAATAGTACCAATATACAAAACCAATACCTCATTAAGAAATAGTACCAGTGTATAAAACCAATACCTCATTAAGAAATAGTACCAATATACAAAACCAATACCTCAATAAGAAATAGTACCACTGTACAAAACCAATACCTCATTAAGAAATAGTACCAGTGTATAAAACCAATACCTCATTAAGAAATAGTACCAGTGTATAAAACCAATACCTCATTAAGAAATAGTACCAGTGTATAAAACCAATACCTCATTAAGAAATAGTACCACTGTATAAAACCAATACCTCATTAAGAAATAGTACCAGTGTATAAAACCAATACCTCATTAAGAAATAGTACCAATATCCAAAACCAATACCTCATTAAGAAATAGTACCAGTGTATAAAACCAATACCTCATTAAGAAATAGTACCAATATACAAAACCAATACCTCATTAAGAAATAGTACCAGTGTATAAAACCAATACCTCATTAAGAAATAGTACCAATATACAAAACCAATACCTCATTAAGAAATAGTACCAGTGTATAAAACCAATACCTCATTAAGAATAGTACCAGTGTATAAAACCAATACGTCATTAAGAAATAGTACCAATATACAAAACCAATACCTCATTAAGAAATAGTACCAGTGTATAAAACCAATACCTCATTAAGAAATAGTACCAATATACAAAACCAATACCTCATTAAGAAATAGTACCAGTGTATAAAACCAATACCTCATTAAGAAATAGTACCAATATACAAAACCAATACCTCATTAAGAAATAGTACCAGTGTACAAAACCAATACCTCATTAACAAATAGTACCAATATACAAAACCAATACCTCATTAAGAAATAGTACCAGTGTATAAAACCAATACCTCATTAAGAAATAGTACCAGTGTATAAAACCAATACCTCATTAAGAAATAGTACCAATATACAAAACCAATACCTCATTAAGAAATAGTACCAGTGTATAAAACCAATACCTCATTAAGAAATAGTACCAATATACAAAACCAATACCTCATTAAGAAATAGTACCAGTGTATAAAACCAATACCTCATTAAGAAATAGTACCAATACCTCATTAAGAAATAGTACCAGTGAATAAAACCATAACCTGATTAAGAAATAGTACCAATATACAAAACCAATACCTCATTAAGAAATAGTACCAGTGTATAAAACCAATACCTGATTAAGAAATAGTACCAGTGTATAAAACCAATACCTCATTAAGAAATAGTACCAATATACAAAACCAATACCTCATTAAGAAATAGTACCAGTGTATAAAACCAATACCTCATTAAGAAATAGTACCAATATACAAAACCAATACCTCATTAAGAAATAGTACCTGTGTATAAAACCAATACCTCATTAAGAAATAGTACCAATATACAAAACCAATACCTCATTAAGAAATAGTACCAGTGTGTAAAACCAATACCTCATTAAGAAATAGTACCAATATACAAAACCAATACCTCATTAAGAAATAGTACCAGTGTATAAAACCAATACCTCATTAAGAAATAGTACCAATATACAAAACCAATACCTCATTAAGAAATAGTACCAGTGTATAAAACCAATACCTCATTAAGAAATAGTACCAATATACAAACCAATACCTCATTAAGAAATAGTACCAGTGTATAAAACCAATACCTCATTAAGAAATAGTACCAATATACAAAACCAATACCTCATTAAGAAATAGTACCAGTGTATAAAACCAATACCTCATTAAGAAATACTACCAATATACAAAACCAATACCTCATTAAGAAATAGTACCATTGTATAAAACCAATACCTCATTAAGAAATAGTACCAATATACAAAACCAATACCTCATTAAGAAATAGTACCATTGTATAAAACCAATACCTCATTAAGAAATAGTACCAATATACAAAACCAATACCTCATTAAGAAATAGTACCAGTGTATAAAACCAATACCTCATTAAGAAATAGTACCAGTGTATAAAACCAATACCTCATTAAGAAATAGTACCAATATACAAAACCAATACCTCATTAAGAAATAGTACCAGTGTATAAAACCAATACCTCATTAAGAAATAGTACCAATATACAAAACCAATACCTCATTAAGAAATAGTACCAGTGTATAAAACCAATACCTCATTAAGAAATAGTACCAGTGTACAAAACCAATACCTCATTAACAAATAGTACCAATATACAAAACCAATACCTCATTAAGAAATAGTACCAGTGTATAAAACCAATACCTCATTAAGAAATAGTACCAATATACAAAACCAATACCTCATTAAGAAATAGTACCAGTGTATAAAACCAATACCTCATTAAGAAATAGTACCAATATACAAAACCAATACCTCATTAAGAAATAGTACCAGTGTATAAAACCAATACCTCATTAAGAAATAGTACCAGTGTATAAAACCAATACCTCATTAAGAAATTGTACCAGTGTACAAAACCAGTACCTCATTAAGAAATAGTACCAATATACAAAACCAATACCTCATTAAGAAATAGTACCAGTGTATAAAACCAATACCTCATTAAGAAATAGTACCAATATACATAACCAATACCTCATTAAGAAATAGTACCAATATACAAAACCAATACCTCATTAAGAAATAGTACCAGTGTATAAAACCAATACCTCATTAAGAAATAGTACCAATATCCAAAACCAATACCTCATTAAGAAATAGTACCAGTGTATAAAACCAATACCTCATTAAGAAATAGTACCAGTGTACAAAACCAATACCTCATTAACAAATAGTACCAATTTACAAAACCAATACCCCATTAAGAAATAGTACCAGTGTATAAAACCAATACCTCATTAAGAAATAGTACCAGTGTATAAAACCAATACCTCATTAAGAAATAGTACCAGTGTACAAAACCAATACCTCATTAACAAATAGTACCAATATACAAAACCAATACCTTATTAAGAAATAGTACCAGTGTATAAAACCAATACCTCATTAAGAAATAGTACCAATATACAAAACCAATACCTCATTAAGAAATAGTACCAATATACAAAACCAATACCTCATTAAGAAATAGTACCAATATACAAAACCAATACCTCATTAAGAAATAGTACCAGTGTACAAAACCAATACCTCATTAAGAAATAGTACCAGTGTATAAAACCAATACCTCATTAAGAAATAGTACCAGTGTACAAAACCAATACCTCATTAACAAATAGTACCAATATACAAAACCAATACCTCATTAAGAAATAGTACCAGTGTATAAAACCAATACCTCATTAAGAAATAGTACCAATATACAAAACCAATACCTCATTAAGAAATAGTACCAATATACAAAACCAATACCTCATTAAGAAATAGTACCAATATACAAAACCAATACCTCATTAAGAAATAGTACCAGTGTATAAAACCAATACCTCATTAAGAAATAGTACAAGTGTATAAAACCAATACCTCATTAAGAAATAGTACCAATATACAAAACCAATACCTCATTAAGAAATAGTACCAATATACAAAACCAATATCTCATTAAGAAATAGTACCAGTGTATAAAACCAATACCTCATTAAGAAATAGTACCAATATACAAAACCAATACCTCATTAAGAAATAGTACCAATATACAAAACCAATACCTCATTAAGAAATAGTACCAATATACAAAACCAATACCTCATTAAGAAATAGTACCAGTGTATAAAACCAATACCTCATTAAGAAATAGTACCAGTGTATAAAACCAATACCTCATTAAGAAATAGTACCAATATACAAAACCAATACCTCATTAAGAAATAGTACCAGTGTATAAAACCAATACCTCATTAAGAAATAGTACCAGTGTATAAAACCAATACCTCATTATGATCTTAATTATCATTGCCTAAGTCATGCTGAACACCACTATCATATGCTTCCTCGATATAATTTGATTGTCATGATATTTGGACTATTTATCTACAAAAAAAAAGATCTGATGAAGCTCACTTAGCAGGTGAATGAAAGCACTTCCGCTCATACCTCTCAACATCTTAGAGCAGGAAATCTGGAAAAGCTATAATGGGGGGAACAGAAGTAAAAAATGGGGACACTTTTAAATATTGCTCTTACAAACTTAGAAAGTTGATAGAATAAGCGTGGATTTTCTGAAGGGTAAGAAGTTTGAAACTTAAAATGTCTTTCTTTATTTTCTGATTTCAACCCTCAATGATTTGTCAGAAAACCACAATTTTATGACAAATATATCAAAAATATGAGGCATAAATCTATACAATCTACAAAAATATGTACAGTTGAGAGGGTATGCTTCAACATTTATGGCTAATTAACCACTACTACTTTGCTAAGAAATGTCTGAGAGATGCAAAGAAAAAAAAATAAAACAAAATAGAAGTAAGCCCTGCTATTGTCATGATACTAATCAGCCAATGTTTTCAATTTTGTTACTTTTTGTGTTTTATCAGAGGAAGCCCAATAAAAGCTCTGTCTAACATTTGTTGGAAGATTGTAATATATTTAGTAATTCTATTAACCTGAAAGAGTATGCTCTAATGACAATAAAACAGACACAAATGCAAACAAGGTGGCACAAAAATTATCTGAATCCACCCACTTGACCCATATATGTACAACAGTTTCTGTAATGAAAAAAAATCTTGAATATACAAAAATTCTTAAAATGTAATCCAATTTAGCAATGGAATGGTACACACACTAAAACTGCTATTGCTTGTGGATTAAGATAGGAAAAACAGGGCTATTATTTGTTTATAAGATCATAGGAACATTGGAAGTTACTAGGCTATTGGCCCTAAGGCCCTTACAAGCCTAGCCAAGAATTTAGCCCATGTTCCAACAAGGCAGCTCCCTATGCCACTGTCCAGCAAGGACATAGGTGGAATCCCAGGGGGTGTATTTTCTGTTCCCCATCCAGTTATACAGGCTGCACTTAAAAACATTTAATGAAGTACTCTGCATTATGTGGAGAGGGAGATTATTCTACAAAAGGGGGGGGGGTCTCTGGGATACAAATCTGTCCCACCAACAAGTCCTATTGATGTTACAGACCAGGTTGAGGTCTCGCATGTGGATTACTCGAGTGGAGATTGACTTGCAGATATGCAGCAGTCCCATCAGGGTGGGGTCTGAGATTGCTTTGTATGCCAGACAGAGGTCACCTCTTAGGCGTCTGTAAGAGACTGAGTAGAGAGACAGGGCTTTTAGCCTATCTGTGTAGGGTAGATGTTTGAGGCCCTGGATTCTCCGGGTGAGGAATCTCTGTGGTCTATCCAGATGCTGTATGTGCTTTTTGAGGTGCATGCTGAAAGAGGCATTGTATTCAATAATCGGTCTTATAAGGGAAGAATACAGGGATGTTGTGACCACCTTGTCCCTGAATGAGATACCCTTAATAATGAGATAAGCCATGTAGAAAGCTTTCCATACAACGGAGGCAATATGGTGGTCAAAGGTCAGTTTGCTATCAACTTGGGTTCCCAAGTCCCTCACAACTGATTGCGAGCTTAATGCCTTACTATCAATGTGATAATTTGTGAGGATGTCATTCTCCCCAAAAGGGATGATGATGCATTTTTTTGGCATTCAGTTTGAGGCCATGTTTCTGGCACTAGTCATTTGTTTGTGTAAGGCTCTCTTGGAGGATGTCCACATCACTAGGGGAATTGATGACATCACCCAGCTTGCAGTCATCTTCAAACTTGGTCAGCTATAGCCCACTAGATTTGTCCTGCACCTCTGAGAAGTATATCCCAAACAGCAGTGGCCCCAATACAAATCCCTGGGGTACACCACTTGTTACAGGTCTACGACTTGAGGTGGCTACCCCTATTTTGATTAGGTGAGTTCTATCAGTGAGCCAGTTTGCTACCCATCTGGTAACATATTAATTGATGCCTAGTTGAGAGAGTTTATTATACCTGACTGGGAAATATTATCGAAGGCCTTGGCCAGGTCAAAGTAGGTGGTGTGCACCATCATCCCCTCGTCTATGGCCTTGGTGACTGTCTCAAAGAAGTTGACCAGATTTAACAGGCCTGACCTCCCTTTGACAAGACCAAACTGTGTGGGATCAAGTGTCTGGAGGTTTTCAATGTTCTTGTTAATGAGTTCCATGATAATCTGCTCCATGGCCTTGCAGATCAGGCTAGGTAGGCTGAAGGGTCTATAATTTCCTAGATCGGTGGACACTCCACCTTTGTGCAAAGGGATGACAGTAGCTGTCCTCCACTTGGCTGGGACAAAGCTGGTACTCAGGCTTTGGTTAAATAAGGTGTGCAATGGTGCTGCAAGCTACTGCCTGAGTTAATGTAGAAGGCAGCCTGGGATGTTATCGGGTCCCATGAAGGGTGTATATTTTGCCTTTGAGAGGGCAGTGATGACTTGCGCCCTAGAGATAAGGAGAGGGGGGCAGGTACTGGGAATGTCCTGTTTTACTAATGGGGAGTACAGAGCAGTGAAGTTTTCACAGAAACTGTCTGCCAGCAGGTTGGCTGTATCTACAGGGTTTGTGTATGTGGTGTCCTTGACCACCAGTTCTGAGCAGATCTGGGTGCTTCCCTTGAGATTGCGGACATATGTGCAGAAAACCTTAAGACTGTCTTTAGTAGATGTGGCCAGTTTGGACTCTAAGTTTGCTTTAGAGGATTTCACTAATGCTCTTATTTGCTTGTTCAGGCTAAGGAGAGATTGCATCCAATTAGACACCTGCTCCTTCTTGGTCCTGGACAGCAAATTTTTCCTTTTATTACAGAGTTTATTTATTGTAAATGTCCACCAGACAGGTTTGCTCTTCCTTGAGGAGGAGGATTTCATCCTGTCTGGTATTCCTGATTCCATGCAGCTATATAAATGCTCATATAGTACTTTGGTGTAAGTTTGGACATATGTGCCAGTTTCTAGGGAGGGGGCTGTGAAGCTGTTTATACCTTCCCTCAGGAGGTTGTAATCAGCATTGGAGAAGTTTTTTTGTTTGACCCTAGCTGGGGGGGGGGGGGTGATGGTGACTTTGAAAGTGACTGCTTTGTGGTCGGATCTTACCAGGGATGATGACACTGTAGGGATGTTGCAGTGATTACTCATGTTGGTTAATACCATGTCCAAGATATTTTCACCTCTTGTGGGGGTGTCAACCAACTGGTCCAAGGCATTTGCATTGACAAGATCAAAGAATCTCTTGACATTTGTGTTTTGGAATGAGTATTTCTTCCAATCTATGGTTGGATAGTTAATGTTGCCAGGATCGGGGTAAAGAGTTGAATCTTGATAGATTCGAAGAGGTCCAGATAGGTGGAGTTGGCATCTTGAGTCAGAGTTATAGGCCTGTAGCTAGCTATGATTTGAATAAGGGTCTTGTCAATTGTTAACTGCACCTGGAGTATTTCCTGTGCCTCATACTGCTTGACCAGCCTAGAGGTGTGTATGTCTTTTATCTTCATCATCATCATCATTATCAGCCCCCTTTTCCCATTGTTTTACATGGGGTTGGAGTATCATGTTAACTGTCGCCAACTCTCTTGATTCAGTGCCACACTCCTGCCTTCTTCAGCACTCATGCCTGATGGTCACAGATCTTCTTTCACACAATCCATCCACCACTTTGCTGGATGTTCTCGCTTCCTCTTACCTTCTTCCTGTCTGTCCCAAATCTTCCTCACCAGATTGTCTTTTGCTTTTCTGCACATGTGCCCAAACAACTGTAATCTGTTCTCTTTGACCTTTCCTGCAATTGGAGCTACTTTGGCTTCTGCTCTTATGTCCTCATTTCTTCATCTGTCCCACAGTGTGCATCCTACCACTTTTCTCAGGCACTTCATTTCCATCACCTATAGCTTCTTCAATTGTTCTGCCTTTACTGCCCATGTTTCTTTACCATACAATAGTACTGGTCACACTACTATCTTGTACACCTTACTTTTCAGCTTCTTTGACATTCTTCTGTCATAGAGTACACCTGATACTCTATGCCAGTTGGCTGCTGCCCCTCTGATTCTAGCTTTGACCTATTCATTCAGAACACCCTTCTCCTCAACTACCCCTCCCAGATACTTGAAGCTGTTTATCTATTCCAATATCTTCTCTTCTATTTCTATTCTCAGCTTCTTCTGATTTCCCCAATTTGCTGCCATTACCACTGTCTCATCTGTGCTTAGTTCCACCCCATGTGCCTTCAGATTTGCATTCCATTCTCCTATCCTTTGCTGAAGTTCTAGCTCAGAGTCTGCCTGCACTGCCACATCGTCTGCATACAGCAGCTTTGTTGATCCGTCCCCTCCAACCTGTTTGCTAATGTAGTCCATCACCAGCCTCAACAGCAGTGGGCTCAGAGCTGAACCCTGATGTATACCCACACCCAATGGGAACCCCTCTGTGAGGCTGAACACTGTTCATACTTGATTCATTGGGTCCTTGTACATAGCCTGCACTAATTCTACCAATGTTTCTGAGACTTCAAACTACCACAGTACTGCCCATATCAGCTTTCTTGGGACCTTGTCATATGCTTTCTCCTTGTCTAGGAATGCCCAGTTGGACTCTATCCTCATCTCTAGCTTATTCTCAAGTATCTGTCTCAGTGCAAACATTGGGTCAACTGTGCTGCATCCTGATCTGAATCCAAACTGCTCATCTCCCATCTTACATTCTACTACTCTGCATATCCGTTTATCAATCACCCTCACGAGAACTTTCATGTTTTTATATATATTGCAATTCCACCTCCTTTTGTTTTGCTGCCCACGGCATGAGGTCTGAATGAATGATAGGATGAGTAACCTGGTATGGCTGGGCTGCTCTCCTTAGTGTTGAACCAAGTTTCTGTGACTGCACAAATGTCAGCTTTTTCCAGGGTTAAGAATGCTTGTAATGAGTGCAGTTTCAAGTTAAACTCCTAACATTTAGCAGCATAACCTTTAATTTACGTTTTGATGAAATTTTCATGTTGGTAGTTTTGACCACATGGCATTGCCTAAAAAGGCAATATGGAGGATGCAAGAGCCTTTGCCAAGAGCCTGAAACCCAAGGGAGACAGGTGCAGGCCATCTCTGGCAAAGCACCATGCCTTGTCAAGCTTGTCATCCCAGACTGACAGGTAATGAATCCCTGTTTGAATGACACCAGAAACTAAGCCAGTTGTTGAAGTCAATCATTTTTCTGTTTGTATTGAGGCATCATTCTGGGTGATGAATGCTGCTTAAAGCTAGGGACATACCTGCCTGGGACACATACTCAGCGAGCTAGATTATGTCTCTCTTCATATAGTCCAGGGAGGTACATCCCAAGTCATTCGCTCCAAAATGGGCTGTAGAGTCATAACAGCACCTGTTGAGAGACTTGAGTGCATTGGTGATATGTTGGATTCTGGCATGTTCAGTTGAAAACTAAGTACAAAGTTAGATATAAACAATTGTAAAGCATAAGAGCTTAAAACACAGTTGTGATGAGGAAACATCCACAAAATTGGAAGAATTCTGAAAATCTTCTGCGCATCAGTAATAAGGAGAGACAGGCAATTTGAGAGCTCCGGTTACAGCCAATTAAAAGGCTAATTCTGAAATCCATATGCAAATTAGTAATAAGGAAACCCAGCCACTTGGGAAGCTTCAGTTACATCAAATTAAAAGGTTTATATGAAAACCAGTCATATCAACTGCTCCTCCCACACTCCTTTACTGAAATTAGGATAAAAGAACAATGCCTTAGACAGTGTTACTTTAAGCTTTTCCTGATATGACAGTCTATAAGATGAAAATGCTAATACAGATAAAGCTTCTTTAAATGAATACTGGTTCTAGATAACTTATTTCAGAGATATGAAGGGAAGTAATATGAAATCTTTAGAACTTCCAGATAGAAGCTAAGGTTCGCTCTCCTTTTAGAACTGCAACCTGCTCATGAGTTACTCCTTTTAGCATTTAATTGTCTGAGACCTGCTTACCACAAGACCACTCTGACCCAAACAAATTATCTCTGGTAACACCATATCTAATCTCTTTATTATTTTAGCTACTATTTTAATATCTGTGTTTATGACTAATATAATTTGGAAGCCACCTGGGCCAGGTATCTGCCCTTTAGACACAATTTTTTTTGGATGATGCAATGATGTTCACATCTGTCAAGTGATAAACATAGTATTGTATAAAGCACATCTTTCTTATTTCTGCTCCCCGATTTGTAAATCTCAGTGTGAATAAACATCCAGACCCAGCAATGAATTACTGATACTTGCTCTGGTTCTATGATCTGAAGCTGGGATCTATTTCTTTGGTAATAATCAGGTAGGTGGTGTAATGACTGAATGAGTACATTAAAGGATCTAAAACATCTTCCACCAAACCTCTCAACCTCTTTGCTCCAGAATTCTGGAAAAAATCAGAAAATAATATAGTGTTGGGGAATCAAAGGCCCAAACTCAGGTGCACTGTTTAAATATTTGTCTAATTTACATGACTAGAGTAACAGATTTAACATAAACATACATCTGAAGATTAGAAACCTTAAAACTCCACCATATGCCTTTACTGAGGTGACTATAATCCTCAGAAAAGTTCAGGATAATGAAAAATCTTATGCAGAACAGGGCAAACATATGAAGCAAAACCAGGGACAGCTGAGAGGGATGCCTTTTTTCAGTTTATTCAGTGCAGCTAAAGTACTGCCATTGAAAACCTATACCTTTTCAGCACTCTTACAATTCAAGGATGTTTGATATTTGGTGTTTTCCCAAGTAAGTAGAACTATAACATGACTGGAATTACAGAACTGCTGTAGCTGGTAAAAGAAATATATGTTTTATCATGAGATGCTGCTCACCTTTTAAATGCGTGACCAAAATTCTTTAGAAACAACTTGTTGTGTCTTTCGGCTTGTTCCCGGTTATGGGTCGCCACAGCGGAACTCCGGTCCACTAATGATTGGCAGTAGATTTTTACGTGCTGAGTTGCCAGTCCAGATGCACAACCTTCAACGAAGGTACGCCCATTCATGCATGTCTCCACACAGAAGACGCTCTAGCTGAGAATCGAACAGGACAACGTCTTACTGTGAGGAGACAACGCTACCTGAATTTCCATATTTTAAGGTCAGTGAAAGAACTCCTTATATGGCTTGATCAGTTTTGTCAGATCAGTTAGTCCATTTTCTGAATATATACAATCCAGTATCTTTTGATATGTTTTCTTAATTTTCACAAGAAACAGAAAATAAGTAAAATCTCAATGGTATGTTTCTGTGTTTTTTTACTAATCCTGTAATGTACTGATTAACTGATTATGTTTTCAACAGCTCTTAAGTTAACTAACTTTCCTTTTCTCTCTCTATACAGAACAGGTAGAAGAACCGGAAATACGAATGAATGAAAACGAGACTGAGATTGTATGTGCCAGCAAAAACAGCAGCTATAATTACCGAATGTGTGTTCTGTACCAAGATGGACAGCAAATACAGGATACCATTGTAAAAGATGTTGACCATGCTTCCTTTAATATCACTGACCTGCCTGCTGGGAGTAGCTTCAGCTGTTTGTGCTATGAGCATAATCTGACAAGATGGACTCGCAACAGTTCTGTTATTACTAAAGGAACAAAACGTAAGTAACATCTTACTATGATTTATAGTTTGTCATGAATGGCTGCATCAATAATTTATATGAACTGATTGTTTTTTCTGTTAGTGTCTATATTATGTAGAGTTCACAGCATTAGCTGCAACAGCATCAAAATAATGGAATGTGTATTATACTGCCTGAGATAAGTACACAAATGTAAACCTAAAAAATGGTAAGAAAATAAAAGAAAAAGATGACTTCCTCCTGGGACCCTCAGAATGCTGAACAACCACTGCCTTACTACATGGAAAAATAGTCAAGACTCATGTCTGTTTATTGAGGTTGTTTTCAGATGTGGTTAACATAATTAAATATGACATGATTCATCAAATCATACTCTTTATTGTGTTTATTTTAGCAGTTGCATGGGTGTTGTTCGGGATTCACTGTCTACACCATGATGTGCACATATCACTTTTTCTATTTACTATTTCTTAATTGGCATATTTACCATTATTTTTGTCATGTAGGATGCTAAATGGCTCTTTTTCTGTTTCAGTATGCCTAGTTGGCAATTTTATTTCTTTAACCTGCACTTTCTAACATTAGTGGTTACACTTTGGGGGTGGTCAGGAAAATGTTGTACAGTTAAAATAATCCTCCTGACAACCTTGTTATACAGCTTGCCAGTGTGGCTATCGACTGATTAAGACACCATTTGATGACAAAATGAACTTTATAATGAGAAGTACTTGTCCTTAGCTCAGAAGTAGCAGCATGTATTGGGCAATCATCCATGCACATAGAGAAACAGGCATATCTTAGTTTATTGTGTGGAAAACACACTGGAGATAAAGAATTCATATTACATGGGCTGTCTCTTAGCTCATCTTGTTAAGCACTGTCTCTTAGAATTGCCCATTCTAAAGATTTAAACCTTACCTGTGATATAAATAGGACCTGCTGGAGAGACAGGTATGTATCCCAGAGACTGCACCTTCTCTGGAACAAGTTCCCCAACCATGTGAAGCAGACATTCTTCTTAAACTAATTCAAGTGTAACTTGGGAAATTGAATGGGGAACAGGAAGTTCAACTCTGGTTTGGCATCTTTGTCTCTAATGGAGACAGGCAGCCTGTAAAAGGTTCATCTTCTGGGCTCCTGCTATCACTTATCAAGGGTACCAGAACTTGTCAGAGATTTGGAATGCATAGCTAGGCTTAAAAAGGCCCTTATGGCTATTAGTCTAGTAAATAACTATGACTCTATGAACGTACAGTGAAAGAACAACAGCACTGAATACACGGGCTAACCAATATACTTGAAAGAAAAGTGTAAACCTAAATATAGACTGCCTACCAGGATGATAACTCCTGACAGATGACCCCCAAGGGTCTCTGAGAAGAGACACAGTCAGACAAAAGGAAACAGTAGTAGAGCTTGGCATTCTGCCAGAGCAGATCATTTAACTCAAAACCTGGGTGCATGAGATTCAGTGATTAATCAAAGTTGCACCATAGTCCTGGCCTGTATTGAGTTGTGCAGCACGTGGCTGCAATGGTGGTTTACAGCTGGACAGCACAAGGGGAAAGTAAGTGGAGGCTGCCCTCTGTGCAAACAGTATGTTGATGAGGAACCACTCCATATTATGTTCTATACATTAGATGCAGCATGTGTACAACTAGGCATTGCACATTGTAGCATATTCCAGATGCAGATAAAGTATGTGTTAAAATAGCATACCCTGGTAGAATCAATATCATTGTGCATAGAGTGCAAAACATGTATTAACCTGAGTCACTCGCATGGCAAAGCTGCAGTATAGTATAAGCTCTTCGGTGCATTTGTTGCGGCAATACCATTGTGCAAAGAGTGCAAAACATGTATTAACTTGAGTCACTCGGAGGGCAAAAGCTGCAGTATATTATAAGCTATGAGGTGTATTTGATGTAGACAGGGAATATGTTTCAACAGCTGTAAGTCATTCAGAATGTCACAATTTACAGAAAGAACAGCTCAGAAATATGCCTTGGTCATCACAGACAAAACAGGATAGTAAAATTAACCGCAAGCAAACAACAAGAGGGAGGAGGAGCTTATTACCTCTTCCACAATGACCTGTCATAGTGGATGTAATAACATGTGACCATTCACAGTAATCAGCTGACATGGGTTCCATGTAATTCAATGCAAGGTTCAGGTACACTGTATCTGGCTTGTGCCAGCATTGCTGCCAACAGAACAAAGCCCTGACAGCTTTGTAATGATTATGGCCATTAATGTTATTGATGATGTAACTGCATCTTTGTGACACATTATCAGCATCATCATCAACCCCACTTTTACAATTTTTCACATGGGGTCAGGGTGTCGGTTCAATTGCTGCCATCTTTATCTATTCAGTGCCACTCTCCTATTTTCATCAGTAGTCATGTCCAATGGTAACAGGTCTTCTTTCACACAAACCACCCATTTTTTTGTTGGACACCCTTGTTTGTTTGTTTTTTGTTTGTTTTTTTGCCTTCTTATTGGCTGTCCCAAATCTTCCTCACCAGATTGTCTTCTGCTTTTCTGCACATGTGCCCAAACCACTGTAATCTGTTCTCTTTGACCTTATCTTCCATTAAAGCTACATCAGCCATATCCCACAGTGTGCATCCTATCACCCATATCAGGCAATTCATCTCCATCACCTCTAGGTTCCTTAACCTCTCTGCCTTTACTGCCCATTTTGTGCACCTTACATTTCAACTTCTTTGTCATTGTTTTGCCATTCTCTATCAATGGCACTCTCTGCCAGTTGGATGAAGCCCCTCTGATCCTAGCTTTGACCTCCTCATTTAGACTTCCCTTCTGTTCAGCCACCCCTTTCATACACTTGAAGCTGTTAACTTGTTCCACTAATTTCCCTTTTATCAAAAGTCACAGCTTCTTCTGATTCCTCTCATTTGTTGCTATGACAACATGCCTTGTCTTACCTGCACTCAGTTTCATGCCATGTGACTTCAGTTATACATGCCATTCCCCTACCCTTTGCTGAAGTTCTAAGAGTCTGCCTGTAGAACCACATCATCTGCATACAGCAATTGTGTTGCTCTGCCTCCTCCAGCCTGTTTGCTGATGTAGTCCATCACCAGTATGGATAGCAGTGGGCTTACAGCTGAACTCTGATGCACACTCACTCCCACTGGTAACCCCTTTGTGAGACTGAACGCTGCTTATACTTGAGACAACAAATTATTCTACACGTCCTGCACTAATTCTACTAATGTTTCTGGGACTTCAGACCATCAGAGGACTGTCTGAATCAACTTTCTTGAGACATTGTGATATGTTTTTTTCCACATCTAGGAATGCCAAGGTGAACTATTCCCTCATCTCTAGCTTATTCTCAGCTATCTGTTTCACTGCAAACAGCAGTTTGGTTGTGCTGCACACTGATATGAATCCAAAATGCTCATCTCCTTTCTTACTTTTGACTACTCTGTGTATTCATTTCTCAGTCACACTCTCCTGAGGTTTCAAGGAATGTGACAGGAGTTTGATGCCTCTGTAGTGAACACAGTTGTGGATGTCCCCTTTGTGCAGGCATCTAGGTTACACCTTATTCTCCATACTGCTATGAGTACCCCCAGGAGCTATTTCTCCCCATCTTACACAACATCTTGACCATATCTGCTGTGACCTCATCTGACCCTGCTCCTTTCTCTAACTTTATGCCATCACATAGACCTATCTGTGTATGTAAAGTGATATATAGTGCAGACCTCAACAATTGATGCAAACTACATTTTGACTGCCATACTACATATCTGCCTGTTTCAAGGCCCAGTCCTTCTAGTTACTTTTTTGGATACTGAAACAAGTAATTGTTAATTGCCAACTCCAGAGGTGAAGAATTTATCTGTCTTTCTCTCAATTCACACTACACATGATACCATGGTCAGCTGCTGATAGAGATGTATAATTCAAGCAATCCTTGTCACCTTGTATATATAAAGTAGTTAATGTGCCAGTGGACTCATAATCATTTTTGCCTAATATTTATGTTACCAGCAGCACCATCTGTTCTCCCTGGCTTACTCATAAACAACCATCATTTTGTATCTGTAACAATGTATCTTGGAGTGTCGCCCACTGTTTTGACCAGAATCACATCACTTGTTCCATATCCATATTCAGGGGTGGGAGGGTGGCCTAATGGTTAAGGTGTTTGCCTTACAAACACAAGGTGCAGGGTTGGAGTCTCACAAAGGATAATTGGCTAGGCTTAAAATGGCTCGCAATAGCAGTCAGCCTAGTACTAATTTATGAACCTATGAATCCTAGCATGATGATGATTGCATTTGTCTTATCTGATCTGCTGACCACGTGTAAGGGAAAACAGAAAATGGCAGTTAGCCCAGAAGACTAAAGCTCTGATTTGTTAATGAGCTGCTTCATTTGCCAAGAGTACAGAGTTTGAATCCTTCCACCTTAATTTGCTTGGTGTGTGGATTTGAGGAGGTCACATACCTAGACAGTGCTTTGGATCAATTGGTAATGTGGGCTAATCTCTTTAATTGTCTCCTGTACTGCATGCCTAATAACTGCCTATGAATATCAGAATGTGTGTGTACCTACACTGCCTAATACCCAAGCAGTATTAACCCAGCCACTGGGGATGCACGAGCCATTGCATTTCTTCGTGCCGGCCCCAGGCTCAAATAAATGGGGAGGGTTACATCAGGAAGGGCATCCGGTATAAAACTTTTGCCAAATGACATATACTAACAACAACACAGATTTCCAAACTGGATCAGTTGAGGCCTAGGCTAACAATGACCACCACCAGTACTGTTAGCCAACAGGGTGTTGGTGGAAATTGAGCTACTGTTGGCTGAAGAAGAAGGAGAAGAAGAGGATGAAGGTATGCCAGAAGGCAGGAAGAGAAGAGGAAGGTTAGGAGTGTGGCAATGAGGGTATGAACTTTGAATGCTGGCAGTATGACTGGTATAGGGAGAGGAGCTAGCTGGTATGATGGAGAGAGGGAAGGTTGATATATTGTGTGTGCAAGAGACCAGATAGAAGGGGAGTAATGTAGGTTCAAATTGTTCTATCATGGTATGGATGGGAGGAGAAATGGGGTAGGTGTTATCCTAAAGGAACAGTATGCCAAGAGTGTTTTGGTGATGAAAAGTGTCAGACAGAGTGATGTTTACGAAGCTAGAAATTGATGGTGTGATGATGAATGTTGTTAGTGCATATGTTTCACAACTGGGGTGTGCAATGGATGAGAACAAACCATTTTGGCATGAGTTGGATGAAGTGGTGGTGAGTGTACCCAAGGGTGATAGAGTGGTGATTGGAGTGCAATTCAATGTGCAAGTTGTTGAAGGAAATAGACAGAATGAGGAGGTGATGGGTAGGTTTGGTGTCAAGGACAGGAATGCATAAGGTCAGATGGCAGTGGATTTTGTGAAAAGGATAGACATGGCTGTGGTGAATATGTATTTTAAGAAGAGAGAGGAGCATAGAGTGACATACAAGAGTGGAGGAAGATGCATACAGGTGGATTATATCCTATGCAGGAGGGCCAGTCTGAAGGAGATCGAAGACTGTAAAGTGGTGACAAGGGAAAGTGTAGTTAGGTAGCATATAATGGTGGTCTTTAGGATGACACTGGTGATCATGAAGAGGAGGAGGAGAGTGAGATCAGTGCCAAGGATCAAATGGTGGAAGTTGAAAATGGGTGGTTGTGAGGTAGAGTTCAGGGAAGAGTTAAGACAAGCACTGGGTGCCAGAGAAGAGTTACCAAATAGCTGGGTAACTTCAGCAGAGCTGGTAAGGGAGACAGCTAGCAAGGTGCTTGGTGTGACATCTGGACAGAGGAAGGAGGACAAGGAGACCTGGTGGGGGAATGAGGAAGTTCAGAAGAGTATACAGAGAAAGAGGTTGGCGAAGAAGAAGTGGGATTGTCAGTGAGATGAAAAAAGTAGACAGGAGTATAAGGAGATACGATGTATGGTGAAGACAGAGGTGGCGAAGGCTAAGGATAAGGCATATGGAGAGTTGTATGAAAGTTTGGGCACTAAGGAGGGAGAAAGGATGTGTACCAATTGGCTAGACAGAGGGACTGAGCTGGCAAAGATGTGCAACAGATTAGGGTGATAAAAAAAATTAGGTAAACGTACTCACAAGTGAGCGTGTGGAAAGAGTACTTTGAGGGACTGATGAATGAAAATAATGAGAAAGAGAAAAGGATGGATGATGTGGGGATAGTGAATCAGGAAGTGCAATGGATTAGCAAGGAGGAAGTAAGGACAGCTGTGAAGAGGATGAAGAATGGAAAGGCTGTTGGTTCAGATAACATAACTGTGGAAGCACTGAGGTGTTTAGGAGAAATGGTAGTGGAGTTTTTAACCAGATTGTTTAATGAAATATTGTAAAGTGAGAGGATGACTAAGGAGTGGAGAAGAAGTGTTTTGATACCAATTTTTAAGAATAGTGGCGATGTGCACAGCTGTAGAAACTACAGTGAGATAAAACTGATCAGTCACAGCATGAAGTTATGGAAAAGAGTAGAGGAAATTAGGTTAAGAAGGATGGTGATGATTAGTGAGCAGCAGTATGGATTCATGCCAGGAAAACAGCACTACATATGTGATTTTTGCTCTGAGAATGTGGATGGAGAAGTATAGAGAAGGTCAGAAAGAGTTGCACTGTGTCTTTGTGAACTTAGAGAAAGCATATGACAGGGTGCCTAGAAAGGATTTGTGGCATTGTATGAGGAGAGAAGTATGTAAGAGTGGTGCAGGATATATACAAGGGTAGTGTGACAGTGGTGAAGTCTGCAATAGGAGTGACAGATGCGTTTAAGGTGGAGGTGGGATTACATCAAGGATCAGCTGTGAGCCCTTTCTTATTTGCACTGGTGATGGACAGGTTGGCAGACAAGATCCTACAGGTGTCTCCATGGACTATTATGTTTGCAGATGACATTGTGATATGCAGTGAGAGTAGGGAACAGGTTGAGGAGACCCTGGAGAGGTAGAGATATGCTCTAGAGAGAAGAGGAATGAAGGGCAGCAGGACTAAGACAGAATATGTGTGTGCGTGTGAATGAGAGGGAGGATAGAGGAATGGTGAGGATGCAGGAAGTAGAGATGGCGAAGGTGGATGAGTTTAAATACTTGGGATCAACAGTTCAGAGTAATGGTGACTGTGGAAGAGAGGTGAAAAAGAGAGTACAGTCAGGGTGGAGTGGGTTGAGAAGAGTATAATGAGTGATTTTTGACATACTAATACCAGTAAGAGTTAAAGGGACGGTTTACAAAAGGGTAGCGGGATCAGCTACAGCATTTTATATGGGTTGGAGGTGGTGACATTGATGAAAATACAGGAGTCAGAGCTGGATGTGGCAGAGTTAAAGATATTAAGATTTGCATTGGGTGTGACACGAATGGATAAGAGTAGGAATTGGTATATTAGTCAGCTCAGGTTGGACGGTTTGGAGGCAAATCCAGAGAGGAGGGATTGCGTTGGTCTGGACATGTGCTGAGGAGGGATGCTGGGTATATTGGGAAAAGGATGCAAAGGATGAAGCTGCCAGGTAAGAGGAAAAGAGGAAGGCCTAAGATAAGGTTTATTGATGTGGTGAGAGAGGACATGCAGGTGGTTGGTGAGACAGCAAGGTGTAGAGAACAGAAAGAAATGGAAACAGATGAGCCACTGTAGTGACCTCTAACAGGAAGAGTCGAAAAAAGATGAAGAAGAAGGTTAAAATTGCCACACTGTAACAGAACTGCCTGCATGTGTACACCTATCCTGTCTCTACTCATATCAATGTTTCTTCTGCTGAAGGTAGGATAGTGGGAGGTTGTGACCCTTAAATTGGCCATGGTACAAGAATCCCAGTTGTACCTATTGAAGCAAACTATATCATGAATACAACTGACACAATTTTGCATTGCTCCTTCTGCCAAATCCTGCACAGAAATTTGGAAGTCAAATGTGTATACAAAAATACTGACTCTCACTTGACTTCTCATTTATTTTATTTATTTTTTTTATTTGTTGACCGGGCTAGTCTTGCTGGATACATGTCCATTTTCAGTAGAGGCCCGGGGAGATAAGCTCCAACAGTCATTAAAAGTTTAAATAGAGAAAAGGTAATACAAGATTAAAATTTATAAACAGAGCTAGTTAATACACAAATACACAAATATGATAGGAGCAAAAACGAAAAGTATAATCATACGATGTTTTAAAATGAAAATAAAAATACAAAAAAAGGGTTTTTTTTTTTTTTTTTTTTTTTTTTGTTATTTTGGATTACAAAAGTCATTAGTGTATATATCATAGGAGCGCTATCAGGATATAAGGAGAAAAGAAAGAACGAATCATGTAAGAAGAAAGGAGAGAGAGGAAGAAGGAAAGCTAATCTGGGTTGGTGCAGGAACAAAGCCAGTGTTTATTAAGATGCATTTTCAGTTGCTTTTTAAAAAGTGGTAGAGAGGATAAAGATGAGATATCAGAGGGAAGAATACAGGGGGATTATAACCTCCTTTTTTCTGGAGGTAATGCCCTTATTTATGAAGTGAGCAATATAGAATACCCTTCTTACTATTGTGAAGACATGGTGAGCAAAGGTAAGGTTACTATCAACCTGCGTGCCCAGGTCTCTCACCAGTTATTGTGTGCTTAATGTATTGTCTCACCATACACGTGGGTTTCCTTTGGGTGCTCTGGTTTCCTCCCATATTCCAAAGACAAGCATCTGGAGCATTTTTCCCTGGGCCTCTGCTAAAAATGGACTCTGTCCCAGTCATATTTTAAAGATAAACAAATGCTAAATAAATTAAATTGTGGTGTAGTTTGCAGGATCATCGCCCTTGCTGAAGGGGATGGTGTTACATTTTTTGCACTGAGTTTAAGTCTATGACTTTGGCACGAATCATTAGTCAGTGTAAGACCCGCTTTCAGGATTTTGACATAATTAAGGGACTGAACGACTGCTCCTAATTTGCAGTCATGGGCAAACTTTGTCAGCCACTGACCTTTTATTTTTGCCTGTTCTTTGGACAAGTATAGAACAGTAGGGGCCCCAGGACAGATTCCTGTGGTACACCACTGTTAATGAACCACTGGAGAGGGTAGAGTCTCCTATTTTACTGTATGAGTTCTATTGGTGAGCCATTTTGCAACACACCTGATAATATAAGGGTTGATACCCAGCTGGCTGAGTTTATCAATAATGCCAGAGTGGATGATGGTGTCAAAAGCCTTGGCTAAGTCCAGGTAAGCTGTATGTACAGTTTTACCTTCATCAAGGGTTTTGGTGGCTGTCTCAAGAAAAGCCACCAAGTTTAACAGGCACAGTCTTCCTTTGACGAAGCCAAACTGGGTATGGTCGAGTGTTTGTAGATTACCTATTTCTTTGTTGATAAGGTCATGATTATACACTCCATGACCCTGCAGATAAGGTTGTTTAGGCTTATGGGTTTGTAGTTCCAGGGATCTGTGGATGCAACCCCTTTCTGAAAAGGGATGATGGTAGCCATTCTCCATTCAGCAGGCACAAAACCTGTGATAAGTCTGTGATTGAACAAGGTACCCAGCACTGCTGCTAATTCCTGTTTTAATC
The DNA here is from genome assembly GCF_019279795.1 of Protopterus annectens. Taxonomy (NCBI): domain Eukaryota; kingdom Metazoa; phylum Chordata; order Ceratodontiformes; family Protopteridae; genus Protopterus; species Protopterus annectens. The sequence continues at coordinate 1,029,785,468 of NC_056726.1, read as the reverse complement.
CATTAAGAACTCAGCCTGGGATGTTGTCTGGTCCAATTCAGACTGTGTATTTAGCCTTGGAGAGTGAGTTTAAGACTTGCTCCTTGGAGATACTAGGTTGGGGACAGGCAGTAGGCATGCTTTGTGGTATATGTGGCGTGGACAGGGGAAAGAAGTTTGCACTGAACCTGTCAGATATTAGGTTGGCTATATCCACCAATTCTGTATATGCAGTACCATTATCTACAACTTCTGAGCAAACCTGAGTTTTTCCTTTGAGGTTTCAGATGTAGCTAAACAATGACTTATGGTTTTCCTTAGCTAGGGATGCTAATTTGGAATCATAAGTAGCTTTAGAGGACTTTACAAGATGTCTTATTTGGCTGTTTAAGTTGAGGATGGGATGCTTTCATGCTGGAAACTTTACCTTTCTACTCATGGACAGCGATTTCTTCCTCTTATTGTTTAGCCTGTTAATGGCTGATGTCCACCAGGCAGGTTTGTTCTTTCTTGAGGGTCTTGCTTTGGTCAACAGCAGAGTTAATACAATTGTATAGATGCTCATATAAAACATTAGTGTATATCCCATCATAGGTGACCTCACCATCAGTGGGGAGAGGGTATGAAACTGTTTATGTTATCATGTAAGAGGTCATAATTGGCCTTGAAGAAGTTTTTTAGTCTAGTTGCTGCTGGGGGGTGTGGTGTTATTACCTTCAATGAGACTGATTTGTGGTTAGACTTCACTAGAGTGGGCAGCACACTTGGGGTGGTACAAGATCCCCCATGTTGGTGACCATCAGAACCAGAATGTTTGAGCCCCTTGTGGGGGAGCCAACTAACTTGTTTAGGGCATTGGAATTGACAAGGTCCAGGAACCTTTGGGTGAGAGTATTAGTAGACATATAATTTATTTTATTTTTACTTATTTATTTACCATTTTGTTTACCACGAAAGTCCATCTAGGACAGAGCCTATTTCCAACAGAGCACCAAGGAGAAATGCTCCAGATGCATGTCTTTGGATGGATAATTAAAGTCTCCCGAAACCAGGGTGTTTGGTTATATCTTGATGGACTCAAGTAGATCCAGGGAGGCTGACTCGGTGTCTTAGTTCATTGAGGGAGTCCTATAGCCGGCAATGATTTGAAGAGGGGTCTTACCAACAGTTAACTACTCCTGGAGTAATTCATGGGAGTCACTCTATTTAGACAGTCTAGAGGTGCATTTGTCTTTTATGAATATTGCTGCACCACCTCCCTTAGTTCTCACACCTTCAAGTGCTCTAGGTTGCACTGCATCTGAATTGTTTGTGCGTTTTAGCTGCTTTTCTATATATATAGACTTCTCTGTATATGTAGGCTAGCTACTTATTCTGCTGTATTACTGCCTCTTAAATTGTTTTTCAGTTGTGCACTTGCTTGTTTCATTTAAAAAGTTTTAAATTGCTAATTTTGTAGCGTTTTAATTGCATTTACTGTTTAGGACTACACACTCAAGTTTGTTAGCCTTTTCTGCATTTATTTACTGTATTATTGCATTGTTTAGCCAGTTTAAAAAAAAATACTATCTTGTTTGCTCATTTCCCACCTTTCCTAGCCAGTCCATATCCCAGGCTTTGCTTGTCTCAGGACTTTATTTTATGTGCTCAGAGCTATCCAGACCTTGCTGTGGTAGAGGGAAGTGACTGGTGAGCATTGTACTGCCTATCGAACACTAGAGGAGTGGTTTCCAGCTCTGAAATTGTAATTTTATTAGCCCTTTTGGGCTGATTTCTATCCCTTTCAACTTTCTGGCTTAAAAATGCATGTGTTTGCACATTTTTCGCATTGTGTAGCACTGCGAGGCTACAGTTAAACTATTCTGGGTGCCAGAAAGTCTGCTCTACAAATTTTCCCTTAGAACTAGCTGGTTTCTCAGTAGTAGCACTAAAATCGGAACCCCTGTGACTAGCACTTGCTCTAGAACCTGCTGGAAAGCACTAGGAAGCCTGAAACTGATACAAGCACTCAACTCTCCTTGTCAATAAGGAGAAATTAATCGTAAGCACTAAACAGCCTATAACTGCAAAGTACCTTGCAAAGGTAAGGGAAAATAGCTCTTATACTTTACAAAAAAAGCACCTAAACAGGCATGTCCAAGGGTCAGCTTCCGGTGATTTCTCCTGTCCACCTGGTGAATCTGGGCATACTGGGACAATGCGGCAACTGCCTCATGTACACAGACGATCCTCTCCTCCTACCACCCAACACTACAACCTGTGAGAGATGCACGAACATAGCCAAACTGGAAGCAAAGCTGTCTCTGGCCAAGATTGTGCTAGACAGTCAAGAGAAGAAGGTTAACACCTGCATGTCAAAGGAAAAGTATACTTTAAAAATGATCAAAACACGGTAGGTTCAGGTTATGGCACTTTAATCTTGCAGCAAGGAGACAAAAATGTGCTATTACAGAGTTTGTCTAACTAGAAACAGGAAATACTTTCATTTTTATACATTCTCTAACTAGTCATGGCCTACCAAGCTGACATAACAGATTACCATCTTTTCATCATCATTTGTTGACCATCATTCCCATGAATTTCTGCTGATTTAACAATTTTTGTGAGAAACTTCCTGAGGAAAACAACATGGCCTTGGTTACTACCAGTTAGATACATGTTATGTTACCATTCAAGGTACTATGGCTAACTCAAGCACAATGCTAACAGTTCATTTCTCTAATAATCCTTTGTCTATTTTATCTCTAAGCTTCTGCAGAGCTGCACATGTTCTCATGCTTCGAACAGAGCTGATTGTCTAAAATCATTACATTTACAGAATATAGTATTGTTCATTCATTCATTCCTGACCTAGCAGATAAGCACCTGCTTCTCAAGTACATTTCCAAAAGGCATAAACATGAATATTGCTGTGCTAGCAATTACTAGGTCAGAGGGCATAATGCAAGTTTCAGAAAGCATACTGCAGTTTTCAAAAAGCATCTTTTTCAGTCTCATATGAAACTCAATTTATATATAACACAGTGCATGTAAAATAGAATGAAAAACGTGTTAATTCTTCTGATTATTAATTAGCATTAAGCATACACACATTAATACATATTTTTCTAACACTGCACTACACCTCAAGCAACTCATAGCTCTTCAAAACCCACACCATCAACACCCACACATAGCAACACTAAACCCACATATGTGGAGGCCCTTAACATTAACCTGCCCAAGCAACAAGGACCTCCGAAGCTGAAATGCAAACAAACACCAGTCTCAACCAAAGTGACACATAGCTCACAACACCAGTGTGCCACCCAACAACAGCCCCAAAGGCAAGACATTGTACCCAAAACTTTAGTCATAGGTGACTCTATACTAAGGCACACTGATGTTCCACTCACCAGGCTGAACAACGAGAAAATTACAGTCAGCTGCCTGTCGGGTGCCAGGATCCGCCACATAATGCATGGACTCAAGTCACTCCACAACAAGTACAAATGCGACTCTGTCATTGTCCATGTTGGAGTGAATGACTTTAGACATACCTCCCTGGACTACATGAAAAGAGACATGAAAGAGCTCTCGGATCATGTGGCCCAGGCAGGTATGATCCTAACCCTGAGTAGCATCCTGCCTTCACCCAGAATGATACCACAGTATAAGGACAAAATGATTGAGTTCAACAATTGGCTAAGCTTCTGGTGTCATTCAAAGGGGATCCAGTATCTGTCTGCCTGGGAAGACATGAATGACAAACCACGATGCTTTGCCAGAGATGGTCTGCACCTGTTACCTCTGGGATTCAGGTTACTGGCTAAAGCTCTTGCCACCCCTATAGTGCCTTTATAGGCAAGGTTCAAAGGATAAAACCACCACCGCAACAGATACAAGCATGCAAAATCTGAAGGTAATGCTACTCAATGCTAGAAGTCTAAACCTCAAAATGTACTCTCTCAAGGCACTCCTAAAAATGGAGAACATTGATATCTGTGCAGTAACTGAGACCTGGTTCAAGGCTCCAGGGAGCACCCCTGCAATACCAGGCTACAACTCTTACCACACTTTTCAGCCACAAAATCAAGACCAAAACACTAAAGGTGGAGGAGTGTCCATATTCGCCAAGGATATTTACACATCTAGGCTAGTTGCCCAACACAATGCATCTGAAATTCTCCAGGTGCAACTAACACTAGGTAAGACTGCAATCCAAATTCTAACTTGCTATAGATCCCCCACCATACCCCAAGATTCTCATTACACCTATCTAAATATACTGGAAAATATTAAGATACAACCAAACACCCTAATACTGGGTGATTTCAGCTACCCTGCCATTAACTGGGAAAACTACTCTGGTACCAACTTCTTTTCCCCAATGGTTCTTGGAATTCATAAATTCCAATGCCCTGGATCAACTAATCCATTGTCCCACCAGGGGCTCCAATATCCTAGACCTGGTCATTACCAACATGGGAGATGGATGCTCCACACCAGTGGTCACCCCCTCATTGGTTAGGTCAGACCATAAGCAAATCACCCTTGACATCCACATCCCACCCCCACCCCCCAGTAAGGAACCTCCTTAAAAAACTTCTCCAAAGCCAACTTTGTGCTACTGAAGTCAGAAGTGACAAACTTCATGACACCCATGCAGATGGGATCTGAAAGTTCTACTGCAGAATCCTACACTAAGGCACTGTACGAGCACTTCCACTTGTGCATGAATCGTGCCATCCCAGATAGAACCAAGATGCTCTTCTCCAAAAAAGGAAGCCAATCTGGTGGTCCCCTGCTATAAACAAACTATACAACAGAAGGAAGAAACTGTTGCAAAAAAGAGGAAAATCCCAGGATGCAAAAAAACTCCTTCACCAGCCTCAGTAAGAAGCTGAGATCCCTCATAAAATCCTCAAAAGCTAGTTACGAAAATAAAATTGCCAAAGATTCCAAAGACAATCACAAGGCATTCTATAGTTATGTCAAGAATTTAAATGGCAATGCTCAGATTTGCTCTGAGCTACAACAGAATGGCATTAAATATACTGAGCCCAAGAATATTGCCAATATCCTGGCAGATCGATTTAGTGCCAACTTCATCCCCATCTCACCCACTAAAGGGCCCATCTCAATACCAAAAGATTGCCAAATTTCGGTAATCACGGCCACACAGGTAGAAATTGCACTCTCCAAAGCTAAGAATACATCATCCATGGGACCAGATGACATCTCAGGCTGTGTACTACATGAACTACAAAATGAACTGGCACATCTCCTAAGTGTCATGTTTAATTGTAGCCTCACCTCAGGCTTTGTGCCCACTGAGTGGCGCACAGCTACAGTTATCCCACTCCACAAGGGGGGATCCACCTTGGATCCCAGAAACTACCATCCCATCAGTCTGACAAGCCTGATCTGCAAGGGCATGGAATGCATTATCATGGAACTTATAAACAAAGACATTGGCAACCTTCAAACACTGGACCCCAACCCAGTTTGGGTTTGTGAAGGGCCAATCTTGTCTTCTGAATCTGATTGACTTCTTCGAATCAGTCTCCAGAGCTGTTGACAAGGGTAAGGCTGTCCACACAGCATATCTGGACCTCACCAAGGCCTTCAACACCATCCCCCACTCTGGAATCATAGATAAACGTACTAAGCTGGGCATAAATCCCTACATCATTCGATGGGTTGCCAACTGGCTTACTGACAGAACCCAGACTGTAAGTGTAGCAGACTCCAAATCCAGCTCCAAACAAGTGACAAGTGGTGTACCTCAGGGTTCAGTCCTGGGACCACTCTATTTGGCATCTACTTCTCTGAAGTACAGGCCAACACTAAGGGACTCTGGCTAACAAAGTTCACAGATGACTGCAAACTGGGAGCCATTATTGAATCCCCAAATGATTGATTCAGAGCTGTATGTATTCTCACATCTAGCATGGAAATTATGCAATGGTTGAACAATCTCCTTTTCAAAATTCAGCAATTCACACTGAGGCATGGTAAATATAGGTCACTGTGCATATCATCTCACAGCCTGCCACTTTAACTGTGACAGTGGATTTGAATTACCCAGCAGCACATCTATTACCCTTCAGCTTGTAGAGATGAAAGATGTCAAGGTACAATCTTAATGACTTCCATTCCACAATGTTGAGTACTGAATGTTTGTCTAACTGAAAATTACAACAAGAATTGCACAGATGGTATGAAACAACTTATCTGATCTAGTTGATAGGGGTTGTTTTAATCAAATTAGGCTTTTTAGTGTTATATAGTGGTGGGTTTTGCTGTAAATGTAGTGACTTGATTATAGTAATGTTCAAGTTTTGTTTTTGTGATGTGTAGAGGTTAGTAAGGATGGGAGCACCATAAAGTAGTGGGGGGAGGAGGTGAGTAGTGATAAGTACAGTTTTAGTTGTGTTGATAAGAATGTTTTTGGCTTTGTAAAGCATCCCTATTTTTTATGATTTTTTATGCAGTTCTGTATATGCAGGTCGAATTTAAGATTGTAATCCACTATCATCTCAAATAAGGATGATGCAGTGGTACAGTGGTTAATGTTGTTGCCTCACAGCAAGAGGTTCTCCAGTTAGATTCTCAGCTGGGGTGCTTTGCTGGGGTGCTTCCTGTGTGGAGTCTGCATGTCCTCCCTGCATTTTGTGTGGGTTTCCTCTGGGTGTTCCAGTTTCCTCCCATGTTACAAAGACATGAGTTTGGAGTGTTTCTCCCCGGGCCTCCACTGAAAATTGTCTCATTCCAAGTCAGACTTTCCCAGTAAACAAGTGTTAAATAAAATAAATTTGTTATAAGAATTGACTTCAATGGCTGTATTATTAAGATAAAGGATTTTATATATTTTTTCATGAGAGAGTGACTTGGGGGAAAAAAGAAGCAATGTATTTATTTATTTATTTTGACAGGCGGGTAAGCATTAAGTTGTGAATTACAAAGCAATGTTTGCGTGGCTGTTAAAGCTTCCTGAATAATATTTTGATAGATGTGCCAGCTTGTCTGATGTCCATATCGGTGTGGAGTCATCTGTGTATTGTATTGTAGTGTGTTAAGCAGGCCTATTGTTTGGATGTGTGGTAGTTGTTGGTGAGAATGTTAAAGAGGAGTGGACCAAGGATAGAGATTTGTGGTACAGTGGTGGTAACTGGAAGGTATGGAGAAAGGGTGGAGTGCCATTTTATTGACTGATACTGATGGAAGTCTGATCATTAGCTAAGCTAAAGAGGTTAGTTTAAATTTCAGATGAAGTTTTCTTTTAGTAGAGGTAGAGACTAGGACTCTTTTTCTCCTTTCGGCTCTTCCCGTTTGGGGGTCTCCACAACAGATCATTGATCCACAGAACAAGTGGCAGTTGAGATTTTATGGTGTCGAGTTGCCAGCTTGGTGCCCAACCTTGTTCAGGAGGCATATACATGCAAACACTCACACTTAGAGCCAATTTAGTGTCCCGTCAGGTGGAGACCAGGAGTAAGAAGAATACATGTGACTGATTAGAATAGGATGGGGAAGTGAGAAAGGTGAACTGTTATATTATTAATCAGAGAAAGTACTGTCTGTAAGAAAAGCAGTAGTTTGGATTGTAATGGTATTGAATCTATTAGTTATAAGCAGAAGGAGAGGGTAAGGTGGGTTGGCCAGTATGATTGCTTTGTTTAGTGATGACCAAAAAAGTATTGGACCCTTGGCATGGGAGGGAGAAATGATAGCTAGTGAGGTGGGTTAGTGTAGCGTGTGCAAAAAATAGCAACATCTTGGTTAGAAGCATTATTGGTTTTGGGGATAATAGAGTTATATTAAACATAGTCTTTATTATATGAGCAGGTATTGATTGGATGAAAGGAGGAGGAAGTATTGCTAAAGATAAGAGGTAATCAGAAGGTTAGATAAAGTGCGGAGCAATATGGGTTGGAGTAAGGGTGTTAGGAATGCTGCAGAATATTAAAGTAAATTTGTGAACAAGTGAATAGAATGAGTAATTTTATGATACTAGTAAAGTAGTTGAGGAAGGTATTGGGATTGTCACTGCATAAATCCTCGTCCCCCATTTCTCTACTTCTATCATAGCTCTCAACCTTCCATGTCCAAAATGAGGAACATTAGCCCTCATAATGTGTAACAAATGGGCAAAATGTGGAGCACATACTAATGGCTTACTAACAACTTCAACTAGGAAGGTCATAGGATGCTTAAAATATGCTGGTTTTACTTACAGAGAAGATCTTTTAATGAATTAATATGATTCATTTATATTTACAATGGGTTTCACTTATAAAAATTCCTAACACTGACTGTGTGACAGAGTCTTTCAATGTGGAACTTTCAGGGAAATTTGAGGAACATGAACTTTTTAAGACCCCAAGTGAGGTACGTTCCTCGTAATGAGGTACACTTGAGAGGTATGACTTCTATTACAAATGTTTATTTTACAGTTCTAATTCTCAAGAATTCTCTACTACAGTGCATATCAGCTTCACTCAAATATGTGATGGATTAACCTGTACTTCAAATTAATGTTTTTCAATTTCTATATTCCTTCCTTTGTTGTATAACAACATGCCTTTAGTTATGTCTCAGTTTTGTATTTCATTGTACTGGCCATGCTAGGTAATAACTAAGGTCTCATCTTTATTTTCCTTCATGACACCAGCCTAATGCTGTTTATTTATATTATTTTAAATATACTGTACATTTTATAATTGATTTTTATTGTACTGGAGCTTTTCTTCTCGGGTCTCCACTGAAAATGGGCTTTTGTGCTCAGTTTGACCAATCTGGTTAAGTGTCAAATAAATAAATAAATAAATAAGTGATAGGTGGAGATGAGTCATATAATGCTGTTGTAAGGTGTGGAGGGTGGGAATTAGGAGTACGGTAGGGGAGCATAGTGGAGCTTACACAACTTGGAAAGCCCTTTACTTCAGAGAGTAATCTGTTTATAGCTGTTATTGAGACATTAGACTGGAAACACAAAGTCAAACAAGTTTCTTTCACTTGCTGAATGCAGAGCCGAAGGATCTAGGGGGAGGATAGATTTAGACAGTATACTCTAATAGTCACATGATTTGACAATGAACAAGTAGGTCAGTGTTCTGTAGAAGAGGTTCGTAGGTTCATAGGTGTTAACTAGGCTAACAACCACAAGGGCCTTTTTAAGCCTAGCATGCACCCCAACTCTCTAACAAGCTCTGGTACCCTGATAAGTGTAAGCAGAGGCTTGTGAGTTGAAAAATTTAGAAACAGGGTCCTGAGAGATGACTCATTTACAGGCTGCCTATGTCCATTAGAGACATAGGTGCCCAACTTAGGAATATCAGGACTACACCCTTGGTGGATGTCTGCGCTACTGTCCGGCATAGAGTACTCACTATCTGACCACTTTACATTAACATACATCTAGGGTCTTCATTATAAACTTTCTTGCAGTGCACAATAACAAATAATCCCAGTAGGCTTTTGCTCACAAGCACAGCTTTGCATAAGGCCATTTCTCAGAGAAATGATGTGCAGCAGACCTCCTGCTGTTTGAGTGAGAGAGAGGACACAGTTTGATGTCCATAGGCCCTGTGCAAGTGGAGGAAGGTGGTGACAAAGTGGATTTGGAGACCTAACTTAGCTTAAAAGTACTAGTCCTCATTATTTTCTTCTAGGCCATTCTCCCATGTAAAAGCTACTCTTCTCTAGCAAAATACTCCAGAAAGAGAATCTGGCATGGGCGCCTCCAAAACTAGCTAAAATGGCTTGTTCTCCTTGCCTTTTGCATATACATCTGGTGGAAACACTTAAAAGAGAGAGAGAGAGAGAAGCTTTATTTGATTTCTGTGCAGATCACATAATTTAAAATAATAAATATATAGAAACCACTTTGATCTAAACCTTACCCATGTAATACAGGTAAGCAATACAGCTATGATAACGAATACAATAAAAAAATACTTTTGTTTAAAAAGATATGCTTGGGTATTCATTAGATGCATGACTGAATCATGGCAGAGCCAACATTATTTACCTTCATAGTTCAAACATCAGCACTGCCAGTCACATATAAGTTCATAGGCATGTACTAGGCTATCTGCCCGAGGGTATTTATAAGCCTAGCTAGAGTGTGTCAGCTTTTGCAGCCCCATTGATTCATTAACTGAGCCTCTGTCAAGAAGAGCCAAAGAAGTGATCCCAGGGGTGTATTTTCTGTTACCCATCCACTCGTCAAGGTTTCTCTTGAAGAGTGTTAGTGAGGGGCTCTGCCTAATGTAGATTGGAATTTTGTTCCAAAGCATGGGGAGTCTCTGTGACAGGAATCTATCCCTCCAGCATGTTCTATTTATTGTTGTGGCAAGGTTTAGCTCACTAGAGCGCGTGGCTCGCAGTGACTTGGATTTCTTTAGGTGGAGCATGTCCATCAATTCTGAGTTAGACATGGCTTTGTAGGTCAGGCAGAGATCACATCTGAGTAAGCAATATGCCACTGAGTACAGCCGGAGTTTTTTCAGTCGGGCTGCATAGGACGTATGTTTGATGCCAGTAATCCTCTTGCTGAGGTACTTTTGTGGTCTTTCCAGCTGTTGGAAGTGTCTTGTGAGGTACTTCCCAAATGGGGCATTGTACTCTATGATGGGTCTGATGAGTAATGAGTGGAGCGGCACTATACCCTCTTTATTTCTAGATGCGAACCCCTTAGTAATTAGATGGGCTACACAGAAGGATTTCCTAACTACTTTGGCAATATGATTGTCAAAGGAGAGATTACTATCTACCTGGGTCCCCAGATCTCTTATTACCTCTTCTGTATTAAGGAGGCTGGCACCTATGTGGTAATTCATGGGTGTTTTGTTTTTCCCAAACGGGATGACTATGCATATTTTGGCATTTAGCTTGAGACCATGACTTTGACACCAGGTGTCCGTCTCAGTAAGGCCCTTTTGGAGAATGTCCGTGTCAGCCAGAGAGTCAGTTATGGCTCCCAGTTTTCAGTCATCGGTGAACTTGGTTAGCAATAGTCCTCCTGTGTTTGCCTGTACTTCTGAGAAGTATATGCCAAACAGTATGGGTCCCAGGACTGAGCCTTGTGGGGCACCACTTCTGACTGGTTTAGAGTCGGACCTGGAGCCTGCTATTCTTACCTTGTGAGTTCTGTCTGTAAACCAGTTGGCAACCCATCTCAAGACGTAGGGGTTTATGTTCAGGCTGGTGAGTTTTTCTATAATTCCCAAGTGGGGAATGGTGTCAAAAGCCATGGCAAGGTCAAGGTAGGCTGGGTGAGCCACCTTCCTCTCATCTATGGCCTTGGTGACTGTCTTGAAGAAGTCAACCAGGCTTAGTAGGCATGATCTGCCTTTAACAAAGCCGAACTTGGTCAGGTCAAGTGTTTGGAGGATCCCAATGTCTTTGTTAATGAGTTGCATGATGATGCACTCCATAGCCTTGTAGACCTAGCTAGTCAGGCTTATGGGGCGATAATTACCAGGGACAGTTTTGGCCCCTCCTTTGTGGAGTGGAATAACCGTTGCTGTGTGCCATTCTATGGGCACGTAGCCTGTGGAGAGGCTGAGGTTGAACAGTTTGTTTAGGTGGGGGTTAGTTCGTTCTGTAGTTCATGCAAGACGCAGCCTGGGACACCATCTGGCCCCATTGACGCTGTGCTTTTGGCTTTTGAAAGGGCTGATTTCACCTGTGCGCCTGTGATTTTTGGGACACTACACTTTTCTGGTATTGTTGTGGGCCCTTTTGGGGGTGAGAGGGGGGTGAAGTTTGCACTGAATCTATCTGCCAGGATGTTGGCAAAATCAGTAGGTTCAGTATATTTTGTGCTATTTTGCACTAGCTCAAAGCATATCTGCGAGTTGCCGCTTAGATTCTTGACATAGCTAAAGAAGGCTTTGTGGTTATCTTTTGAATCCTTGGCTATTTTTCTTTTGAAGTTAGCCTTGGATGATTTTATGAGGGACCTTAGTTTCTTACTGATACTGATCAGGGATGGCTTTTCTTCTTGGGATTTGCTTTTTTTCTGAACTAGTCTCCTCCTTCTATTGTGAGCCTGTTTATGACAGGGGTCCACCAGACTGGTTTCCTTCTCTTAGGGGAGTGAGTCTTGGTTTTGCTAGGGATGGCATGATCCATGCATCCTTGTAGGTGCTCATAGAGTGCATTTGTAAATGTTCCTGCATGTTGGACACTGTTATCCTTTAGGGTGGGGGCTGTGAAACTTACCACCTCTGTCTTAAGTTAGGTGAAGTTTGCTATAGAAAAGATTTTCACTTTGGTTTCCTTAGTTGGGGGTGTTGGTGTGGTGTGGACATCCAGAGTGATTAGTTTATGGTCTGATCTAACCAGTTGACCTCAGGTGTGGAATACCTTTCGCCCATGTTGGTAATGACCAGGTCCAATATGTTTTCACTTCTGGTAGGGGAGTTTACCAGCTGATCCAGGGCATTTAAGTTGATAAATTCCAGGAAGCGCTGGACCTGGGAGTTTGTACTTGAGTAGTTTTCTCAGTTAACGGTAGGATAATTGAAATCGCCCAATATCAAGGTGTTCGGTAGGGCCTTCATGTTTTCCAGTGTCTCCAGGAAGGTGGAGTGGTGGTCCTGGGTTATGGAGGGTGATCTGTAGCAGGCTACAATTTGCATTGCAGATTTGCCTGGTTAGTTGCGCATGGCTGTTCTCAGGGGTATCATGCTGCACCACTAACCTGGAGGTGTAGGTATCCTTGATGAATATGGATACACCCCCTCCTTTTGTGTTTTGGTCCATGTTCTGTGGCCGAAATGTGTAGTATGAGTTGTAGCCCGGTAGTGCTGGGGTATTCTGTGGAGCCTTGAACCAGGTTTCAGTTACTGCACAGATGTCAGCGTTCTCCATGCTGAGGAGTGCTTCGAGCACGTGCATTTTGAGATTTAAACTCCTGGCGTTGAGTAGCATAACCCTCATTTTTTTATTTGTGCTGTTTACGGAGGTGGGTTTGACTTTTGAGCCTTGCCTAAAAAAGGCACTATAGGGGCAGCAAGAGCCTTGGCCAGTATAGAAAGCCTAGGGGTGACAGGTGCAAGCCGTCTCTTGCGAAGCAACGAGGTTTGTCGAGCATGTTGTCCCAGGCTGACAGACACTGGATCCCCTTTGAATGACACCAGAAGCTTGGCCAATTTTTGAAATTGATCATTTTTTCTTTATACTGCAGTATCATTCTTGATGAGGGCAGGATGCTACATGGGCATACTCACCTGAGCTACATGGTCAGAGAGCTCTTCCATGTCTCTTTTCATGTAGTCCAGGGAGGTACATCTCAGGTCATTCACACCAACATAAACAATGACAGAGTCATATTTGTACTTGTTCTGAAGTGACCTGAGTGCTTGTGTTATGTGGCGGACTCTGGCTCCCGACAGGTACCTAACAGTAACCTTCTCCTTGTCCCTCCTAGTGAGTGGGACATCAGTGTGCCTGACTATAGAGTCACCTATAACTAGTGTGTTAGGTATGTTATTTCACTTTAAGGGCTGTGATTGTGTGGCACACTGATTTTGTGTTTTATGTGTTGTCTGGTTTGTGATGGGAGGTGCAGTTTTTTTGGGTGTCTGCTTTGGAGGTCTCTGATGCTTTTGCAGGTTTTTATTTAGAGCCTCCGAGTATGATTTCATGTATTTATGTGTATTTTTTGCCTGTGCTGGTTTAGCATGTCTATGTGAGGCTGGAGGTGTGGTGCAAGTGTTAACCTTCTCCTCATGACTGCCTGTTCCAGTCTTTGGTGGAGAGAGCTTAGCCTCCAATTTGGCTATATAATTCCATCTCTCGCATATGTTAATGTTTTGTGGTAGGAGGAAAGGGTTGTCTGTGTACATGAGGCAGTTGTAACATTGCCTCAGGATTCCCAGGGTCACCAGCTGGACTGGAGAGTATACCTGAAATTGCCCTTTAGTCATGCCTGAATAGTAGGATGAGCTGCTTAGTCACTTGGTTGGTGAGGGGTGAATAACGAGCCTTGCCCTACTGAGAAATCAAGTGTCGGGGTATATTAGTGCTTGTTATTAGGTCTAAGCAAGTGCTAGACTGTAGGATGCTTTTTAAGTGCTTAGGTTGAGAGTTAGACTACTTTCAAGGGAAAAACTGAAGAGGAGACTTGGTGGAGCCGGCAATAATTTAGCCAGTTTGCATGACAAGGAGCTCCCCTCTTGGCTGCATCTTAATACAGAAGGATAGCAAGTGAGTGTGCATGAGAAATCCACTTATCCAAAGTGATTGTCATGCACAATTGTTTAGTGCTAATGTAGTTACCTTCAGCAGATAAAAACTGAAATATATATTTATATCTATATATATATATATATATATATATATATATATATATATATATATATATATATACATATATATATATATATATCTATAGACACACACACACACTATATTATATATATATCTATATCTATCTATATATATATATATATATATATATATATATATATATATATATATATATATATATGGGAACACTTCACATAATCGAATTATTAAAATCTCGATTTGCATATGGTCGAGACCATATGATCGAGATTTTAATAAATCGAATGTGTGTAGTGTTCCGAAATAACACTTTACTTACCTGAATACATTACGTGCACACAGAGGCAAGTATTGTTGCATGCCTTGTGTGTACGTAATGTATTTTTTGTTTCGTGGTGTTGGCAGGAAGTAAAGAAATCTCCCGTTTTGCGCTTCCGCATACAGCGCAAGACGGGAGATTTCCCATCTCCCCACTGTAGCGCGATCTTGGAGTTGGTATATTTAAGTAGGGGGTGTGTGGGGGGCACATTTTGTTTTAATGGTTTTCCTTCAGAAGTTCGAGTTTCCAAAACTCGAGCTTTTGGTTTCGGTTATTTGTAGTTCGAGATTTCGGAAATTCGATCTTCTGAAGTGAATCCATATATATATATATATATATATATATATATATATATATATATATATATATATATATATATATATATATATATTTACGGATCTACTTCAGTAGACTGACTTACTTAAAGGCCAAAGACCATATACGGCAACTGCACAACAACAAAAACTCACATAATCGACAGTCAAAACCACTATAATGTAGTGAATGCAACTGAAACAGGTAAGTATGCTTTTTAAAAAACAGCACCCTTGCCCACACCGTAATGCAATCTTGAAGTTGATATATATAAGTTGTAGGTAGTGTGGGGAGTACAGGACCCCACATGGGGGGTCCAGGAGGGCTTGCCCCCCTGCAAAAACTTTGTAGAGGTTGTATTTATGGTAATTTGTGAAGTACCTGCTTAGTAGTTGCATGTTTTGCTGCTACAGTACCTGAAGCATTGTATGTTGTCTCGGCCATGTTGTTTTTGTTTTTTGTATGTTTTACAGACTGTTAAAGGTGTATACACTTACATTCCGTACTTAAATGTTTCAGTTGCGTTTACTACATCATTGTGGTTTTGACAGTCATTCATGTGAGTTTTCATTGTTGTGCAGATGTGGTATTTCTGTCTCAGCATTATGGTCTTTGGCCTTTAGGTAAGTCGATCTACTGAAGTAGATCTATGACAATATGGCCATTGTAAGACAGTTTGATGGTGTGGGATATTCACCATACCTAACATTAATGGGGAGAGCTTTGCACCCATACTATATCATGAATGTAATTAAAAATGAAAAAAAAAAGTTTGTCCTGGGATAGGTCAGTAAAACCATTCATTCCAGATGCCATCTTTAGCCATGATGTAATACAAAAGTGAGACATTGCAGTCGTCATACTACAAAGAGTCAGAAAAACACAAACCTGTGCAATAAAAAAGAGGAAGTAACCTATCTCAAGGGAAATGAGCTCAGAAATCCTGCACTACAAATTGTGTCATATAATCACCTTAGCAAGGGTAGCCAGTGAAACAGTCATGTTGCAAATGGTCTTTACCACATTACACATCCACGTATAACTACACATATCAATCACGTAAGTCACCATAACCATTGAGTCATTAAAGCAAGATAGATTGAAAGAAGAAGGCACTTTTGTATTCTGGTAATCCTCAGTACCAGAATACAAAAGTGCCCACCCCATTTCAATGTATCTTGATCTTTTAAAAATAGTGTCTCTCCACTAAAACTTACCCACTTTCATATCTAACAGCTTAGTGCACACTGCAGTGCTTAGGATAAATCTTTTTTTTTTATTTTACCTTTAAGCATCTATTGCAAGACCACCAGTTACTGGAGACCCCATATTCTGCCTCTCAGTAGTCATCTTGGGATTAGTGCTTCTATTTTCTCCTGGTGAGAAAAGGAATGCAATAACATTTATTTCCTGGAGACTGCTAATCAGCAGAAAGCCTGATAACTTCTTTATAGGTGACAGCTTGGAATCTGTGCTTATATTCTGATCCTGGTGAGAGTAGGAGCAGAGTACATTGATTCCTGACTGTTTCTGGTTGGAGAGTGAGTGTCTGTGCTTAGCGTACATGACTGGTCTGGTTGCTATTCGAGGCATCTACCAGTAAAACACTACAAGCCTACAGACCCTTGCATCATCTGGGACAAGACATTGGATCACCAAATAGGCTGTGGTCAGCCTCTCTTCTTGGGATTGGTGCTAACATTTTTCTTCTGGTGAGAGAAGAAGCAAAGGAATATTGTATCCCAACAGAGTGAAGCTTTGGTGATACCAGCATTAGTAGTAGCCAGGCAGTAGCCATTCATGCAACTCCCATCTTTGCATCATTTTTGACAAGCTAATTCTTTGCTTTCAGTATGTACTGCTTAATTTGTTTCTAACTTCAGAATATCTTCCTAAATACGTCATCCTTAAATTTTCAGGGACTATGTATTAGTTTCCCCTTAAGTGTTTGGCATTGTTCTGCACAGACTCAGACACCTTGAGTGACATTTTTCCTGCAAAAGCACAATTGAAATTTCTCCAATATCTAGTTGCACACAGGACAGCTAGTTTTCAATGACAAGCACTGTCCACATAGTTGCAAACTGGATATTCCTGACAGTGATTGATATTCTTACTCCAACAGTCTAATCATAAAAAAGGTATGTTGCCATGAATATGAACTTTCCTACTGTCTCCATTACCAGCTTGGTGGATATGGGCATCCTGAGGTAATGTAAAAATTGCCTCATGTTTACTGACAACCAGTTAATTCTCAAAACAAACTAATACGGTATGTGAGAGATATATTTACACAACATCATTGGAGGCAAAGTTCTCACATAAAAGTACTCCTAATGTCAATAAGGTTGTCTATAGTACACATGCTGCACCCATCACGCACAATTCAAAGTAGACATATAGACCCACATATACTGAGGCACATACATGTAACCTTCTGTGATGCCTGTGCACTGGCCCAGTAATCAAGGAGCCTCAATGCTCACCACTAGCACCAGTAAGAGGCGTCCACATTGGGAAGGATAACAAGTACACACACAGTAAAGTACAATTTCCCTTAACAACAAACAGAGATCACAGTCAATCTGGGGCTGGTTTCTCCCTTTCTCTCCAGATCCCCAATAAGACTCACCACTGGCACAGCTATAGGGTACAGATCTCAGCCGAGTATTCAAGCCAAAACATCCAGTGCCCTCTCTGTCCAACCAGTGCTTTGTGTCCCTGCCAAAGTAGCTGACACACACACACTTTGAGATTTGGTTTACATACAAACAAAAAGATACTCCTGGGGAAAGCTGGCACAGGTTCTCCAGCTATGTCCCCTCCTGCCAGGCTATACGGTAGTAATCACTGCCACCAACTACTCTTAGCTGCTAAAAAGGCCCTTACAAAAGGGTGTCCAATTATACTGTGCAATATTGGTTATCCAAATATTAAGTGGAGAAATAGCAAGGCTTATTGGAGTGGCTTAGTACAGTATCACTAAATACATGCAATGTACTCTAGAGCTTAACTTATCTCTACACAAAACAGCTACAGTTGAAAGGTTTAAAAATATTTAATAATAAATAATAAAAACACAAGACAAATCTCCTCAGTTCAACACAGTGCTAGTCAAGAGTTCAGAAATCACAGGGAAATGCTTAAAATAATACTGTAGAATAGTCTGACATAAATATAGAAAACAGCTAGACTAAATCTGACTAAATTCCTATCTAACTCTAAGAGCAATCACAGTTTTAAATAAACTTACATATAGAGCAAAGGCATTGGTGGTGAGTGTTGTCAGTTCTGAAGACAAATGCAAAATGCCTTCTCTTCTTCTCCTCTGAGATCTCTCAAATTGGTAATACATCACTGCTGACTCATTCTAGATTACATCATTCTTTCCTGGTTCCCAGGGTAACAGAAATCAGTGCTAACAGTTCCTTGATCTTGCACCTGGTCAGGAAGCCACAGCAACAAAAGACATTAGACATGTAAAATCTAGCAATTAACTCTGGCCTCAAAACAATAGAAAGAATTTGCTGGTCCAAACATCATGGCGCTGAGCTTTGAGATCATACAGTCATACAATGGTTGACTTGTTAGCTTTCTTCCAGCAGAGTGCATTATGTTTACATTTTTGAAGTTCAGAACATATAACACAGTTCTTTTTCTTATATTTGTAAAACAGTGTGTGGATTATATTAATATTTACCATGACATAGAACTATCTACAAAATTCTATCTAGCTAAGCTGGTAGCCTTTAGCTTTTCACAACTTCCTAAACCACAAAGACCTCCTAGACAAATTACACATAAGAAATACCCTCAGCAGCCCCAAATGCACTCTTTCAAAACAAAACCAGTTGCCATCAGTCTGATAAGCCTGATCTGCAAGGCCATGGAAGGTATTATCATGGAACTTATAAACAAAGACATTGGCAACCTTCAAACACTGGACCCCACCCAGTTTGGGTTCATGAAGGGCTGATCTTGTCTCCTGAACCTGATTCACCTTTTTGAATCAGTCTCTAGAGCCGTGGATGAGGGTAAGGAGGTCCACACAACCTATCTGGACCTCTCCAAGGCCTTTAACACCATCCCCCACTCTGGAATCATAGATAAACTTACTAAGCTGGGCATAAATCCCTATATCACTCAATGGGTTGCCAACTGGCTTACTGACAGAACCCACACTGTAAAAGTAGCTGACTCCAAATCCAGCACCAGACAAGTGTCAACTGGAGTACCTCAGGGTTCAGTCCTGGGTCCGCTCTTGTTATCTACTTCTCTGAAGTACAGGCCAAAACTAAGTGACTCTGGCTAACAAAGTTTGCAGATGACTGCAAACTGGGAGCCATTATTGAATCCCCAAATGATGTGGATACTCTACAAAAGGGCCTTACAGAAACAGATTCTTAGTGCCAGAGACATGTGCTCAAGCTGAATGCCAAGAAATGTATAGTTATCCCCTTTGGGAAAAATCATGTACCCATGAATTACCACATATGTGGCAGTACACTAAACACCAAAAGTGTGATAAGAGACTTAGGGACACAGGTGGACAGTGGTCTCAGCTTTGATAACCACATCGCCACAACAGTCAGGAAATACTTCCATGTGGCACACCTCATCACTAAGGGCTTTTCATCCAGGAAAAAGGAGGTTATTGTCCCATCCCTTATTAGACCCATTATAGAATACAATGCTCCATTTGGTATGTACCTCTCAAGACATCTGCAACAACTGGAAAGGCCACATAAATACCTCACTAAAAGAATCACAGACCTAAAGCAGATGCCCTACACTGACCACCTTAAAAAAAACTCCAGCTATACTTTGTCACATATGGTCTACTCAGAGGCAATCTCTGCTTAACATACAAGGCCATGTCAAACCCAGAGCTGTTGGACATGCTCCACTTAAAGAAATCCCAATCCCTCAGAGCCACACGCTCCAGGGAACTAAACCTTGTCATCACAATAAACAAAACATGCTGGAGGGATAGGTTCCTGACCCAAAGACTCCCCAGACTCTGGAATAGACTGCCCATACATGTCAAGCAGAGTGCCTCCTTGGCCCTCTTCAAAAGGAACCTTGATGATTGGATGGGAGAAAGGAAATTCACCCCGGGATCACATCAGTCGCCCTGCTAGACAGGGGTCCAGGGAAGTAAATAGTGTGCGAAGAAATAGCCAGAGAATTGTTATGGCTAGGCTTGCATAGGCCCTAAGGCCAATAGCCTAGTACCAAGCTATGAACACCCACATTAACATATAGAGCTACATTTCATGGAGCATCTACCTCTAAGCCCATAAGGCAAGTCACAACACAATCTAAAATTCTAGTCACTGGAGACTATTCTGAGACACACTGATGTCCCTCTCACCAGGCGAGTAAGGGGAAAGTTATAGTCATTTGCTTATCAGGGGCTAGGATCCACCACATTTCACATGCACTCAGGTCATTGGACCACAATTACCAATATGACTTAGTCATAGTCCATGTGGGAGTAAATGACCTGAGATGTACCTCTCTAGACTATATGAAGAGAGACATCATAGAGCTTTCAGAATGTGCGTCTCAGGCTAGTATGAGCGTAGCATTGAGCAGCATTTTACCTTCTCCACGGATGATGCCACAGTATGAACAAAAGATGACTGACTTTAATAATTGGCTTAGTTTCTGGTGTCTTTCTAAGGGGGTGCAATATTTGTTAGCATGGAAGGAGATGGTCAACAGACCACGCTGCTTTGCTAGGGATGGTCTGCACCTCTCTCCTCTAGGCTTTTGGATATTAGCTAAAACATTGTCTTTCCCCATAGTGCCTTTTTTAGGCAATGCCAAACTGAAAGTGCTTCTGACATAGCAAATCAAAACCAAGAAAATCTAAAGGTATTACTGCTCAATGCTAGACGCCTAAATAAAAAAAACTCCATCCCTGGAAGCTGTCTTTACCATAGAGAATACTGATATTGGTGTGGTCTCTGAGATGTGGTTTAAAGCTGCAGAGAGTACACCAACAGTGCAAGGTTATAATGCCTTCCACACATTTAGACCAGCTACTTCACAGACAAGGACTAAAGGTGGAGGTGTCTCTATTTACATCAAAAATAAATATACTTCAAGGCTGATCAAACAGGACAATGCACTTGAGTTGCTCCATGTTCAAATCACCATAGGTAAAATCTAATACCACTTCCTTGCAAGCTATAGGTCCCCCTCTATGACCCAGGAAACCCATACCATGTATTTAAACCTATTAGAAACACTAACTATTCAACCCAATACCATATTCATGGGTGACTTTAATTACTCCACTATTAACTGCGAATCCTATACGACATCAAATGTACATGCACAGAGATTCCTGGATTTTGTAAACACAAACCCCCTGGACCAGATAGTCAATACACCAACCAGAGGTGCAAACATATTGGATCTGGTTCTCACTAATATGGGAGAGTGCTGCACACCCACTACTGCAATGCCTTCCCTGGTAAGGTCAGACCACAAAATGGTCTCCTTTGAAGTAAATGTAAAACCTGGACCCCAGCTAAACTGGGAATATTCAGGAACTATTCTAAGGCTAACATCCTGCTATTAAGTGAGAACCTGGCAAAATGTCAAGCCCCTATAAACACTGAGAACACTTCTGCGTATGCGGAACTATTCACAGAAACCATGTACAAGCATGTTAATAGCTGCACAGAGGCAGATGCACCCACTAGGAAGAAGTACAGAACTAACTCAAAAAACAAGCCACCCTGGTGGAATCACATTAATAAGCTGTATAACAGGAGGAAGAAAATCATGGCAAAAATTAGGAGGTGTAGCATTTAGCAGGATAAAAGCACTCTTATCAAACTAAACAAACAACTCAGAGGACAAATAAAGTCTGCCAAAGCCAAATTTGAGGTAAATTTGGCCTCGCAGACCAAGGACAATCACAAAAGATTATTTAGCTATGTCCACAACCTCAAAGGCAATACACAATTGTGTGCAGAGCTCATTGTAAATGGAGCCACCTACACTGAGCCAGAAGATATAGCAAACCTCCTGGCTGATAAATTCAGCTACAACTTTACTCCTCTTTCCCCTCAACCTTCCCTCAGGAAATATAATCAAATATAACTCCCCCTACTATCACTAGGGAACAGGTCTTTAATGTTTTCTCTAAGACCAAGAACATGCATCAATAGGTCCAGACAATATCTCAAGATGCCTTCTAAATAGCATGAAACATGACCTATCAGGGCCTCTGGAATTACTATTTAACTGTAGCCTTCAAACAGGCTTTGTGCCTCATGAATGGAGAAAGGCAACAGTCATCCCTCTGCACAAAGGTGGGCCATTGACACACCCTGTAAACTATAGACCCATAAGTCTCACTAGTCTTGTATGTAAAGCCATGGAAAGAATTATCATGGAGAGGATCAACAGAGGTATAGTAAATCTCCAGACACTGGACCCAGCCCAGTTTGTTTTCATCAAGGGCAGATCATGCCTACTCAACCAGGTGGACTTCTTTGAGAAGGTCACCAAAGCAATGGATGAGGCCAAATCATTCACACTGCCAACTTTGACCTGGCCAAGGCATTTGACACAATACCCCACTCAGGTTCTGTTGACAAACTCAAGAGGTTAGGTACAAACCCGTATGTCATCCAGTGATTAGCCAAATGGCTCACAGACTGGACCCAGAAGTTAGAATTGGGGAGTCCACTTCTACAAAGAGGCCAGTCACAAGTGGAGTCCCTCAGGGATCAGTCCTTGGACTGCTCCTTTTTGGCATTTATTTCTCAGAAGTCAAGGCCAATGTCAGTGGCCTCTGGGTGACTAAATTTGCAGATGATTGCAAATTAAGAGCTGTCATTGAATATCATACTGACACAAATGTTCTCCAGGTGGGGCTGATACAGACAAACAACTGGTGTCAGAGCCATGGGCTAAAACTAAATGCCAAGAAATGCACAATAGCATCCTTTGGGAAGTCATCCATCCCTGGTAACTATCATATTGATAACACACCCCTTAGAGTTGACCAAGTAGTCAGGGACTTAGGGATGCACATAGATAGTAATCTAGCCTTTGATCATCATATGTCTACAGTGGTGAGGAAATCATTCTATGTTGCTCAACTTATAAACAAAGGTATGGCATCTCAGTCCAAGAAGTCATTGTTTCACTGTATTCAGCATTCAGCAGACCTATCATTAAGTACAATGCCCCCTTTGGTATGTATCTAACTAGGCATCTCCATCAACTTGAATGTCCACAGAGGTTCCTGACTAAAAGAATACAGGGCATAAATAATATGCCCTATGCTGAATGCCTCAAGGCCCTGGCCCTGTAATCTGTCTCCTACAGGTTTTTGAGGGGAGATCTATGCCTGGCATACAGAGCATTGTCAGATCCCACTCTGATGGACCTCTTGCATGTTCACAAAACAAACAGTACCAGAATTACCCATTTTAAAGACTTAAACCTTGCCTGTGATATAAATATGACCTGCTGGAGAGATAGGTATGTATCCCAAAGACTATCCCTTCTATGGACCAGGCTCCCCATCCATGTGAAGCAGAGCTCCTCCCTAACCCAATTCAAGTGCAACTTGGACAATTGGATTGGAAATCGGAGATTCATCCCTGGTTTGGCACCTATGTCTCTAATGCAAACAGGTAACCTGTAATGGTTCATCTCCCAGGCCCCTGCTTACACTTATCAAGGCTGTCAGAACTTGTCAGAGATTCGGGATGCATGGCTATGCCTAAAAGGGCCCTTGTAGTCGTTAGCCTAGTAAACCCCTACGAACCTATGAATAAGCCTAGGGATGCCTCTGACTGTTTCCCGAGTTACATCCTAATGATGCCTGTAGGCATCTAATACTGCCTTGTCATACTTACATTTATTCCAAAAACATGTTCATAGGTTCATAGGTTCATACTAGGCTATGTGCCCTGGGGCAATTATAAGTCTAGCCTGATTCTGCATGGCTTACGCCACCCCTTGATTTGAGTATACTGTGCCCTTTTTAAGGTTTAGTTTACTGTGCCTCTGTCTAATAGTGACACGGGAGTAATCCCTGGGACAAACCTACGATCCCCCATCCACCTATCGAGATTCTTCTTGAAGAGATTCAGTGAGGTGCTCTGCCTCACATGAACTGGAATTCTATTCCAGAGTGAAGGGAGCCTCTGGGTTATGAACCTGTCCCTCCAGCAAGTTCTATTTATTTCTGTGCTGAGGTTCAAGTCCCTCGAGCATGTGGCTCTAAGGGATTTAGATTTACTGAGGTGGAGCATGTCCATTAATTCTGGATTTGACATAGCTTTGTATGTCAGGCATAGATCGCCTTGAAGTAGGCGGTATGCAACTGAGTAGAGCTGGAGTTTTTTTAACCAAGCAGCATATGGCATCTGTTTGAGACCCTTGATCCTCTTGGTGAGATACTTTTGGGGTCTCTAATTGCTGCAGGTGTCGGGTAAGGTACATCCCAAAAGGGGCATTGTATTCTATGATGGGCCTGATGAGGGATGAATAAAGGGGCAGAATTACCTCTCTTGATCTAGATGTGAAACCCTTCGTGATGAGGTGGGCTATGTAGAAGGTCTTTCTAACCGCTTTGGCAATGTGGTTTTCAAAGGAGAGATTGCTATCAATTTGGGTCCCCAGGTCCCTAATAACTTTCTCTGTACTTAATGGGTTTCCGCCTATGTGGTAATTTGTGGGCACATTGTTTTTGTCAAAGGGTATGACTATACATTTTTTGGCATTTAGCTTTAAACCATGGCACTGGCACCAGTTATCTGTCTCTGTGAGACCTTTTTGAAGGATGTTTGTGTCAGCTGGAGAGTCGATTATGGCGCCCAGTTTGGAGTCGTCTGCAAACTTGGTGAGCCATAGTCCTCCCACGTTTGCCTGTACCTCGGAAAAGTATATACCGAACAAGAGTGGTCCCAGGACAGAACCCTGTGGGACGCCACTTGTGACCGGTTTCGAGTCTGACATGACTCCAGCAGCTCTCACTTTGTGGGTTCTGTCTTTGAGACAGTTTGCGACCCGTCTTGTGACATAGGGGTTTATATTTAAGCTGGATAGCTTATCTATGATGCCCGAGTAGCTCCACAACTCCACAGAGTTAGGTGACCAGCACTACTCTCTGGTATTCATATGTGCAATCCAAGTAATCTGTTGCTTTCTGCTAACCATGAGTACAATTTTATACTGTATTTTGCATGTTTAAACTGTATTTTTGCTATATTGTTGATTTTTTAAAACTGTTTTTACAGATTTGTTGCACTTTTGGTCTATTGTCGCATAGACTAGATTTAGACCTGCTGAATTTGGTTTTGTTTATTAAACTGATCACTAAACCAGGCTATCTTTTTTGGAGAGGGCCCCCTTCACCCTTGTGACAGGAAAGTGCAATTAGAATGCATCTGTTTGAAGGTTGCTGGCACAGCGCCCAGTTTTGATGTTTTCTACTAGTTAAATGGTTTAACCCGGTTTGCTCACTCTTAACACAGCTCCACAGAGTTAGGTGACCAGCCACTGCTCTGTTGTTTTCATCTGTTGAATTCAAGGAATCTGCTGCAGTTGTTTAATTCAGTTTGCTCACTGTTGCTACATAAGCCATGGGTTTGTGCATGTTGCTCCACAGCTCCACAGAGTTAGGTGACCAGCCACTGCTCTGCTGTATTCATCTGTGCAATCCAAGGAATCTGTTGCATCCTGCTAACCATAAGTACAATTTTATATTGCATTTTACACTTTTAAACTGTATTTTGCTATATTGCCATTTTTTTAAACTGTTATTGCTGATTTGTTGCACTTTTGGTCTGCTGTAGCATAGATTAGATTCAGACCTGCTGAATCTGGTTCTGTTTGTTAAATTGAGCACTTAACCAAGCAATCTTTTGTCAGAGAGGGCTCCCTTCACCCTTGTGGCAAGATAGTGCAGTTAGGACTCAAATGATTGTAGGTTGCTGGCATAAGGCTGAGCGTTTTTATTGCTTAAATTGTTTAACTCAGTTTGCGCACTGTTTTAACACAGTTCCACAGAGTTAGGTGACCGGCCACTGCTCTGCTGTATTCATCTGTGCAATCCAAAGATTCTGTTGCAATTGTTTAATTCAATCTGTTCACTGTTGCTATATAAGCCCTGCATTTGCATGGGTTTGTGCTTGTTTTAAAACAGCTCCACAGAGATAGGCGACCAGCCACTGCTCTGCTGTTTTCATCTGTTTATGAATAACACACCTCTGTGCACCATCACCCACTACCACTCTGTGGAGGTAACCATTGGTGGTTATAGATGCAAAAACGTCAGTAGATAAACTTTCCCTTAGTAGCTGCCTGTGATCCACTGAGATGTCCTTAAATTGCACTTAGCTGATCAGAGAGTACCTCAACTGTGCTTTTGCCCCTCAAACAGTCCAAAAACCACCACATCTATGATAGTCTCATACCATTTAGAGAACTCCCACTTGAATAGACCCTTTATACAGCACCCCATTAGTATAGACCCCGTTTAGACCACCAAGTTATACCACACCCATCCATTTCCTCTTCCCACTGTGAAAACAGGATTTAACCTAACATTTTGAGTGGTCAGTTTCCCTCCATTTCTCCTACTAGCCTGATTGACATGGGTATCTTGAGACAGTGTAGCAACTGCCTCATGTACACTGTCAACCCTTTACTCCTAAATTACCCAAGTACAATTTGTGAGAGAAGCATCTACACTAAGAAACTGGAATCCTTGCTCTCTCACACATAGAACAATAACACTGACCAGGCTGCCGGCTCACATGCTACACCTTCTATGCAAACCATGCACTTAACACATAAAACATTATACATGGAGGTACTCACCAGAAACCTACCTCAGTCTATCCAAACACAAACAGTCTGCACCTAATACAGCACCTACAGCACTCAATACACATAACAACACAAGCACCAGTGTCTCTCAAATAAGCCCCAAAGGCAAAACACATCTAAACTAAATGTGTTAGTAACAGCTGACTCCATTCAGAGACACACAGATATCCCACTCACCAAGCTGGACAAGAGAAGGTTACTGTCAGATGTCTATCAGGTGCCAGGATCCAACAGATCACACATGCACTCAAGTCTGTCAACAGGTACCATTATCATTCCATCATAGTTCATGTTGGTGTGAATGATTTTAGATGTACCTCACTGGACTATATGAAGAGAGACGTGATTGCGCTCTATGAATGTGTCCCAGACAGATATATCCCTAGCCTTGAGCAGCATTCTAACATCACCTAGGATGATACCACTATATAAACAAAAGATGATTGACTTCAACAATTGGCTTAGTTTCTGGTATAATTCTAAGAAGTTCCAGTTCTTGTCAGCCTAGGATGACATGACTGATAAACCACTCTGCTTTCCCAGAGATGGTATTTACCTGTCACCTCTAGGCTTTCAACTTTCAGATACTGCCTAAGGGGGTCTATATTAGATAAACGAAAGTTTATCTTACCGAACGCTGACATTATCTAAAATCCCGGAATTCGAAACTGCAATTGTGGGGGGCTGCACCCCCACACCCCCTGCTCAATATATATTCCAACTCCGAAATTGCACTACAGTGAGGAAAGGGCAAATATTCCCATCTTCACTGTACTGCAATCTCACAATTCCGGTATCGGGTTCCAGGATTTTCGATCATGTTAGCGCTCAGTAAGATAAACTTTTGTTTATCTAATATGGACCCTGCCTAAGGCACTTGCCTCCCCCATAGTACCTTTTTAGGCAAGGTTTCAAGAAGAAAATTTCCAACATGAAAATACCACTCACAAATAAATTAAAGGTTATACTGCTAAACACTAGTAGTTTAGATCAGATACTGCACTCTCTGGAAGCACTCCACTCCCTGCAGGATGTTGACATCTGTGCAGTCACAGAATCTTGGTTCAGGGCCGCAGAGTGTACCCCAGCCTTGTGAGGTTACAATGCCTTCCACACTTTCAGACTGCAAAATGAACATGTGAGAACCAAAGGAGGAGTATCCATCTTCATCCAAGATAAATTCTCATCTGGACTGGTTAGACAAGAAAACTCCATGGAATTACTCCAAGTTCAACTAACTTTGGGGAAGATCGCCCCTCTAGTCATCATTAGCTATAGACCTCCTTCAATGAACCAAGATACCCATCATGCTTATTTGGAGTCAATCTAATTACAACCAAACACTCTATTCATGGGCAATTTTCACTATAACTTCATTGACTGGGAAACTTATACAAGTACCAACATACTAGCACAAAGGTTCATGGATTTTTTTAACACTAATGCCCTGGAAAAAATAGTATGCAACCTTGGAAGGTCTCAAATATTCTTGACCTGGTCTTCACCTACATGGGTGACCATTGCACCACCACAAATGCAGGACCCTTACTGGTTAAATCTGATTACAAATCAGTCACATTTGAAGTAGCTATAACACTCAAACCCCTCTTAGGTGAAATCAAGCTAAAAGATTTCAGCAAAGCTAATTATACCCTCCTTAGGGATGGCATACATAATTTCCAAGTTTCTTTTCCCACAGATTACATTGATAACAAGACTAAGGTATACAGAAATGTCCTGTACAAACACTTACACAAATGTATTAACACAGCTGTACTTGATAGGATCAAAACATGATCCTCAAGAAAAAACAAGCCTCTCTGGTGGACATCTAGCATTAACAAGTTATATAACATGAGGAAGAAGTTGCTGTTTAAGAATAAAAAAAGAGAGATCCCAGCACTGGAAGAACATCTTCCTCTGCTTGAACAAGCAGATAAGATAATTTGTAAAATCCTCCAAGGCCAACTTCAAATAAAAAATTAGCAACCATAGTTAAGGATAACCATAAGATATTCTTCAGCTATATCCATAACCTAAAAGGTAGGATCCAGATGTGTGCTGTACTAGCTGTGGATGTCATCACATGCACTGATCCTGCAAAAATAGCTAACCTATAGCTGACAGGTTTGGTGAAAATGTCACCACCCTGCCCCCTCAAAACATTACACAAAGCATTTCCCTACACATCTTTCACACCTTGCATCTCCAAGGATCATGTCCGTAATATTCTCTCCAAGGCCAGAAACATTGCCTCTATGGGACTAGATGGCATCAAAGGTTGCATCTTAAATTGTCAAAAACATGAGTTAGCACCATTAGTTACCCTCTTCAACCACAGCTTGAGTACTGTTTTTATACCTGCTGAATGGAAAACAGCAGCAGTCATTCCCCTTCATAAACAGGATACAGCAACAGACCCTGGGAACTACAGACCCATAAGCTTAACCAGCCTTATCTCTAAGGCCATGGAACGAATCATCTTGGACCTTATAAATAAGGGTATAGGTGATCTCCAAACCCTTGATCTGACAGTTTGGTTTTGTCAAAGGTAGGTCATGCCATTTCCTTTTTACACACTAAAACAATGTACATCACACTAGAGAAGAAATCCTACCTGCTTAACTCACATTATCTTGACTTCTGCACCAGCTACTAATGACACAGAAGTTATACAGCAGGTATCAGAAATCACAAATTTGAAGGGATAACACCAGGGTATGTGAATGAATTCATAGCTATTCGTAGATCCATGGGTAAGTACTAAACTAGCTGCCATTGTGGACCATTTTAAGCCTAGCCAATTTCTCTTTCAAAACCGAGTATCACCAAAACATGAATCAGCTGCAGTTAATTGCACCAGCTGTAGAAATACAAGAGCATAAAACAAAAAAACAACCTGATGAAAAGCACTCACTTTATTTGACAAAATAAAACTTTCGGGTATAACCCTTCTACAGTATTTAAAACTTACTTAAAACACCTTCCTTTTATAGATAATATCAAAAGACACACATGACATAGCCATCCAATATAATTGAATAAATAATCAAATAATTAAACTTAGTAATAATAAGAGCATGTTTTACTTTAGACTTGACATTTTAAAACTTAGTAATAGTAAGAACATTGTTTACTTTAGACTTGACATTTTAACAATATTGCCCATATTTATGACATTATTTTGGTCTTATCATGCCTTTTTTAGTATGGTTCTTATGTATGTTAAAAATGAAGAGAACATAATATAATTTTTAAGATTAAAAATGAATTATTTAATTATTTCATTGTTTATTCAGTTCTATTGGATGGCTGATACCCAAAAGCTTTATTTTGTCAAATAAAGTGAATGTTTTTCATCAGGTTACTTTTTAGTTTTATAATCAAGCCTTGTACCCTGTATCTGTGAGGTAAACACATTAACCGTTATACCAACCCCAACCCAAAAATGAATATGTCCATGTTTAAAAGGGAGCACAACATGTGGGAACAAAATCTTCCACTGTGAAAGTGTGATAGTCTAGCAGAACGTGTCACATCACATCTACTCACCCCCAAACCAAATGTGTCACATTAAATCTGTTTACAGCTAAACAGAATGTGTTATGTCACATCTGTTCATAGCCAGAATGTGTCATATCACATCTGTTCACAGCCAAACAGAATGTTTCACATCACATCTGTTCACAGCCAAGTAGAATGTGTCATATAAAATCTGTTTCCAGCCAAAAGGAATGTCATATAACATATGTTCACAGCCAAACAGAATGTGTCATATAACATCTGTTCGCAACCAAACAGAATGTGTCATATAACATCTGTTCACAGCCAAACAGAATGTTTCACATCACATCTGTTCACAGCCAAGTAGAATGTGTCATATAAAATCTGTTTCCAGCCAAAAGGAATGTCATATAACACCTGTTCACAGCCAAACAGAATGTGTCATATAACATCTGTTCGCAACCAAAGAGAATGTGTCATATAACATCTGTTCACAACCAAACAATGTCATATAACATCTGTTCGCAACCAAACAGAATGTGTCATATAAAATCTTTTCACAGCCAAATAGAATGTCATATAACATCTGCTCACAGCTAAACAGAATGTGTCATATAACATCTGTTCACAACCAAACAGAATGTGCCATATAACATCTGTTCGCAACCAAACAGAATGTGTCATATAACATCTGTTCACAGCCAAACAGAATGTCATATAACATCTGCTCACAGCTAAACAGAATGTGTCACATGACGTCTGTTCACAGCCAAGCAGAATATGTCACATCTCATCTGTTCACAGATAAGCAGAATGTGTCATGTAACATCTGTTCCTAGCCAAAGAGAATGTTTCAGATCACATCTGTTCACAACCAAACAGAATGTGTCATATAACATCTTATTGTCAAACAGAATGTGTCACATCTCATCTGTTCACAGCCAAACAGAATGTGTCACATCTCATCTGTTATCACAACCAAATAGCAGGACCATCAGCAAACTAAAGCCTGAGCTGGAAAAATAGCACAATAGCAAATGGAAGAAAAAACTAGCAAGGCTACCACAGCTTCTTCTTCTTTTGGCTTTTCCCGGTTAGGGGTCACCACAGCAGAACTCCGATCTGCTAATGATTGGCAGTAGATTTTTGTGGTGCTGTCTCGACGCCCAACCTTCAATGAAGGCACGCCCATTCTATGCATGTCTTTGGAACGCCACTTGACCGGAGGTAGGACATGCAGACTCCACACAGAAGGTGCTCCAGCCGAGAATCGAACAGGAAAACCTCTTGCTTTGAGGCAACAATGCTACCGCTGCACCACTGTGGCTAGCAAGGCTGTCACAGCTATAGGCATAAATTAAGTGCTTTACTAAAACAAGGATAAGCGCTTTGACATACTCTGCTTCCTCAGATCCATACATTAAAAAAACAAACATCAACCTTATAAAACACATCTTTTGTCACATTTCAACCAGTGACCAATTGAATCAATGTTTTAATTTGTGGCTCTTAAGGGGGGTTTCAAACAAACACTCTGTTAATGCCTGGATATCTGTCTACTTGTAGCCTTAGTACCCAGTTTAACTCAGCTTGTTCTTGTTATTCACATCCCCACCCCTAAAATTCTCACTCAAATGTTGTAACACTCTGAATGAAAACTTATGTCCTGAATTTTCACTAATTTGTTTTGCCAAGGCATTATTCATTTTCATATTCCTGATCTCATACATGTGATGCAAGATTCTGTCCTTTAAGTTCTGTGTAGTTTTCCCTATATAAAAACAAGTACAGGCCTCAGGTCGCCAAATAAACCACATTCAATGTATAACAGTCTGCATAAATTCTGGGTTTAAAAACAAAGTTAAACTTGGATGTTCAAAAATCTGTTTAGAAATCATGACACAGGCTTTACATCTGTGACATGGAAAGGTACCTAATCTCACACCTACACTACCTTGTGTGCCATGCCCCTTACAGAGTAAGTCCTTCAAATTATGACATCTCTTATAACTAAATCTAGGTACATCGCCTATAATAGCAGCAGTTTTAGGGTCAGTTGTTAAAATTGACCAGTTCTTATGTACAATGTCATTTATATGTGTCACATTATTGGTATATTTGTTAACAAATCTCAGACTGGGTTGTGCCTTATTTCCAGCAGTCTGCTTCTGAATAGCAGCATCTATTTCTCTGCCCGAGTAGTGTGATTTTGCTGTATTCACCCTATTACGTTCCATCTCATCTCTAATATGATATACTAACCTCTTCCTATAACCTCTATCTAAAAATTGAGTAGTTAATGACTTCATCTGCTCCACATAGTCATCCCCCCTTGTACATAATCTGGAGGTGTGCATGAACTGACTCTTAACAATATTAGAAAAAATGTGACGGGGATGCATACTCCCTTGAGAGAGCAGGTTATTCCTCCAACATGGCTTCCTACATAATTCAGTGTTCAGAATACTTAATGGCCCCTTCTTCAGACAGACATCCAGGAAACTAATCTCAGTATTAGGTGCAGTCATGGTATATCTTAAAAAATCTGTAGTAGTTTCTAAATAACATATAACTTGCTGTAAAAGCTCTTCATCCGCTTCCCACAAAAGAAAGACATAGACTACAAAGCATCTATAAAACTTTACATGTACATAGTATTCATTGTCATTAAAAACAGAATTAACCTCCCAAAAATACATAACCAAGTTAGCATAGGAATTTGCACATGGGGTGCCCATAGCGACACCCCATTTCTGTATATAGATGTCATTATGAAAAGTGAAAACATTGTTTTCTAAAATCAACTCCAAAAGTACACAAATAAGCAAAATGTTATCCTGATTATATGGACTACTCATGCATAAAATCTCTCTAATGGCTTTTATACCAAAATCATTGAGTATGGTGGTAAATAAGTTCTTAACATCTAATGTCACTATAAGCCATGAATTGGTCCCTTGAACCTTCTCCATGAAATCAAATAGGTCACCAAGAAATTGTTTACTGTTTCTCAAGCTAGTAGGAATCTTAGATATAACCCCTTCTATCTTCCACAGACATAGATAAAGGTTCCATGATCCCTCCTGCTTCTGCTACAATAGGCCACATGGGAGGATTCACAGCATCCTTATGAATTTTAGGTAAACCTAATAACTGGTGAAGTAGGATGTTCAACATACAAAAAACAGTGCAGTTGTTCATCAATAACCTTGGTCATCATCAGGTCATATAACGTCTCACGCACATATTTAACTGTTCTGTTAGTAGTCAATCTGTCAATCTTGGGATAAGTATCCACTTCATCTAACAAACATTGCATAGAAATAAAATAGTCTTTCAAATTCATAACCACAACAGTTCCACCTTTATCTGCAGGCCTGACACATAGCGACCTATTCTTGCTTAAAGAAGACAAGGCTTTGCATTGTTGTAAATTCAAGTTGTGGAAATCCCTCTTATGTGGACCATGTAATGTCTTATTAATATCATTCATACATACATGAACAAAAGTCTCAATATGCTGCAGCAATTGAGGGTTGAAAGTACTTGTTTTTTTTTAAGGGAAACAGCCTTTTCAAGCTTACAGTCACCAAACATTAACTTCAAGGCAATATTGCAGGCAAAAAATTGCAAATCCAATAAGATTTCACTGATATTAGCTGAAGCAAACAGAATATAGGATAAGCCCTTATTTAGCCCTTCATATTCATGTTTATCCAGTTCATATTCAGAGAGGTTAATAACTAAATCATTTACCTGTATAGTATCACCTCTCGTATTGCTTAATCCATGCATCCTGACATCGCTCCCCAAAGTGTTCATCATGCAATTAGTTCTCTGTGTATTTTCCTGCTCTCTGTAAAGCATTCTGGGAGTGCTTCCTGTTTAGACACCCTCTGCTGGTACAGCTTGCTGTACACCTCACTTTCATTTTGAATGGAGGGGGAAAAGAACCCATACAACACTAAGGGTTCTTAGGTTTCGCTCCAGCATGCTCATATCTAAATCCTTCTTGATTAGGGGGTGGAGTTAATGCTTCAGGGCATACAGCAATCCCATCATGATTCTTAACATTACCCTGCTTATTTTTCTCTTATATATTACCTTGCAAAGTTCTATAATTGTTCTGTGAGCAAGAAACAGTATCAGTGGGGGGCATGTTACTCACTCCCTTGTAATGTATGTCTTGTCTTGGCCACACAAAAATATGCCCATGTTGAAAATCATAGAGGTCTCATTGCAATTTCTTTTCCTTAATTTGTAGAAGTTTCAATTCATATGCCATAATATTGTTAAACATAGTATCAAGACTTTGTGTGTATTTCTCACCTTTATATTTCAGCAGCAGGTTATCCAAGGACTTCTCAACCTTAAATGCAAGTTCATCTTCAATACGCTTAAAGTACTCAAGCATTAAGTTCATGTATTAAAGCACAAATCAAGGATGAGTTGCTGCCATTTAATCAAAAGCTGTGGATGTGTGTCACCATATGTGGGCACACACAAAACCCACATACCTCTCGGTATGACTTTGAAATGTAGACAATCGACCAGGTGGAGGCATTGCCAGTGTAATCCCTTCAGTTTATAAAGGTCTTGCTCCAAGTCTCTAATTTTCATAAGAAAAGTATAGTCGTCCAATGCATTCTTAGAGACTTCATTCTCCTCATTCTCTGCTGTAACTTCCAACAGCAAATTGGATGGTAAATGAGACAAGTTCTTCCATTTCTGAGACCGATTGGTAACAGGAGGGTTGTAGTCTAACTGCATAAAATTACTTTCAGCCATGTAAAGCTTCTGACCAAACAATAACTTAGTATCACAACCATATACCAGGCCCATCAGCAAACTAAAGCCTGTGCTGTAAAAATAACAAAATAGCAAACAGAAGAAAAAAAAACAAGGCTACCACAGCTATAGGCATAAATTAATTGCTTTAATAAAACAAGGATACATGTTTTCACATATTCTGCTTCCTCAGATCCATACATAAAAAAACATTAACCTTATAAAACACATCCTTAGTCACATTTCAACCAATAACCAATTGAGTCAATGTTTCAATTTGGTCCCCTTAAGGGCAGATTTCAAACAAACACTCTGTTAATCCCAGGATATCTGTCTGCTTGTAGCCTTAGTATCCAGTTTAATTCAGCTTGTTTTTGTTGTTCACATCCCCACCCTTAAAATTCTCACTCAAATGTTGTAACACTCTGAATGAAAACGTATGTCCTGAATTTTCACTAATGTATTTTGCCAAACGTAATGTGTCACATAAAATATGTTCACAACCAAGCAGAACGTGTCACATCTCATTTGTTCACAGCCAAACAGAATGTGTCACATAACATCTGTTCACAGCCAAATAAAATGTGTCATATAACATCTGTTCACAGCCAGAATGTGTCATATAACATCTGTTCGCAGCCAAATATAATTTGTCATATAACATCTGTTTACAGCCAAACAGAATGTGTCATATAACATCTGATCACATCCAAACCGAATGTGTCATATAATATCTGTTTACAGCCAGAATGTGTCATATAACATCTGTTTGCAGTCAAATAGAATTTGCCATATAACATCTGTTCACAGCCAAACAGAATGTGTCACATAACATCTGCTCATAGCCAAACAGAATGTGTCACATCTCATAAGGAGGGGGAGTATCAATATTCGTCAAAGATACCCACACCTCCAGGTTGGTGGCACAGCACGAAGCATCAGAAACTATCCATGTGCAACTAACAGTGGGTAAAACTGCCTTCCAGTTTATAGCCTGCTACAGACCACCCTCCCAAATCCAGGAACCCTACTCGGCCTTACTGAGAACACTGGAAAATATGAAGGTCTCTCCAAACACCATTATATTGGGCGAGTTCAACTACCCAAACATAGACTGGGAGCATTACTCTAGCTCGAACACCCTAGCCCAAAGGTTCCTAGAATTCATAAACTCAAATGCTATGGAACAACTTGTTACCACTCCCACAAGAGGGGAAAACATATTGGACCTGATCATCACCAACATGGGGGCTCTATGCTCCAGACCAGAAGTGTATCCCTCACTGGTAAGATCAGACCATAAACTAATCTCACTGGATATTCACATCCCGACCCCACCCCCTGCCCAGAAAACCACAGTGAAAAACTTCTCTAAAGCAAATTTCACACTCCTCAAAACCGAGGTGGAATCCTTCAAAGCCCCCGGGCCTGTGGAAAATATGGCCCAGACCGCAGAATCCTTTATAAACACATTCTATGAACACCCTCAGGAATGCATGGATCATGCAATCCCAAATAAAACCAAGACCCAATCCTCCAAAGGCAGGCATCCTGTCTGGTGGACCCCAGCCATAAACAAACTATACAATAGAAGGAGGAAGCTACTACATGATAGAGCAAAATCCCAAAAAGGGAAGGCATCTCTGATCAGTATTAGCAAAAAACTATGGGCACTCATAAAATTGTCTAAGGCCAGCTTCGAAAGAAAAATTGCACAGGACACTAAGGATAATCACAAGGCTTTCTTTAGTTATGTTAGGAACCTGGGTGGGAATTCCCTGATATGCTCAGAATTAGTCCAAATGACAAAAAATACACCGAACCCACAGACATTGCCAACATCCTAGCTGAGAGGTTCAGCACAAATTCCCCCCCCCCTCCCCACTAAAAGGGCAAATATCTATCCCAGCAGAGTGCTGCCCCCCTGACATCTCAGATGCTCAGGTAAGAGCCGCCCTCTCCAAAGCAAAAAACACAGCATCAATGGGACCAGACGGTGTCCTGGGCTGAGTCCTACATGAACTCCAAGAAGAGCTAAACCCAAATGTAAAACTACTGTTCAATCTCAGCCTTACTACAGGATATGTACCCAAAGAGTGGCGTACAGCAACAGTGGTCCCTCTCCACAAAGGTGGTGCCTCAACGGATCCTGGAAACTATCGCCCCATAAGCCTAACTAGCTTGGTCTGCAAAGCTATAGAAAGGATCATCATGGACCTCATAAATAAAGA
This sequence comes from Protopterus annectens, assembly GCF_019279795.1. Taxonomy (NCBI): domain Eukaryota; kingdom Metazoa; phylum Chordata; order Ceratodontiformes; family Protopteridae; genus Protopterus; species Protopterus annectens. The sequence continues at coordinate 1,029,748,178 of NC_056726.1, read as the reverse complement.
TATTGGGGACCTACAGACACTGGATCCTACCCAGTTTGGCTTTGTTAAGGGCAGATCCTGCCTCTTAAACCTGGTCAATTTCTTTGAAACAATCACCAAGGCCATTGACGAGGGGAAGGTGATCCACACAGCCTACCTGGACCTCGCAAAAGCCTTTGATACAGTACCTCACTCGGGCATTATAGATAAGCTCACCAGCTTAAATATAAACCCCTATGTCACTAGATGGATTGCAAATTGGCTCAAGGACAGAACCCACATGGTTAGAATTGCTGGAGCCATGTCAGACTCCAAACCAGTTACAAGTGGCATCCCACAAGGCTCAGTTCTGGGACCTCTCTTGTTCGGTATATATTTCTTGGAGGTACAGGCCAACACAGAAAGACTGTGGCTGACCAAGTTCACAGATGACTGCAAACTTGGTGCCATAATTGACTCTCCAGCCGACATAAGCATCCTACAAAAGGGCCTCATAGAAACAGACAACTGGTGTCAGAGCCATGGCCTCAAGCTAAACGCCAAAAAGTGTATAGTCATCCCCTTTGGCAAAAACAAAGTGCCCACAAATTACCACATAGGTGGTAATCCATTAAGTACGGAAGAAGTAATTAGGGACCTGGGGAACCAAGGTGATAGCAAACTCTCATTTGAAAACCACATGGCCAAAGTGGTTAGAAAAACATTTTATATAGCCCACCTAATCATGAAGGGATTCACATCTAGATCAGGGGAGGTCATCATGCCTCTTTACTCATCCCTCATCAGGCCCATAATTGAGTACAATGCCCCTTTTGGGATGTACCTTACCAGACACCTGCAGCAACTGGAAAGACCCCAAAAGTACCTCACCAAAAGGATCAAAGGGCTCAAACAGATGCCATATGCTGCCTGGTTAAAGAAACTCCAGCTCTACTCAGTGGCATACCGCCTGCTCAGAGGCGATCTGTGCCTGACGTATAAAGCCATGTCCAACCCAGAATTAATGGATATGCCGCACCTCAGTAAATCCAAATCCCATCGAGCTACGCGCTCGAGAGACTTGAACCTCAGCACTGAAATAAATAGGACATGCTGGAGGGACAGATTCATAACCCAGAGGCTCCCTTCACTCTGGAATAAAATCGCAGTCCAGGTTAGGCAGAGTCCCTCATTGACTCTCTTCAAGAGGAATCTTGATGAGTGGATGGGAGATCATAGGTTTACCCCAGGTATCACTTCTGTGTCACTGTTAGACAGAGGCACAGTATACTAACCTCGAAAAAGGGCATAGCAAAATTCATTTAAATGAGTGGCGAAAGCCACACACACTCTGGCTAGGCTTATAAATGCCCTAGGGCAGATAGCCTAGTATGAACCTATGAACATCTCTTCACAGCCAGAATGTTTCACATCTCATCTGTTCACAGCCAAACAGAACGTATCAAACAACATCCGTTGACAGCTAAATAAAATCTGTCATATTACATCTGTTCACAGCCAAACAGAATGTGTCACATCTCATCTGTTTACAGCCAGAATGTGCCACATAACATCTGTTCACAACCAAAATGTGTCACATCTCTTCTGTTCACAGCCAAACAATTTGTCACATAACGTTTGTTCAATGGGCCACAGAACAAGTTTTACAGCATTCGTCAGACAGCACTCATTTGAAGGAGACATAACATCAATGTTAAATAGGTGTGGGTTTGGTATAATGATAAAGGTCTTTACCTCATAAACACACGGTACAGGGTTTGTTTCTAATCTTGGGTTATTGGCTAGGCTTAAAATGGCCTTTCAGGGCAATCAAGCTAGTATTTTTCTATGAATCTATAAGCTATTATCTATGACAGAAATACTCAAAGGATCATAACCCTCCACATAACTGAATGACAGTTAGAAAGTGACTGCAGGAGTACATTAAATCATGAAAGACATTAGAGCTAAAATGTTTACTCATGCTCATATCAATTTTGCTTTCTGTCATTCATTGAGGCTAAGCTCATTTGTGTGTCACCCATTGAGGCTAAGCTCATTTGTGTGATGGTCACCATTACATTAGTGCAGCCGAAGGAGTTTTCTTTGTTTTATTGCCATAGAATGTGAACTGTCACTTACCATTTCCTATATATGAATAGAAAGGCTGTTCAATGCCATGTTTCACACAATGGTAAACATAGAATGAGTGATTTGTTTTGTGTTAAAACTCTGTCCATATGTCTGATGTAATAAACTGTTTTATCAGAGGAAATGTTGTTGTAATTAATGTTATATGTATCTAAGAGTAATGCAAGTGCTCATCAGTGGAATGGAAATCATGATGTAGAAAGTAGCAAGCTATGGATCAATGTTGTGTCAGGTGAAGGCACAGGGGAACATATACTGTAAGTTTCTAACAAATCACAGATGAAGGAAATGTTGAAAAGGGAAGTCACAAAGGTGAATAGACAGGGGCTGGGCAGGATAGTGGTGGGTAACAGGGACATATATAACACAATGAAATGTAGCCCATAGAGTGATATCCTCCATATCTCTACAGTATCCAATGTTTCCAGTATGTCTGTGTGTAGGTAGTCACCAGTGAAAAATAGCAATTAAATGTATACGATTTGCAGACTGATATAAAGGCAACAATGCAACATATGTCAGCATTTCGGTCCTTCATATCAGTCTGCAAATATGATTAAATGTACGTGTTTAATGGCAGACAGCTGCAGAATGAGGTGAAAATGTGAAAGAACATCCTACACTTCATACGTGGACTTCTATGAACTCCACATATCATTTATATGTTGACCTATTAAAGGTATTACACAGCCCAGGATCGACTTACTTTGTTTTCCTCCCATCAGACTTACTTACTGATGTACACAGATGCCAAGCTCAGTTGCACTACTCATGCAAAGTGTTAGCACGGAGCCAGGAATTTTCTTTCATTTTTGCCATAGGATGAGAAGTAGCTGTAGGATTTATTGTTCAATACCAACCGTACAGAAGAGTACAGAGAAGCAATTTATTTTCATAAGTAATTGGTGGCTAGGTGTGCATTTTGCTTTTTTATTTTTGGGCAAGTTTAAAGGTAGGAAATGGGATTATAGGACAGAGATACAAATGGGAGAGCAAGCAGAGGGTAGGACAAAAGGTTAGCAATTCAAGAATGATTTGAGTAGAGGTGGTATAGAACCATATCTTTCAACTTTTGCATAAGCTAATAATAGGTGTGCCCTGTACAAGTAATATGTATATATATATATATATATATATATATATATATATATATATATATATATATATATATATATATATATATATATATATATATATATATATTGAGAAAGAGAAATATTTATATATATATATATATATATATAAATATACATATATATATATCAATAGATATCTGTGTGTGTGTGTGCATGTGTGTATATGTCTATATAATAATATAATACAATTTACACATTTTTGATAAGGACATCATAAATACTGTGTCAAAATAGTATAACAATGTTATGTGTCCATTTGTACTAAATAAGCTATATAATAAACAGATACTGGTTAAGTGGAGAAGTACATATGGAACATTATATTTTTGTGGTACAGATAACACTTTTTTTCTGAGAGAGAGAAGAGTTAGGTAAGAAAGTTGGGGATGGCAGAGATAGGTAAGTGTGCGAGACTAGGTTGCAGGTCAAGACAGACATAACAGAGTGCTGGGAGTAAACACAAGGGCAAGGAATCACCAGGCATGGAGATAGGGCGGGGTATAGTGAGATGGATAGCTCATTATCTCAGACACAGTGAAAAATCACTCCTCACCCTGGAAGCTGTCATCACTGGATCCTGCCTCACTAACTGCAAGCAATGAATGGCAGGTCTTTCGGGTTTTCCCGGTTAGGGGTCGCCACAGTGGATTACCACTCCACTACTGATTGGCAGTGATTTTTCGTTGTTGAGTTGCCAGCCTGGTGCCCAACCTTTGCAGAAGGCACGTGCGCACACACACACACACACACACACACACACACACACACACACACACACACACACACACACACGCACGCGCGCACACACACACACACACACACACACACTCATGTACCTATCTGCATGTCTTTAAAGTTCACTCAACTGCAGGGAGGACATGGAGACTTTACACAGAAGGCACTCCAGCCAACAATGCTATCCGCTGCACCACAGCATCTGACCCAGGTAATAAATGGCAGGTAAATAGATCAAGTACACACACAGTGGATCATACTTTCCATTTGGGATGAAGTGAGCATCATACTTACTGTCATGAGTCTACCCCACAAGTCCTGCCAGTTCCTGATGGGTAACATAATTATCACCTCCACTGGCACTGCACATGGTGGGTGCAAATGCACCATCACCCAGGGCAGAGTTACCTGATACAAGTGATGCAGTTAGAGCATGATGAGTGAAGGCAATTCTATCAGACTGTGCCCCATATCTGTTGGGTGTCTCTTCTGGTGGAGGTGGGGCTTCTGGCAACACTTGCGGAGGAATAAAAGGCCATGTTGATGTGGTTAGACAGGACTCGGTGCTGCTACATATTATAATAAAATTTACGTAAATTAAAAAAATTAGAGAATAGAGTGGGGAGAGATGCATGAACAAAGTGCTTTAATTACATTGCCATGTACTTTTCCAAAGCATAGTTTACAGATATGCAGAATAATAAGCACAACGTAGGACACATTTGTTTTCATATTTGAACTGCATATGCTATTTACCATCGTAATACTCTAAGTACTATGAAATAATACATATAATTATGCATTTAGGAGTTTATGTGAACTGAACCACTATCCATTATAATAATTTTGTCTTTATAATTATCATCATAATAATCATCAACAACCCCCCACCACCACCATTTTCCCATTTTGTACATAGGATCAAGGTATGGTGTCAGCTATCATTATTTTTCTCAATTCGATAACACTCTCATATGTTCTTCAACAGTCATGCCTAACTGTTGCAGTTACACAAACGACCCGTTTCTTTGATGGACATCCTTGTTTCCTGTTGTCTTCTTCCTGTCTAGCAAACCAATGGTAGTACACCCTGACGATGACCACACACAAAGGACCAGTCAATCCAGTACTTAAAATGCAATTGATTTATTTAGTGCTTTCATCTTGCAGGGACTTCTTGAGAATAAAAATTAACATTTAAAATTAATTTTTATAACCACTACAATCATTTCATTGGTGGTGCTTAATCAGCACTTTTTCACATGATTTAGACACACCCCTAATTTTACTGTGGAAACAATACATTTTCCTGAGTTCCACTAAATACAAACCAATTATTTAGAAAGGTTCATACAGTTTCATAAAAAGTAAATAATAACATTAAAAATCGAATTCTATTTTTAAACGTTTAAAAGTAGTTAAAAAATGGTAATGGTGCTTACTTACATTTCATATATAGTACATGGATCCACAAACACTCTAAGCTCCAACAAATGTTAAAGTTTAGCAGCATGCATTTTCAATGCATTTATATCTTAGCCACGGTACAGGGTTTATCACTAACCTGATAGAGCTTTTTTGTGCCATCTACTGAGATGCTTTCCAGAGGTAGGTAGAGTGTCCCTGATGCCTTGTTCTTTGCTACTGCAACTGCTATCTTAATATCTTTGCTAGCCAACCAGTATTCTTTCTTAGCCTGGTCAATCTTTTCTGTCTCCCACTTTTTCCTACACTATTTTGATGACTTCCTGTACTTCTGCATTCCACTTCCAGTTTTCCATATGTACCTTATTTACATATCTGGTTTGGCAGTCCTCACACATGCTCTTTTGCGGCACTTCCATTCTTCTTTAAATCTGCCTATTTTCTCTTCTTCCTGAGATGCTGGGGTGTTTTATTGAACTAGTGTTCTTTATCGCCCATCTACTTCCAGGTCTTCAGCCTGGTCTCTATTGACCTTAGAGCCTTCTCTGACCACTGCTTTCAGCCGATTGTGGCAACCAGTGGTTTATGTCATGGGCTGACTGTTTCACTGGGGATGACTTTGCAATTATTGATTCTACGATACTCCCCTTTCCTTACTAGGAGGAAGTCTACCTGAGTTGTATGTTGGCCACTCTTGTATGTGATCTTGTAACTGTATGTCTTGTTCAACCATGTGTTGGCCACCATCATGCCATTTGCAATACAGAAGTCTAGAATGGTCTCTACTTGTTTATTCCTATTGCCCACCCATATGGACACAAGCAGTCTTCATATCCTATACTGTCTGTCCATATGTGCATTCAGATCGCCTATCATCATCATGAACCCCTGTTTTCCTGCTTTATCTAGTAAGTCCTGCAACTACTGCCTGGATGTGTTCTTTTCCTTGCTATCACAACCCACCCTGTGTACAACAATGGGGAGGGGCTGATGATGATAATGAACTAACTACTGGCCTGTTCGCTTTCTTATGGTGTGTGTAGGCTTTTATGTTGTGCTACCAATATTTTAGGGGCCTTGGTTCTTGATGTAGTTTTACCTCAAATGCAAGTTTGGTGGCATTTGCATTGACAGTTGTATTAGAATAAGCTACACATGGGCATGTGCTTGTTTTAGCTGTGTTATTGGCTTATGGTTGAAAATGTTCTCATTTTCTGAATGGTATAAATCACTTTGAAGCACAGTCACTCAGTGTTTAGTCTGTGCCTCATGGTCTTTAGCCTGGAGTTCAGTTCTCATATCTGGTCTCTATGTGAAGTTTGCTTGTTCTCTCTGCATGTTTTAGTCTCCTAGTTAGCACAAAGGATTAAGGCTATCAGGTGTCAGCAAGCTGTTTACTGTAGTCCAGAGTTTGATTCCCACAGTCACAATTTGTCCACTGCATAATTCTGAGCAAGTAACTTATACAGTCAGTGCTCTAAATCATTTTGACACAACTGGACTAGGCTATTCAGTGGTGTGCTGGACTGTAGGCATAGTAACCATCTATTTCTGTACAAGCATGTGCTGTTGGAAAGTATTAGCCTATGATTTCTATACTCTGCATACTGGTGGTTCTCTTTCTAGCTTTTTCAGATGGGAGATGTTAGACTGGCCAACATTCTTTACAGAGCAGACTGGGATAAACAGGACTTAACTTTGCCTGTACAGGTAATAATCTTGTGAGGAAGATAGAGAAGTGAATCTGTCAGGATAGACGAGACACCCAAGACAGATTTTTTGGCTAACATTGTTTCTAAACATATCTCGTAAAGGGCCTGTCTGTCACCTTAACATATAGTAACATGGACTGGCCAGCCTGTTTTGTATACGTATGGCACCAAATCTGAGTGCGAGAGATCAGGCAAACTGAGAACTGCATTAAGCAAACTGAGAACTGCATTAACAGGAATAATGAGTCGAATGGCTCTGTGTATACAGGAACAGATACATTAACATAAAAGTAACTATTTGTATAAATGTCTACAACAAGTATTGATGATTGCATAATTAAGATGTATTAAATGTTCAAACAGTATAAGCTGGTCATAAAACATAGATTATATCTTAAAAAGTCAATTTCTGTCCCATTGTTTATTGTTCTTCATTCTAATGGTAGAGCAGCAAGACTGCTGCTTTCAGAAATGGTAAATGTCTGTTTACATAGCTGCTAGCCCTTCCCTTTGGATCACCTCCTTCATGTATCCATATTTGACCACAAATGCTTAATGAGTAGAAATTTAATCCCATAATTACTCTTGACCCCCTTCCCCTCATAATAAAATACATGAAACAAAATGAAGAGCTCACAATATGAGCATGATTTTGGGAGTTGACAAACATTTTAAATTCACACTCTTCCGACTCTCCACCACGTAAACCACTTAAAACACAAAAATAACCACTGCTTTGGTGTAATAGGTTGGACTACAATATTTATGTGACATTCTTTGGAGGATCAGCCCTTTATGGTAAAGTGAGCGGTTATTTTTGTGTTTTAAACATTTTAAATTGTTCTGGTTATATTTTGTAGTGTTTAATATTTTATCTGTACATCAATTTGTATTTGAATGTTGGTATCCCACAATTCCTTTGCAGTGGGTGGGGTCACATAATTATGTATGCACATTTTATGTTAATGAATATCCAGATTTTTGTCCAGTTGTACCTACTTTACATGGGTCTTTGTCCAGATTTTTGATGTTTCCAGGTTGAGAGGTATGCTCTTCTCTCAACTGGTACCATGAAGAGTTGTGCTACTGCCCACAAATGCATAGTGGTTGAGTTTCAGGTTGAAACACTCAGCATGTTTTTGGGAGGTGGAAGAAAACCCAGAGAGACAACAACTCCATGCAGGCATTGACATAAGGTCAGGATAGAACCTTGTACATGGAAGGCAAAGACCTTAACCATTATGCCAGTTGTGATTACCATTAGACGCAACAGTTAACATGAAGATCCACTCTTCCACCTGTGCTGATGAGGACAACAGCCTTCACCTTTGCACAGGACTACCAGTATTACTATTACTGTGAAAATTAAAATTACTGTTTACTTGTACCAGTATTGTAATGGGTGAAATTTTGACAGATTAGCAATATATACCAAATAGTGGACAATGACGGTATTCTTATCTTTATTTGTTAATCATCAAAAACAATCAATGACATATAAAGTGTTTTTCACAGCACATCCAAGTTTATTTTAACCCGTTCACTATTCGTGTGATAATTTTTTTACTGTCAGTACTATGACATTCAAAAGTCGTCCCAATTGCTTCAAAGTCTTGTCTTTCTATGGTGGAGGGACTTGAACTCACAAGCACCATTATAGTTCCACTTTTCATAGACTTAACATGATGAGCACCTTTTCTTCCTATATTGATGGTGCTTTGCAGAATTAACAAACTTTTTTGCAGTCATACTAGTTTCAGTATTGGCTGCCAGTACTGGCACATGGTGTCTTGGTATATAAATGCACTTTATCAATATTCAAGATGTTACCTGTTACAAATGAAACATTGACATGGTTCACAAAATTGACCTGTACATACCTTGGTGCTCTCTCAGGTATTCCAATCATTTCTATGTACTTTGCAATCCCTTTCTATCTGTTCAGGAGTTGGAGAGAAAGACAGGCCATAATAAAAATGTGCATGGTGCTATTCACTTGGTAGGGTGCATGCATAAGTAATTAATACTATACATAGATGATGTGTCTCAAATCTTGTCCTCCCAACAGCTGAGGAGTTCAGGCTTCCTAAGACATATGTCACTATAATGGTGACTACATTATTCCGCATGTATGGGACACCAGTAGCATTGGTGAAAGCCTTGGCCAAATCATTCCAGGTGCCATTGTTGTACCAAAGCAGGGTGAAGCACTCTAATAGGAGCATGTGGATATACAGCTTATGAAGTAGATGTGGAAATATCTTTCTCTTCCTCCGACATTATCTCTGTGCACTGATTTGCTGCCCAAAGCAAATCTCATGTTTCTCATCCTTCATGGAATGGCAAGAACTGTGGCAAACTGCATTGCATGATGGATGGCCGGAAACATATCTTAAATTTGTACTGTACTATTATGGCTCTAGTGACACTTTAAGGTATGAAACATGGTGGCTCCACCTCCATCATTTTACTACTGATATTACATACTCAACAGCATCTCCAGATTAACATGGTTAATCATGGCTTATCTGTTGCATTCACCTTGACAGTTATAAGTTCCAGAGTATGTACATGACATAATTGATAAAACAAATGTCTTTGCATAGTCATAAATACTACACATTAAGGGATTTGAACCCTCTGGCTGTCTCCTTCATGTTCCTTTGATCTGTATACTACACACACACACCACAGAAAAACTTTTATTGGGCTGTCAGGCAGGACACATTTTCACAGTTTTTGCCAACAGTAAGGGGAATGCACAGTGAACATTGTTCACCAAACTTATGCTTAAACCCTCAGCTTTACTTAATTCAAAATGATCACACGTGCAGTATAATGAGGCATAAATGGTGTTAGTGTACATATAATTATGTCAAACTGCAGTTCAATTTTGTGTGTTGTCCTGCAAGTTTAAGATCAGTAATGTGAGAATCACCAATTCATTAGTGTGGCCAAATATTGCTTTTCACTTTTTTCCATGACATTGTAAATGTAATTTACCCTTGCCAACCTATATCTGTCACTGATACTCTATGTCAGGTGTCACACCATGTGAGGAACATAAAAGATTTTTTTGTCACAATCTGTCAGTCCTTTGTGTATATGTGTGTTGTGCTTATTGTGAGTTTCCAACATGGTACAAGTCACTAAGCAGGGTATTACTTTTGCATTCCAAATATCTTTCACTGGACAGCTGTCAATAATACATATTTCAGACTACAATGGCAGTAGATATTACTGTATGAGTAATTCACATGACAGGATTCAAAGCCATGTTACGCTCATTCACTATGTAACAAACACAATTTACAAATTTACAGGGGTATGACATGGAAGATCCGAGATAAAAATGTGTGAAAAGATGATCATTGTAATGGAGCACACAAAACACTGGAAGCAAATATATAAAGGTATCGCACCCTCAGTGGGATTAGAAATGTTTATGCAGTGCTCTGAAATGAAGATTTCACATTATTAGTTTATTGAGACCACGGAATCTATTACAGACAATGTAATCGTCTTACATTTTTTAATCACATCTGGAGCACAAGTGATGGAAGAGGTTAGGGTTTAAATGATCAGTTGTCAAAATGTATGATTTCATTATTGCTGTCACACCATGAGTTTAAGCTCACTCACTTGACAGTCAACAAATTATTATTATGGCCAAAGGATGTTACCTACATTTTTGCCATAACATACAAAGTGTCATTCTTGCCAAGTGTCAGAGCTGTCATTTAAATGTGTCAGTCCTTTATGTACATGTGCATTGTGTGCATGTCACTTAGCAACATGATAAAGATAACTTATCAAAGCATTAGCCATGCATGCCTTACATCTTTCATAGGAGAAATGTCAATAACACACATTTCGTATTATCACAACAATGATCATCAATGAAAAAAAATAAATGCACGTGACAGGATTCACACCAATGCATAGCTGTAACACAATCTACAAAACATAGCATTGCACAGGTATGGCACTAAAGTTCTCAGACAAAGAAGTGTCAAAAATGTTTCCTTGTAAATGAGTACAGCTTTATAGTGGAATAATATTGTATAACAGCATCCCGCCCTCATTGGATTAGGACTATGCATGCACTGCACTTAAACGGAACATCCACATCTTTAATGGTAAGCTGTATGTACTGACTTTCCCTCATCCGCGACTTTGGTGACAGTCTCAAATAAGTCAACTAGGTTCATTAGGCAAGATCTGCCCCTGACGAATCCGAATTGGGTGGGGTTGAGTGTTTGGACATTTCCTATGTCCTTGTTTATGAGATCCATAATAATATGCTCAATGGCTTTACAGATCAGACTTGTCATGCTAATGGGGCGATAGTTTCCTGGGTCAGTAGTGGCATCACCTTTGTGCAAGGGGATGACAATGACGGTTCCCTACTCTGCTGGAATGAAGCCTGTAATTAGGCTGTGGTTGAATAGGGTGCTCAGTGGTGAAGCTAGTTCCTACTGGAGATGGTGCAGAATACAGCCTGGGATATTGTCAGGTCCCATGGAAGCTGTGTTCTTTGTCTTGGATAGGGCCTTTAACACTTGATCTACAGAGATGTGAGGTGTGGAACAAGTATCAAGTATCAAGGATGTCAACTGGGCCTTTGGGCAGTGACAAGTGGGTGAAGTTTGCAATGAACCTATCAGCTAGTAGGTTGGCTGAGTCGACAGGATCAATGTAAGTGGTACCATTAAGTACTAATTTGGAACAAGCTTGGAGATTCCTAACATAACTGAAGATGGACTTGTGGTTTCCCTTTGTTTCGGAGGCTAGTTTCGACTAATAATTTTATTTTATTTATTTATTTATTTTATGGGTAGAGTCCGGCTGGGAATTAGCCCATTTTCAGTGGAGACCTGGGGAGATAAGTTCCATAACAATATTACAAAAAAATTACAAAAATGTTTAAAAGATTTACAAACAATACACAAAAAATTTGACAGTTCCCAATAATCACAATTTACAAAAAGGTGAATGTAAAACAGAAAACATTGCATTTCTTAAGCCTTATTACAGACAGTAATATGAAACTCATTAGATATATAACTAAAAACCATTGTGGTATTTTCATTTGGTAGAAGTAAGACAAGAAGATAGCAGAATAGAAAACATTTGATTGAAAGCATGAGATACTAGCCAGGAGTATTACAGGAGCATAGCCATTGTTGAGTAAGGTATTCATTTAGGAGTTTTTGAAGCTATGATGATCTGTGTTTTTTAAGATGTTCTGGAGTAATAGTTTCCACTGTTTGGCTACTTTGAAGGAGAAGAGAGAGTCAGTGAAGTAATTATGGGACTTTGTAACCTTGAGTATAAGTTTATCGGATGATCTAAGGGTCCTGGGGTTGGTATTCAGTTGCACTAGGTTAGAGAGTGCAGGGCAGTTTTCAGGTTTGTGGATAGAGGACTGGGCAATGGTGGGCTGATTGAGTGATAACAGATTGTGAAATTTTTGAAGAGCAAGCCAATGATGGGTCCTGTTGGGTATATTAGCAGCAAATTTTGCCAGGAATCAAGTAGATGCAAATCAGACTTGTGCAGGTTAGTGAAAAGTTGAGAACAGTAGAGAAGAATAGATAGGAGGTGAGATCTGTCTGTGACTACTCTGGTATTTTGAGTAAGGTAAGGTTTGGCCCTATATAGAGCACCAAGTTTGATGTGAACTGTCTTTATTGTGAGTGATATGTGTTTATTGAATGTTAGGTTGTTGTTTATTGTGACACCAAGTAGTTTTGTTTGGTTAACTGATTCTATTATATTGCCATTAGTGGAGTAGATGGAGAGAGGAAGTGGTTTTGCTTTGTATTTCCTATTGGAGAAGATCATTCATTTTGTTTTGCTTGGGTTTAGGATGAGTTGAAGTTCATTTAGATAATTTTCAATATCTAGAAATGACTTTTGCAGTTTATCTTGGAGTTCTTGGGGTGTGGGAGCAAAGCAAATAAGAGTAGCTTTGTCAGCATATTGAATAATAGATGCAGATTTAGTGGCAGTGTTTAGACTATTTGTAAATATAATAAAAGTGAGAGGGACAAGGATGGAACCCTGAGGAACCCCAACAGACACTGGGAGGAGTGTGGAGAGTTTATTATCCCATTTGGTTGCCTGTTGTTGATTAGTAAGGTAGCTAAAGATCCAGTTGAGAGCTGTAGAGTTGAGGTTGAAATAGGCTAGAGTGTTGAGTAGTAGTTGGTGGTATACCATATCAAATGCTTTGGAAACATCTAAGAATATAGTAGAGGCTAGTTGTCCATTGTTCTTGAGGAGGTTGATGCCGTTAGTGAAGCCTATGAGGTACTGTGTTTTGGATGGAAGCTGTGCTGTGAACTAGATGAGGTTATTTGTAGTGGGTTGGTCTAGGAGCTGCTTATGGATACATTTCTCTCTAAGATTTTGGCTAGGGGTGAGAGAATGGCAATGGGCCCGTAATTAGAGAGATCTTTAGATGGGCCTCCCTTGTGGAGGGGGATGATATGGGATATTTCCATAGTGGAGCTTGCAGCAGTTTTTAAGAAGTCATTAGGGAGTTAGTCAGCTGCTAGACAGGTAGGTTTTAGTTTTGATAGGAGATTTTTGATATAAGAGGTTTGTATGGGTTTAAAAGAGAAGCAGTTGTGTTTAGAGTTAGTAGAGGGAGGCACTGTAAGGGGTTGTTTAGATTTGTTGTTGTTTAAAAGTGAGGTGATAGTTGTGATGAAATGAGAGTTAAACTGGGATGCTATACATTCAGTGCTATTTGTTGTAGATGGTGCAGGGGTAGAGGTTTTGCCAGGGTTGAGGAGGTCGTTAAGGTTTTGCCAACATTTTTGAGGGTTATTTATGTGTTTTTGCTGACAACTTAGAAAATAAGATTTTTTGTCAGATAATATTTGCTTCTTAGTTTGGTTTCTTAGTCATTTGTAAGAAGTGTGGTTTTCTGAAGTTTTGCCGGTTTGATAAGCAGTCCAGGCTCTATCCATTTATTTAATAAGAGATTTAGCATCTTTGGTAATCCAAGGTAGGTTTTTGGCTTTGGAGTGATTTTTTCTTGTCGGAGCGAGGTTATTAAGGATGTTGAGGAAGGTATCATTAAAATATTGTACAGCTTGGTCTAGGCGGAGTGATTTTAGAGGTGACCAGTTGCAGTTTTGAAGCAGGGAATTTAAGATGGTAGGGGACATTTTTATTTTGTTGGGTATGTGTTTGAAAATGACATTACAGGGGGAGTGAATGCATTTCCTTAGAAGAAAGGTAGGGGAGTGATCACTGAGAGAATCGGAGAGGCCCCCAGCCTGGTGGGCAAAGTTGGGCTTATTGGTTAGTATCCAGTCTAGAACAGATTCTTTCTTGGTGTGTTTATCGATTCTAGTGGGGAAGTTTATAGTTTGGGTGAAATTGAATACATTGATAAAATGGGAGGGATTGTCAGATGAGAGGACAGCCAGTCAAAGTTGAAACCACCTAGCACTATAGTTTCTTGGTTGAAAGTAGAGGATTCCCAAAATAGAAAACTTTCAATGGTAGGTAGATTATTTCCTGGTGGTAGGTAGGAGGCAATAATTATGATGGTTTTATGTTGATTTACTTCAAATTGGGTACTTAGAACTTCTGCTTCTGATAGATATGGGGGAGTAATTGGCTTTGGAGTTTTTCACTAGTGATCTAATTTGCTTGTTGAGGCAGAGGAGGGAGATTTTCCAATTTCGAATTTGTTCCTTTTTACCTTTGGGCAACAGTTTCCCTCAACATATTATAGTCCCACAATTTAGTACCCCAGGCTTATCGCTGGACAACCTCCCATACAACAAGTCTCAATCATAGGATCATAGGATCATAGGAGGTTACTTGGCTACTGGCCCTGAGACCCTTATAAGCCTAGCCAAGAGTTTAGCCCATGTTTAGACAAATCAGCACCTGATGCTCCAGTCCAGCAGGGACATGGGTGGAATCCCAGGGGTATATTTTCTGTTTCCCATCCAGTTATCCAGGTTGTGCTCAAAAGGGGTAAAGAGGTACTCTGCTTGATGTTGAGAGGGAGTCTATTCCATAGATGGAGGAGTCTCTGGGACACTAATTTGTCCCACCAACAAGTCTTGTTGATGTCACAGACCAGGTTGAGACCATGCGTGAGGGTTACTCAAGTGGAGCTTGACTTGCAGTTATGCAGCAGTCCCATCAGGGTGGGGTCCATGATCACCTTGTATGCCAGACAGAGGTCACTACCTATCTATGTCAAACAGAGCTCCTCATTAGCACTGTTCAAGAAAAATCTTGATGACTGGATGGGAAATAGGAAATTCACCCCAGGGATCACTTTTGTGGCTCTGCTCGACAGGGGCACAGTAAAATAATTTTCTTGGGTGGCGAAAGCCAAGGTACCTTTTTGGCTAGGCTTATATAGGCCCTAGGGCCAATAGCCTAGTACCTATCTATGCACCTCTATGAACCTCTATGAGTCTGTATGAAACTGAGTAGAGGGATAGAGCATTTAGCCTATCGCTGTATGGTAGATGTTTGAGGCCCTGGATTTTCCTGGTGAGGAACTTCTGTGGTTTCTCCAGTTGCTGCATGTGCTTTGCAAGCTACATAGTACATAGAACATTGTACTCAATAATGGGCCATATACAGGAAGAATACAGGGATGTTATGACCTCCTTGTCCCTGTATGAGTCACCCTTACTTATGAGGTGGGCCATGTAGAAGGCTTTCCATACAATGGTCAGCAACATGGTGGTCAAAAGTGAGGTTGCTATCAACCTGGATACTCAAATCCCCTCATGTCTGATTGCATGCTTAGGACATTGTTATTAATGTGATAATTTTTGGGGATGTCACTCTCCCCAAAGGGGATGATGTTGCATTTTTTGGTATTCAGCTTGAGGCCATGTTTCTGGCACCAGTCATTTGTCTGAGTGAGACCCTCTTGGAGGATGTCCACATCACTAGGGGAATTGATGACAGCACCCAGCTTGCAGTCACCTGCAAACTTGGTCAGCCATAGCCCACTGGTTTTGGCCTGCACCTCAGAAAAGTGCATCCGAAATAACAGAGGACCCAAGACCGAACTCTGGGTTACACTGCTTGTTATGGGTCTACTGCTTGAGGTGGCTCTCCCTATTTTGACTACGTGGGTTCTAACCTAGCTACCTAATTGGGTTGAAATTGAAACCATAGTTACGAACTGCTGCTATATTAAGAGATCTCAAGAACCGATTCAAAAGCCTTTGGTGATTTTAGAATATATCATCTGAAATATCTGCTAGAACCGCATCTATATGGCAAGAAATTGTTTGCAGTACATGATACACCTTGAGTAAATTTGTCTTCAAATGCATCACTATACTGTTCTTTCAATTCGGCTTGCAAACATTTTAAGACTTTCTCCGAATGTGTTGGTTTAATGCTCATAAGATAGATCCATCTGAATTTTCAGCATTAATTGTTACACCTCACTTATGTATGGGTAATCCATGAACCTGCTTCCAGGTTCAGGGAAAAAACACATTCCAAGGTTTGCTGTAACAAACAGGACATATGAGAGTATATGGAATCTATGATTTACTCAGGAAATATGCATTTAAACTATGAGTAGTAATGTTATTTCCATTTAAGGAATGTTTTACTAATTTTCCCTCAACCCTGAAAAATAATTTCCAAGGATTATAAAAAAAAGTTTTTTGTGAGTGTCACCCATGACATTGTAACTAGAGAAATATTTAGCAAATATTTCAACCACTTCACCCAATTCAGACATCATAGATCCCACTTCTTTTAAAAATGTTGTTCTTCTTGAGTTCCATCTAGATTCCCTAGTGTGTCTATAAAACATTTTCCTATTACCACAAGCATTCTTTGCCAAATTATAGTCATATCTCCTGTTTTCATGCCTCATTCCAAATCTTAATTTTCCAATACTTTCTCTGTGCCTCAAGATACTGTTTGCTGTTTTATCTTCTTTTAACATAAACCATCTCTTCTTTCTATATCAAGAAGGTTTAATATACACCTATTCCAACTAGTGGGCTTTTAACTTTAAACTTTGCTTTACCAGAAAGGCTCATCCAGACTCTGCTACACTTTGCTGTGAAGGAAAGGTTAGTTTGCTGTTATTTTTTGTATTTCTGTATTGCCTTTCTATATTTTGAATACTGTAGTTTGTTTTCTTTACCTTGTGTTTTGCTTGCATTCTGTTTGAACAGCATATTAAAACTTCAAAAGAGACCACAGCTCTCTCTGTTCTGAGTCAGGCAGAAATAAGAACTGATTAATTAAGGACTCATTCATAAGACAGAAGAGGTCACTTAAGGTTAATCACTTGTTAACAGAGGGGGTGGAGCTAGGAACTAAAATTTCTATTTAAGGAGTAAACTAAAACATTTCAGAGCTTTACCAGAAAGGCTCATCCAGACTCTGCTACACTTTGCTGTGAAGGAAAGGTTAGTTTGCTGTTATTTTTTGTATTTCTGTATTGCCTTTCTATATTTTGAATACTGTAGTTTGTTTTCTTTACCTTGTGTTTTGCTTGCATTCTGTTTTAACAGCATATTAAAACTTCAAAAGAGACCACAGCTCTCTCTGTTCTGAGTCAGGCAGATTTTTTTCCCTCCCACCCATTTAAGTTGTCTTGTTAAATACCACTGTCTTTCTAGTTGCCCACCTCTTATGTTAATCTGACCATATATCTCATTTCTCTCTACTTTCACTGGCTTATGTGAGTAATCACAAAACCATCACTTTTAAAATCCCACCCCTTCAATTATTTAAATTTATTGGCCATCCTACAGTATTTCATAGTACCAAAATACAAAAGTAACCACCCCTTTCAGTCCATCTTGCTGTTTTAAAAATAGTAACTCTCCACTAAACCTTAACTTTTTAAACAGGTAAAACTCAAGTTACCTACTTTCATATCTAACTTCTCTAGTGCACACTGCAGAGTGCATTCTTTTCAATCTTACCTTTAAGCATCCCTGTTACTAGCACTTTCTCTAATACCTAAAAAGATCATCTCTACTTGACTCCAAGTAGACTTTTCTCTATCTGTTAAACCTAGCACTTGCTCCTACAGTACTTATTACCTTGATACAGCACTCTTATAGATAGCACCCCAAAATGCAAACCCCCATTTCTCTGTCACCCACGTCCCCGGAATCTCTTTTAAAGTTTTTTTGTCTAGTCCTTCTAGCATGTTGAGGGATCAGTTGCTAGTGTCCCCTCCTGCTCAGCTGGTGAACCTGGGAATATTGAGGCAATGTTACAATTGCCTCATGTACACAGACAACCCTCTCCTCCTCCCACAAAACACAAATACATGCGAGAGATGCAACTATACGGCCAAACTGGAGGCTGAGCTCTTTCAACATAGGACTGGCAAGACCAGTCAGGAGGAGAAGGTTACCACACACACTATAGACCCAGTCTCACATAGTACCATCACAACCTCAAATCATACACATAAACACACAAAGACATACTCAAGGCTCTGATCAAAAATCTACCAAAACAGCAGAGGCCACCAAAGCAGACACCCAAACAACCACCACCTCAGAACACAACACCTGCAACACATAGACCTCACAGTCAGAGTGTCAAACAGTCACAGCCCTTAAGGCCAAACACAATGCCAGACACACTAGTCATTGGTGACTCCATAGTCAGACACACTGACGTCCCGCTCACCAGACTGAGTAAGGAGAAGGTCACAGTAAGCTGCCTGTCGGGCGCTAGAATCCGCCACATAATGCAAGCACTCAGGTCTCTCAACAGCAGGTACAAATACGACTCAGTCATTGTCCACGCTGGTGTAAACGACCTGAGACGTACCTCCTTGGACTACATGAAAAGAGACGTTGAGGAGCTCTCTGATTATGTAGCCCAGGCAGGTATGGCCCTGACATTGAGCAGTATCCTACCTTCACCAAGAATGATGCCACAATACAGAGATAAGATGATCAGCTTTAACAATTGGCTTAAACTCTGGTGTCATTCAAAGGGGATCCAATGTCTGTCTGCCTGGGATGACATGCTGGACAAGCCACGCTGCTTCACAAGGGACGGCTTGCACCTGTCACCCCTGGGATTCCGGATATTGGCAAAGGCTCTTGCCATCCCCATAGTGCCTTTTTTAGGCAAGGCTCAAATTCTAAACCTACCACCCTAGAACACAAAAAAGGAAAAAAACTAAGGGTAATGCTGCTCAATGCCAGAAGTCTAAATCTCAAAATGCACGCACTCGAGGCCCTTCTCAGTATGGAGAACATTGATGTCTGTGCAGTGACAGAAACCTGGTTCAAGGCTCCTGAGAGCACCCCGGCACTATCAGGTTTTACCTCTTATCATGCGTTCCGGCCCCAAAATCCGGACAATACCAAGAAAGGAGGGGGGGTATCCATATTCATCAAGGACACCCACACCTCAAGACTGGTGGCAACGCACGATGCATCGGAGACCATCCAGGTGCAATTAACCATAGGCAAGACTGCTCTGCAAATTGTAGCATGTTACAGGCCACCCTCACAAACTCAGGAACCTCACATGGCCTTCCTGAAAACACTAGAGGGATAAATGTATCACCAAACACCATCATACTAGGTGACTTCAATTACCCTAATATAGACTGGGAACACTACTCAAGCCCAAACACCCTAGCCCAAAAGTTCCTGGAATTCATAAACTCAAATGCCATGGAACAACTAGTCACCATCCCCACAAGAGGAGAAAACATACTTGATCTCATCATCACGAACATGGGAGCACAATGTTCAACACCGGAAGTTTACCCCTCACTGGTGAGATCAGATCACAAACTAATCTCGCTGGAGGTCCTCATCCCACCCCACCTGAAATAAAAAGACCACAGTAAAGAACTTCTCGAAGCCGACTTCACACTTCTAAAGACTAGTGTGGTCCCTTTAAGGCCCCGAAATGGCGGAAAACAGTACTCAAGCTGCTGAATCACTTACAAATGCCTTCTACCAGCACCTGCAGGACTGCATGGATAAGGCAATCCCAAGCAAAACAAAGACTCTTTGTACCAAAGGCAAGCGTCCAGTCTGGTGGACCCCAGCCATAAACAAACTCTACAACAAAAGGAGGAAGCTACTACAAGATAGAGCAAAATCCTTAAAAGGTAAGACACCCTTGATCACTATAAGTAAAAACTAAGAGCTCTCATAAAATCATCCAAAGCAAATTTTGAGAGAAAAATAGCTAAAGACTCAAAAGACAATCATAAGGCCTTCTTTAGCTATGTTAGAAACCTGGGAGGAAACTCCCAGATATGCTCAGAACTAGTTCAAAATGATGTGAAGATTACTGATCCTACAGACATTGCCAACATACTGGCTGACAGGTTCAGTGCAAACTTCTCCCCTCCCCCAAAAGGAGAGATATCTATACCAAGCGATTGCAGCCCCCAAACATCTCCAACGCCCAAGTGAGAACTGCTCTCTCCAAAGCAAAAACACAGCATCCATGGGACCTGATGGTGTCCCCGGCTGTGTGCTCCATGAACTCAATGAGGAATTAAACCCACAGCTAGGACAGCTGTTTAATCATAGTCTTACCTCTGGATACGCCAGGAAGTGGCGCACTGCAACTGTGGTCCCACTTCACAAAGGCGGTGCCTCCACCGCCCCTGGAAATTACCGCCCCATTAGCTTGACAAGCCTTATCTGCAAAGCCATGGAGAGGATCATAATGGACCTCATAAATAAAGACATAGGGAATTTGCAGACTTTGGATCCATCCCAGTTTGGCTTTGTCAAAGGCAGATCATGCCTTCTAAACTTGGTTGACTTTTCAAACAGTCACCAAAGCCATTGATGAGGGAAAGGCAGTCCATACAGCCTACCTCGATCTGGCGAAGGCCTTCGATACAATACCCCACTCGGGTATCATTGAAAAACGCATCAGCTTAAATGTTAACCCATACATCACAAGATGGGTTGCAAACTGGCTGAGTGTCAGAACCCACAGGGTCAGAGTTGCTGGCGCCATGTCAGACTCAAAGCCTGTCACAAGTGGTGTACCACAGGGCTCAGTCCTGGGCCCACTCTTGTTTGGCATCTACTTTTCTGAAGTACAAGCAAACACAGGAGGGTTATGGCTGACAAAGTTTGCAGATGACTGCAAACTGGGCGCCATAGTAGAAAACACATCTGACACAGATATCCTTCAGAAGGGTCTCACAGAAACGGATAACTGGTGCCAGAGCCATGGCCTAAAGTTAAATGCCAAAAAATGCATAGTCATACCCTTCGGGAAAAACAGGGTTACCCCTAGCTACCAAATAGGTGGCAATCCACTGAGCACAGAAGAAGTTATCAGGGACCTGGGGACCCAGGTTGATAGTAGTCTGTCATTCGACACCCATGTAGCTAAAGTAGTTAGGAAGACCTTCTACATTGCCCACCTTATCATGAAGGGATTCTCATCTAGATCAAGGGAGGTCATAGTCTCCCTATACTCATCACTCATCAGACCAATGATTGAGTACAATGCCCCATTCGAATGTATCTGACCCGACACTTGCAGCAGCTGGAGAGGCCACAAAAGTTCCTCACCAAAAGGATAAAGGGTCTCAAACATCTGTCCTATGCTGCCCGACTGAAAGAACTCCAGCTCTATTCAGTCGCTTACCGCTTGCTCAGAGGTGACCTTTGCCTAACATACAAGGCCATGTCAAACCCAGATTTGATGAATATGCTTCACCTCAAAAATCTAGATCCGTCAGAGCCACAAGGGTGGGAGACTTAAACCTCGACACGGCTATTAATAGGACGTGCTGGAGGGATAGATTCATCACCCAAAGACTCCCTATGCTGTGGAATAAAATCCCGGTATATGTGAGGCAGAGCACCTCGCTGGCCTTGTTCAAGAGAAATCTTGACCAATGGATGGGAGATCGCAGATATACCCCAGGGATTACCTCAGTGTCACTGCTCGACAGAGGCACAGCAAAATAATGGGTATAGTTCCCCATACTAAAGGGGTAGCGTAAGCCACAAAACTATGGGCTAGGCTTGTAAATGCCCTCGGGCAGATAGCCTAGTATGAACCTATGAACCTATGAACTTATGTGGCTAACTTGACTTTTTTCATAAATATCAACCATGGGTCTTGATCCAGAATAAAAGTTATGTCAGACATTTGCTGCGGTATTTTCTCTGAGCTCACTGGCCCATTTCCATTTAACTAGAATTGTCTTTATTGCATAATGATCAGCATCAAAAAACTGAGTGGAAGTCTCTACCTTAAAGCTAACAGAATGGCCCTCATATCTCTCAACTGTACAGATTTTCACAGAATGTCAAGATTTTTCCCTCACAAGTTTGGTCCATTTTTCATAAAATTGTTTTCTGGCAAATCTTTGGCAAGTCATTAAAGACTGAAGTCAAAAATTGACAGCCATTAGAGTTTTAGACTTCATACCCTTTAGAAAATCCATTCTAACACAAAACCTGTTAGTCTATCAACTTTCTAAGATTGTAAGAGCAATATTTCAAAATTGTCCCTATATTTGGGCATTAGTCCCCCATTATTTATGGCTTTGCCCAGATTTCTTGTCATAAGAGGTTGAGAGGTATGATGGCCCTGTTGTAACTTCCATTACCTTTGTTGCAAATAGGGATAGTACAACATTAAGAATATGCACTAATTTTGTAGAAAAATGATTGTGTTATGTTCATGACATTGTGCTTAGAACAGAAAGAATTACATAAATAGTCTTGTCTGATAATATAGCATCCCAGCATATGTAAGTTGTAATCAGATCTCATGTAAGCAGCACATTTGTACCTTTCCAACATGTACTGGGTTTAGAGACAAATATGTCCCAAAAACGCCTGATTAAACAATGGACTTCAGTAAGGCCCCATTATCTGTTGCACTATACCCAAAAACTGTAACAGAAATGTTTTCTGAAACACAGCTACTAAATGTTAATATATACATGTATTTTTTACGTATGCAAATGGAGACCCGAACCCTTTTACTACCTGCCCTGAAATTATAGAAATTGACAATAACCAGTGACCAAAGGGACTGACAGTATCTCTATAACAAGTTCCAGTGATTACCACATCAGTTCTTTTATCCAATGGAAAGTTTAAATGCAATCAATTTTATTATTCCGATGTTATGCATT
Source organism: Protopterus annectens (assembly GCF_019279795.1). NCBI lineage: Eukaryota > Metazoa > Chordata > Ceratodontiformes > Protopteridae > Protopterus > Protopterus annectens. The sequence continues at coordinate 1,029,724,914 of NC_056726.1, read as the reverse complement.
ATACAATACAATACTGAGAATGTCCATTTTCTTCTCCTTACTGACAGAGAATTTCATTCTACCTCCAAAAAAGTCTTATTGCTGTCTCCAGTATAGACCTAATAATTATGTTGCTTACATGACTCAGATCGTATCTCTTATACAAGTATTGTTTAACCATATATTTCCAAAAAGAAATATGCTCTGACATTATCCTCTTTATACTACTTTACACAGTACTAGCCATATAGGCTTATTTATTTGTTGATGGAGATTCAGGGATTTAATTTGACTGCTTGTGGAGGTATTTGTTTTATGGAAGTGTTGAAGGAGGGTTGGTTCCAACAGCAATACATGCTAGCCACAAATCCCAATGCAGGAGTGTACAACAGCAACACATCTTAGCCACATATCACAATACAGAAGTCTACGACAGCAATACATGCTAGCCACAAATCACAATGCAGGAGTCTACAACAGCAATGAATGCTAGCCACAAGTCAAAATGCAGGAGTCTACAACAGCAATACACGCAAGCCACAAATCACAATGCAGGAGTCTACAACAGCAATACACGCAAGCCACAAGTCAAAATGCAGGAGTCTACAACAGCAATACACACTAGCCACAAATCACAATGCAGGAGTCTACAACAGCAATACATGCTAGCCACAAATCACAATGCAGGAGTCTACAACGATACATGCTAGCCACAAATAACAATGCAGGAGTCTACAACAGCAATACATGCTAGCCCCAAATCACAATGCAGGAGTCGACAACAGCAATAAACACTAGCCACAAATCACAATGCAGGAGTCTACAACAGCAGTAAATGCTAGCCATAAATCACAATGCAGGAGTCTACAACAGCAATGCACACCAGCCACAAATCACAATGCAGGAGTCTACAACAGCAATACACGTTAGCCACAAATCACAATTCAGGAGTATATATGAGACTTATATATATGGTAAAGCTTCAAGTCTATCTTCATAGGTGTGCGCTGTCAATCCAGTAGTGTTTTCAGTTGGAAACTTTAGGACTCTTTCTAGGTGCATGTCATATTTTGCTAGATACATACTAAAAGGCACATTATAATCTGTAATTGGCTTGATCAGGGCAGAGTGTAGAAGAACATCCTGCATGAGATACCTTTTACTATTGCATGGGCTATATAAAAAGATTTCCTGATGTCTGCTGCTGCATGGTAGTCAAAGGGCAGGGAGCTGTCTATGAAGATGTCGTGATGATGACTGCATTAGTTTAGAGTGAGAGATGTCTATAAGGAAAGTGCTGTCAAGACCTGTTTTCTAAAGTTGTCAATCCCACATGCCTTTACATTCAGTGTCAGCCTGATTATACTACACCATTAATTTGGATCAATTGGCAGCTGTTGTAGTTAAACCCAGCCACTAGGGATGCACAAGTCAGTGCATTTCTTCATGCTGGTCCCAACCCCGGATAAATGGGGTAGGTTATGTCAGGAAGGCATCTGGTGTAAAACCTTTGCCAAATGACATATGCGGATAATAATGATTTCCATACCAGATCGGTCGAGGCCCGGGTTAACAACGACCACCACTAGTACTGTTAGCCAACAGTGTGTTGGTGGGAATTGGGCTACTGTTGGCCAAAGGAGGAGGAGAAGGAGAAGAAGAGGGGGAAGGCATGCAGAAAGGCAGAAAGAGAGGAGGAAGGTTAGGAGTGTGATAGTGAGGTTCGAGACTTTGAATGTTGGCAGTATGACTGGTATAGGGAGAGAGCTAGTTGATATGATGGACAAATGGAAGGTTGATATATTGTGTGTGCAAGAGACCAGATGGAAAGGGAGTAAGGCCAGGTGTATTGGAGGTGGGTTCAAATTGTTCTATCATGGTGTGGATGGGAGGAAAAATGGGGTAGGGATTATCCTGAAGGAACATATGCCAAGAGTGTTTTGGAGGTGAAAAGAGTGTCAGACAGAGTGATGTTTATGAAGCTGGAAATTGATGGTGTGATGACAAATGTTGTTAGTGCATATGTTCCACAAGTTGGGTGTGTGATGGGTGAGAAAGAAAAAATTTGGAGTGAGTTGGATGAAGTGGTGGTGAGTGTATCCAAAGGTGAGAGAGTGGTGATTAGAGTGGATTTAAATGGGCATGTTGGTGAAGGAAACAGAGAGGATAAGGAATTGATGGGTAGGTATGGGGTTAAGCAAAATAATGCAGAAGGTCAGGTGTAGAGTATTTTATGAAAAGGATGGACATGGCTGTGGTGAATACATATTTTAGCAAGAGGGAGGAGCCTAGGGTGACATACAAGAGTGGAGGAAGATGCACTCAGGTGGATTATATTCTATGCCGGAGGGGCAGCTTGAAGGAGATTGAAGACTGTAAAGTGGTGATAGGGGAAAGTGTAGTTAGGCAGCATAGGATGGTTGTCTGTAGGATGACATTAGTGATCAAGAAGAGGATGACGAGTGTGAGGGCAGCACCAAGGATCAAGTGGTGGAAATTGAAAAAGGGTGATTGTGAGGTGGAGTTCAGGGAAGAGTTAAGACAAGCACTGGGTGGCAATGAAGATTTACAGAATAGCTGGGTAACTACAACAGAGCTGGTAAAGGAGACAGCTGGAAAGGTGCTTGGTGTGACATCTGAACAGAGAAAGGAGGACAAGGAGACCTGGTGGTGGAATGAGTAAGTACATGAGAGTATAGAGAGAAAAAGGTGAAGAAGAAGTGAGATTATCAGAGAGATGAAGAAAGTAGACAAGAGTATAAGGAGATGAGGTGTATGACAAAGAGAGAGGTGACAAAGGCTAAGGATAAGGCATGTGAAGAGTTGTATAAAAGGTTGGACACAGCAGAGGGAGAAAAGGACCTTTACCGATTGGCTAGACAGAGGGACCGAGCTAGAAAAGATGTGCAGCACGTAAAGGTGATAAAGGATTATGGGGGAAACGTACTCACAAGTGAGGAGAGTGTGTTGAGAAGATGAAAAGTGTACTTTAAAGAGCTGATGAATGAAGAGAATGAGAGAGAGAAGGTTGGATGATGTGGCGATGGTGAATCCAGAAGTGCAATGGATTAGCAAGAAGGAAGTAATGACAGCTATGAAGAGGATGAAGAATGGAAAGGCTGTTGGTCCAGATAACATAGCTGTGGAAGCATGGAGGTGTTTAGGAGAGATGACAATGAAGTTTTTAACCACATTGTATAATGAAATCTTGGAAAGTGAGAGGATGCCTGAGGAGTGGAGAAGAAGTGTTTTGGTACGTATTTTTAAGAATAATGGTGATGTGCAGAGCTGTAGTAACTACAGAGGGATAACATTTATCTGTCACAGCATGAAGTTAAGGAAAAAGTAGTGGATGCTAGGTTAAGAAGGGAGGTGATGATTAGTGATCAGCAGTATGGTTTCATGCCAGGAAAGAGCACTACAGATGTGATGTTTGCTCTGAGGGTGTTGATGGAGAAGTATAGAGAAGTTCAGAAGGAGTTGCATTGTGTCTTTGTGGACTTAGCGAAAGCACATGACAGGGTGCCTAGAGAGGAGTCGTGGTAATGTATGAGGAAGTCAGGAGTGGCAGAGAAGTATGTAAGAGTGGTACAGGATTTGTATGAGGGTAGTGTGACAGTGGTGAGATCTGCAGTAGGAGTGACAGATGCATTTAAGGTGGAGGTGTGATTACATCAAGGATCAACTCTGAGCCCTTTCTTATTTGCAATGGTGATGGAGAGGTTGACAAATGAGATCAGACAGACCATGACCTTGCAAAGGCTTTCGACACAATACCCCACTCGGGTATTGTAGAAAAACTTACCAGCTTAAATGTAAACCCATATGTCACAAGATGGGTTGCAAACTGGCTTAAGGACAGAACCCACAGGGTTAGACTTGCTGGCGCTATGTCAGACTCCAAGCCGGTCACAAGTGGTGTCCCACAGGGCTCAGTCCTTGCCCCCCTATTGTTCGGTATCTACTTCTCAGAAGTACAGGCCAACATGGGAGGACTTTGGCTGACAAAGTTTGCAGACGACTGCAAACTGGGCGCCATAGTGGAAAGTGTATCGGACACGGATATCCTTCAGAAGGGACTCACGGAAACAGATAGCTGGTGCCAGAGCCATGGCCTGAAGTTAAACGCCAAAAAATGTATAGTCATACCCTTTGGGAAAAACAAGGTAACCCCAAGCTACCATATAGGCGGCAATCCACTAAGCACAGAAGAGGTTATCAGGGACCTGGGGACCCAGGTTGACAGTGGCCTTTCTTTTGACACTCACATTGCTAAAGTGGTTAGAAAGACCTTCTACATTGCCCACCTGATCATGAAGGGATTCACATCCAGATCTAGTGAGGTCATTGTTCCCCTGTACTCTTCACTTATCAGACCAATGATCGAGTACAATGCCCCATTCGGGATGTATCTCACCCGACATCTGCAGCAATTGGAGAGACCCCAAAAGTTCCTCACCAAAAGGATAAAGGGACTCCAAAATCTGTCATATGCTGCCAGATTGAAGAAACTCCAGCTCTATTCAGTCGCATACCGTCTGCTCAGAGGTGACATGTGCCTGACATACAAGGCCATGTCCAACCCGGAATTGATGGACATGCTCCACCTCAAAAAGTCCAAATCCACCAAAACCACTAGAGCAAGCGACTTAAACCTTAGCACGGATATAAATAGGACATGCTGGAGGGATAGTATTATCACTCAGAGACTCCCTATGCTGTGGAATAAAATCCCGGTCCATGTGAGGCAGAGCACCTCGCTGGCTCTGTTCAAGAGGAATCTTGACCTGTGGATAGGAGATCGTAGGTTTACCCCGGGAATCATCTCTGTGTCACTGCTGGACAGAGGCACAACAAACTAATGGGCACAGTATTTTTTCATATAAGGGGTGGCGTAAGCCACAAAACATTGGGCTAGGCTTATAAATGCCTTAGGGCAGATAGCCTAGTATAAACCTATGAACCTATGAGCCTATGACAGGAGTCCCCATGGACTATGATGTTTGCCGATGACATTGTGATCTGTAACAAGAGTAGGGAACATGTTGAGGAGACCCTGGAGAGGTGGACATATGCCCTAGAGAGGAGAGGAATGAAGGTCAGCATGACTAAGACAGAATATATGCGTGCGAATGACAGGAAGGCTAGAGGAATTGCGAGGATTCAGGGAGTAGAGTTGGTGAAGGTGGATGAAGTTACATACTTGGGATCAACAGTTCAGTGTAATGGTGAGTGTGGGAGAGAGGTGAAGAAGAAAGTACAGGCAAGGTGGAGTGGGTGGAGAAGAGGAGTGATTTGTGACAGATGGGTATCAGTAAGAATGAAAGGGAAGGCCTATAAGATGGTAGTGAGACCAGCTATGTTATATGGATTAGAGATGGTGTCACTGATGAAAAGATAGGAGTCAGGGCTGGAGTTGGCAAAGTTAAAGATGTTAAGATTTGCATTGGGTGTGACAATGATGGACAGGATTTAGAATCAGTATATTAGAGGGTTAGCGCAGGTTGGACAGCTTGGAGACAAAGTCAGAGAGGCAAGATTGCTTTAGTTTGGACATGTTCTGAGGGTGGATGCTGGGTATATTGGGAAAAGGATGCTAATGATGGAGCTGCCAGGTAACAGGAAAAGAGAAAATCCTAAGATAAGCTTTGTGGATGTGGTGAGAGAGGACATGCAGGTGGTTGGTGTGACAGAGCAAGATGCAGAGGACATAAAGAAATGGAAACAGATGATCCACTGTGGCGACCCCTAATGGGAACAGCTGACAGAAGAAGAAGAAGCAGCTGCTGTAGTTAAATAATAAAAGTTGCAAGTGAATTACACCACTGAACTAGCAGTCATCAGCAAATTTAGATAGCCATATATCTTGGTTAGTGCTTTGGAGATTCAAGCAGTAGATGCTGAACATGATGAGTCCTAGTACTAAGCATTGAGTAATGCTACTTATTACCTTTTTGCCACAGTGGTTTAATGGGTAAGAATTTGGCCTGCTAAGCCAGGGAATGTGGGCTTGAGTCCCATCTGGGGTGATATAATCAGTGGGTTGGGGTTTGGCATAATGGTTAAAGTAATTACCTCACAGATAATATGTACAGGGTTTGAGTCTCACTAAAGGAATTGTCTAGGCTTAAAAAGGTCCACAGGCGCACTACCCTATAAGGTACCTATGAACCTGCGGTGTCACCTCATACTTTCATTATTCAGCTGATACCTGTCAGACAATTTGATATCTTTCTTATGATGTTTAGTCTTTAATGAATTCCAGTATGAGGAATAGTAGTCAAACAATCAATGGCCTGGATATATAAAATAAAACAGCTCTTTCTTAAACATTTTTTTTTTTATTAGAAGAAGTATCCCCCATAAATCACAATTCAAACTAGCACTCAAGCACTACCTACAGAACACCTGGTCCTGCCCCTATCTAGCTCCAACTTGATTCCTAAAACTTCTTCCTTTTACCCATCTTTTCTCTTTCTTCTCACTCCTCTTCCGTGGAAAACTTCTCCAGCTCACTCATGTGTAAGAGGCACTCCTTAAAATGGAGAACATCAATATCTGTGCAGTGACTGAGACCTGGTTCAAGGCTCCAGAGAGCAGCCCTGCACTGCCAGGCTATAACTCATACCACACTTTTTGGCCATGAAACCTGGACCGGAACACCAAAGGCGGAGGTGTGTCCATATTCATTAAGGATATCCACACCTCCAGGCTAGTGCTCAGCATAATGCAGCCGAGGTTATCCAAGTGCAACTAACTCTGGGCAAAACTGCAATCCAAAATGTAGCTTGCTACAGATCACCCACCATGCCCCAGGATTCCCACTCCTCTTTTCTTGATGTACTGGAAAATATTAGGGTTCAACCAAACACCCTAATAATGGGCGATTTCAACTACCCCACCATTAAGTGGGAAAACTACTCATGTACCAACTCCTTCGCTCAATGCTTTCTGGAATTCATAAACTCCAATGCCCTGGATAAACTTATCCACACCCCCACCAGGGGCAACAATATTCTAGATCTAGTCATTACCAGCATAAGTGACCGGTGTTCCACACCTGAAGTTAATGCCTCATTGGTCCGATCTGACCATAAGCTAATTACCCTAGATATCCACATTCTGCCCCCATCCCCCATTAAGAAAACCATGGTAAAAAATTTCTACAAAGCCAACTTCATGCTTCTTAAGACAGAAGTGGAGCATTTCTCCCCGGGCCTCTGCTGAAAACAGGATCGGTGGAACCTAGTCGGACTTTCCTGGTCAACAAATGTTAAATAAAAAATAAAATAAAATGTGGTGAACTTCATGACACCCATGCAGATGTACAATACAGTTACAACTATTGAATCCTACACAATTGAACTTTATAAGCACTTACATGAGTGCATGGATTGTGTGATCCCAAACAGAGCCAAGACGCTATCCTCCAAAAAAAGGAAGCCAATCTGGTGGTCCCCTGCCATAAACAAACTGTACAACAGAAGGAAGAAACTGTTGCAAAAGAGAGTAAAATCCCATGGGTGGAGGAGCTCCCTGGTCAGCCTCAGTAAGAAGCTGCGATCCCTGATAAAATCCTCCAAAGCTAGTTATGAAAACAAAATCGCCACTGATTCTAAAGACAACCACAAAGCATTCTATAGCTATGTCAAGCATCTGAATGGCAACACTTAGATCTGCTCTGAGTTACAGCACAATGGCACTAAATATACAGACCCAACTGATATTGCCAACATCCTGGCAGATAGGTTCAGTGCTAACTTTACCACCCTCTCACTCCCTAAAGAGCCCATCTCTATACTGGAAGAATGCAAAGTTCCTGTAATCACGGCTGTACAGGTAAAAACCACACTCTCCAAAGCCAAGAACACAGCATCCATGGGGCCAGACAACATCCTAGGCTGTGTTCGACATGAACTACAGAACGAACTGGCACCCCACGTAAATACTATGTTCAATCATAGCCTCACCTCAGGCTTTGTGCCTGCTGAATGGCGCACAGTGATGGTTATCCCACTCCACAAGGGGAGAGCCACCATGGACCCCGGGAACTACCACCTCATTAGCTTGATGAGCCCATTCTGCAAGGCCATGGAATTTAATTATCATGGAACTTATAAACAAAGACATTGGTAATCTCCAAACTCTGGACCCCACCCAGTTCGGGTTTGTAAAAGGCAGATCATGTCTCCTAAACCTGATAAACTTCTTTGAAGCAGTCACCAAAGCCGTTGACAAGGGTAAGGTGGTTCACACAGCCTATCTAGGTCTTGCCACGGCTTTCAACACCATCCCCCACTCTGGAATTATAGATAAACTCACTAAACTAGGTATAAATCCCTATGTTACAAGATGGGTTGTCAACTGGCTCACTGACAGAACCCACACTGTGAAAGTATCAGACTCCAAATCTGACTTCAGACCAGTGACAAGTGGAGTACCACAGGGTTCAGTCCTGGGTCCTCTCCTGTTTGGCATCTACTTCTCTGAAGTACAGTCTAACACAGAAGGTCTTTGGCTAATGAAGTTCGCAAATGACTGCAAACTAGGAGCCATAACTGAAACTCCTAACGATGTGGACATCCTACAAAAGGGCTTCACTGAGACAGATGCCTGGTGTCAAAGCCATGGCCTCAAGCTCAATGCCAAAAAGTGCATTGTCATCCCCTTTGGTTAAAACTCTGTACCCATGAACTACAACATAGGCAGTAATATGCTTGACACCGAAAATGTGATAAGAGACCTTGGAACACAGGTGGACAGTAGTCTCTCCTTTGATAATCACATTGCCACAGTTGTCAGGAAATCCTTCTACATGGCACACCTCATCACAAAAGGTTTCTCATCCAGAAAAAAAGAGGTCATTGTTCCCCTCTACTCATCATTCATTAGACCTATTATGGAGTACAACACCCCTTTTGGTATGTACCTCATAAGGCACCTACAATAACTGGAAAGGCCGCAGAAATACCTCACAAAGAGGATTACCAGCCTCAAACAGATGCCATATGCAGACCATCTCAAAAAACTCCAGCTTTACTCCAACGCATATCGCCTACTCAGAGGTGATCTCTGCCTAACATACAAAGCTATTTCAAACCCAGAGCTGTTGGACTTGCTCCACTTAAAGAAATCCCAATCCCTCTGAGCTACATGCTCTAGGGACCTAAACCTTGTCACCACAATAAACAGAACATGCCAGAGGGATAGATTCCTGTCCCATAGACTTTCTATACTCTGGAATAAACTACCTATCTATATCAAACAAAGCTCCTCATTAGCACTCTTCAAGAAAAATCTTGATGATTGTATGGGAAATTGGAAATTCACCCCGTGGCTCTGCTCGACAGTGGCACAGGAAAATATTTTTCTTGGGTGGCAAAAGCCAGGGTACCTTTTTGGCTGGGCTTGTATAGGCCCCAGGGCTGATAGCCTAGTACCTACCTATGAACCTATAAATAATCCCTTTGTTTTTCTCCTAGCTTCCTCACCATCATGTTGATACTATACATTATTTCATTTTACAAAAACCCGTAGAAAACAATTAGTGTTTTTATCTTTTGTTGTTTAAACTCTTTTTGAGATGTAATTTCATTTTTGTATGACTGTAATTTCTTTTTTATAGGACTGTAATTTGTAATTGGAACTTTTCTCCTCGGATCTCCATTGAAAATGGGACATTGGCTCAGTTGGACCAACCCGGTTAACAAATGACAATAAATAACTAAATAAATAAATAAATAAAATAAAATTTTGTGTGATCGATTTTCCTCCAAAATGTTTAGATTAAGAGACTATTAAAGGCAGTGCCAGGTTTATTCTGTATTGTCAAAATGTAGAAACTCCACCCTCCTACCGTTCTCCTTCTCTGTAACATTATCAGGGACAAAGCTAAAAATACTGAAAAATGGTAGCCCAAAATCAGGTACAATTTTTAGACGTCACTATAGTGCAGAAAAAATGATAATAAAAACAGGTTTTCATTCAACATGCATTTCTTAAAAAGCAATAAGTAAGAAACACTCTAATGTCTGACATTATTGGCTAATTGTAATCCTCAGAGATTTAGCAGATGCATTTCCTAATGAGAATACATATGAAACACTCAAATGTCTGACATTATTGGCCAACTGTTATCCTCACACATATACCAGATGCATTTCCTAATGAACAGTACATATGAAACACTAATTTCTGAAATTATTGGCCAACTGTAATCCTTAGAGATTAACAAGATGCCTTTCCTAAAGAGCAATACATATGAAACACTCTAATGTCTAACATTATTGGCCAACTGTAATCCTCAGAGATTTAACAGATGCATTTCCTAAAGAGAAATACATGTGAAACACTCTGTCTGACATTATTGACCAACTTTTATCTTCTGAGATTTACCAGATGCATTTCTTAAAGAACAATACATATGAAACACTCTACTCTCTGACATTATTGGCCAACTGTAATCCTCAGAGATTTACCAGACGCATTTCCTAAGGAGGAATACGTATGAAACACACTAATGTCTGACATTATTGGCCAACTGTAAGACTCTAAGATTTGCCAGAAAATCAGAAATTGGGTGTATATCACATCATCGAAAGCAGACATCAAGTCGCTTATCATCGAACTGACTTAATCGAACTGGAAAACATCGAAGTTGAAAAAAAAAATGTGGAGTGCAGATCAACAAGAAATTGTTCCATCAGGGGGGCAAGACCCCTGCTCTCCACACACCCCCTGCCACAAAGGTATACCACTCCCGAGATCGCACTTCGGTGCACTACAGTGTGGAAACTGAAAATTTCCATTTCCTACACTGTAACGTGATCTCGGAGTTAGTATATTTAAGTAGCAGGAGTGTGGGGGTGCAGGGGGCTTGCCCCCCTGCCTACACCCTTACAGTGTCATGTCCCCACTGGGAATTCCCGTTAACAGCATTTTGATGTTTTCATCATTCGATGAAGTCTGTTCGATGTTAAGTGCTTCGAGGATGTCTGCTTTCGATGATGTGATATAAACCCTCAGAAATCTGTAAGTGACAGGGAAAAATATAAGGCAAATCAGGGACATTCTGAAATAATTTGTGGCACTTTAAAGCTACATTCATTCTGACCACTTCCAGTTGTAACAAACTGTTTAAATTTTAATCTATATAAATGGATCATCCTGCTTTAGACATGCTTGACTTTTCACACTGCTGTAAAAAATGTTATCTTCAAAGATATCTTAATTGCAATATCCTATGACGTGCAATCATCCACAGTGCATACTAGAACCTTGGTTGTCACCATACCACTGGATAGCTCTGGAGGAGGCAGTGGCATTCTTGGCACCAGTCATAATCATCAGATGACCACTTAGAAAGGAAAAGCCCCAGAGAGCACTGCAGCTACCAGATCGCAAGGTGCAATGGGTAATGTCCAACATTATGAGGAGTAGCAATGCCACGACTACATGATCAGCCATTTCAGTGATCTCAAAACAGCAGGGTGGGGAGGGTACATCTGGCATAATGAGAGGTAGCAATGCCAGGGCTACATAACCAGTCATGTCAGTGATTTTAAAACAGCAGAGTGGGAAGGGTATCTTGCATTATGACGGGTAGGAATGTCATGGCTACATAACCAGTAATGTCAGTGATTTTAAAACAGCAGGGCAGGGAGGGTATATGTCTGACATTACAAGGGGTAGGAATGCAAGGGCCACATGACCAGCCATGTCAGTGATTTTAATATAGCAGTGTGGGGGGTTGTCTGGCATTATGAGGACTAGTCTTGACAGGGCTACATGACTAGGCATGTCAGTGATTTTAAAATGGCAATGTGGATGACTCAGGGAAAAAACAGAAGTGTCAAAAAGCAGGGCTAAGTGAGTAGATACACTCTGTAGTATCATCTTGGGAGGGTGTTATCAGACCTTGAAAATGGTTTAGAATAATTTTCTGAAAATCATGAATTGTCAGTTTGATGTCTGAGGCTCACAAGCCTTTTTCTCAATGTCTTTCCACTATACATATCTGTTTTAGATTTACTTATGAAATGATAAATACACACTAAACTGTTGAATACACAGCTGGGATACTTGTGTTTATGAGAGCTATGTATAAAAATTAAGTACACTGATCCCTGATGAGTAGAAACAAAAGTAAGTGATCACTTATTTACAGGAATCATCTCTTTTTCTTTTTCAGATGCTGGTTTTGCAGTTAAGAATATCACCTGACTTATTCTTGCCCTTTGTTTTTGCCATCTGGATGATTATTTTCATAGCAAAGTCATGATACCAGCACAAACAATATGGTGCCGCTATAAATGGTCACTCATTAATATTCTTTGTTGTACTTTTGTATGCCTTGACACTTCTCTGTATGAAACACATCCAGGTGTTTTACACTGAATAGAAACATATCAGTCTTTTGTTTTGCTTTTCAAATCATGAATAGTTTCACTGTGTTCCATATCCAAGTATCCGGTATCTTGCTTACTGGTCATGAAATAACCTAACAGACATTGTATCCCAGGAAAGGTGAAGAAGACACAAGCAAAGTTATATTATGTTTTGGAGCACATCTTCCTGTGTCATTATGTCACACCCTGTCAGCATCATGCATGAGTAATGCAGCAGTAAGTAATCACATGTATGTCATACCCTGTCAGCATCATGCAATGTAATACAGTTGTAATTACTCATGTTTATGTTACACCCTGTCAACATCCTGCAATGCAATACAGCTGTAAGCAATCACATGTATGTCGCACCCTGTCAGCATCATGCAATGTAATACAGCTGTAAGCAATTACATTTATGTCACACCCTGTCAGCATCATGCAATGTAAAACAGCTGTAAGCAATCACATGTATGTCACACTGTGTCAGCATCATGCAATGTAATACAGCTGTAAAAAATCACGTATGTCACACCCCGACAGCATCATGCAATGAAATACAGCTGTAAACAATCACATTTATGTCACACCCTGACAGCATCATGCAATGTAATACAGCTGTAAGCAATCACAGTTATGTCACACCCTACAGCATCATGCAATGTAATACAACTGTAAGTTATCACATGTATGTCACACCCTGTCTGCATCATGCAATGTAATACACCAGTAAGCTATCACATTTATGTCACACCCTGACAGCATCATGCAATGTAATACAACTGTAAGTTATCACATGTATGTCAAACCCTGTCTGCATCATGCAATGTAATACAGCTGTAAGCAATCACATGTATGTCACACTCTGTCCACATCATGCAATGTAATGCAGCTGTCAGCAATTGCATTTATGTCACACCCTGTCAGCATCATGTTGATGTAATGCAGTTGTAAACTATTACATTTATGTCACACCCTGTCAGCATCATGCAGTGTAATACAGCTGTAAGCAATCACATGTATGTCACACCCTGTCTGCATCATACAATGTAATACAGCTGTAAGCAGTCACATTTATGTCACACCCTGTATGCATTATTCAATGTAATACAGTTGTAAGCAATCATATTTATGTCATAACCTGTCAGCATCACGCTGATATAATGCAGCTGTAAGTACTTATGTTTATGTCACACCCTGACAGCATCATGCAATGTAATACAGCTGTAAGTTATCACATGTATGTCACACTCTGCATCATACAAAGTAATACAGCTGTAAGCAATCACATGTATGTCACACCCTGTCAGAATCATGCTGATGTAATGCAGCCATAAACTATCAAATTTATGTCACACCCTGTCAGCATCATGCAATGTAACACAGCTGTAAGCTATCACATTTATGTTACACCCTGTCAGCATCATGCTGATGTAATACAGCTGTAAAAGCAATCACATGTATGTCACACCCTGTCAGCATCATGCAATGTAATACAGCTGTAAGCAATCACATGTATGTCACACCCTGTCAGCATCTTGTAATGCAATACAGCTGTAAGTACTCACATGTATGCCACACCCTGTCTGCATCATGCAATGTAATACAGCTGCAAGCAATCACATTTATGTCACACCCTGTCTGCATCATGCAATGTAATAAAGCAGTAAGCTATCACAATTTAATGATACCCTGTCTGCATCATGTAATGTAATACAACTGTAAACTGTCACATTTCAATGACACCTTGTCTGCATCATGCAGTGTAATGCAGGTGTAAGCTATCACATTTATGTCACACTCTGTCAGCATCATGCAATATAATACAGCTGTAAGCAATCACATGTATGTCACACCCTGTCTGCATCATGCAATGTAATACAGCTGTAAGAAATCACATTTAATGTCACACTCTGTGTCATGCGGTGTATTACAGCTGTAAGTACTCATGTTTATGTCACACGCTGTCAGCATCATGCAATGTAAAACAGCTGTAAGCAATCACATTTATGTCACACCCTATCAGCATCATGCAATGTAAAACAGCTGTAAGCAATCACATGTATGTCATACCCTGACAGCATCATGCAATGTAATACAGCTGTAAGCAATCACATGTATGTCACACCCTGACAGCATCATGCAATGTAATACAGCTGTAAGCTATCACATTCCTGTCACACCCTGTTTGCATCATGCAATGTAATGTAGCTGTAAGCAATCACATGTATGTCACACCCTGACAGCATCATGCAATGTAATACAGCTGTAAGCAATCACATTTATGTCACACCCTATCAGCATCATGCAATGTAAAACAGCTGTAAGCAATCACATGTATGTCATACCCTGACAGCATCATGTAATGTAATACAACTGTAAACTGTCACATTTCAATGACACCTTGTCTGCATCATGCAATGTAATACAGGTGTAAGTTATCACATTTATGTCACACTCTGTCAGCATCATGCAATATAATACAGCTGTAAGCAATCACATGTATGTCACACCCTGTCTGCATCATGCAATGTTATACAGCTGTAAGAAATCACATTTAATGTCACACCCTGTCTGTGTCATGCAGTGTATTACAGCTGTAAGTACTCATGTTTATGTCACACGCTGTCAGCATCATGCAATGTAAAACAGCTGTAAGCAATCACATGTATGTCATACCCTGACAGCATCATGCAATGTAATACAGCTGTAAGCTATCACATTCCTGTCACACCCTGTCTGCATCATGCAATGTAATATAGCTGTAAGCAATCACATGTATGTCACACCCTGACAGCATCATGCAATGTAATACAGCTGTAAGCAATCACATTCCTGTCACACCCTGTCTGCATCATGCAATGTAGTATAGCTGCAAGCAATCACATGTATGTCACACCCTGACAGCATCATGCAATGTAATACAGCTGTAAGCAATCACATTTATGTCACACCCTATCAGCATCATGCAATGTAAAGCAGCTGTAAGCAATCACATGTATGTCATACCCTGACAGCATCATGCAATGTAATACAGCTGTAAGCTATCACATTCCTGTCACACCCTGTCTGCATCATGCAATGTTATACAACTGTAAGTACTCATGTTTATGTCACACCCTGTGAGCATCATGCAATGTAATACAGCTGAAAGCAATCACATGTATGTCATACCCTGACAGCATCATGCAATGTAATACAGCTGTAAGCAATCACATGTATGTCACACCCTGACAGCATCATGCAATGTAATACAGCTGTAAGCTATTACATTTGTTATACCCTGTCTGCATCATGCAATGTAATACAACTGTAAGTAACCACATGTATGTCACACCCTGTCTGCATAATACAATGCAATACAGCTGTAAGCTATCACATTTATCTCAGACCCTGTCTACATCATGCAATGTAATACAGCTGTAAGCAGTCACATGTATGTCAAACCTTTTCTTTATTCAGTGACAGCTTCCCTTTGAAGTTATGTCTTCTTGCTGCAATACTGAATACATTGTGGGCTGTGATATAATTCTGTATGTTATGCAGCAGGGAGGTAACTGGGCAGATGGACTTAGCCAATCAACCCTGATCTGATGGTAAAATCTATGTTTCAGAGTTTTATATTTGCTTTTATTCACAACTGTTATATCAGCATTTTATGCCATTATTTCTAGTTATATAATGCAACATATTCATCAATTTGCTAGTGATGATAACAAGCAGTTAATCACAGCTGCTGGGACACTGGAACTGTGTTCTTAGTGCACACGCCCTGACATATTAGGAAACACAGACTGCTCTGCATTTCATAACACCAGCTATCCTGTACTAACTCCAAATGCAGCAAAAGTAATTAGATGTCTTCATTAACAGACTCCATGTAGTTACAGAGGCCTGTGTTGTAGGGCAGGATGTCTGCTCATCGCACTATTAGTGATGGTTGCCATCAGCATGGCAGATTACGGGGCATCAGCTGCAAATATGAATAAATGACTACATTTAACAAATGGAATGTATGATGAAGAATTTCACGGACATCTTTTGGCACTGATCAAGAGGTCTGGAAATATATAAGATTCTTTGATTGGGAGTTAGAGGCAGACATCCTTTTACTAGCAAAATGCTTGGAAACATGTAGGCTTGTATGTCAGTTAATCATTGCTGCACACCTGTATCCAAACAGTATCAATATGTCTCATAAAAGAAAAAATCCAAACTTTCTAAAAGAACTGTGCAAACCAAATGATGATCTCTGAAAACAGTCTAAAATGTGCATTAGATTTCTTCTTCAAGCTCTAATAACATCAATTCTATGAAACAACAATGGAGGAGACCATTTCCAAAACACACAATGTCAAACAAACTAGGACAAGGTTCAGCCAAAACATTGTATGGTTGGGAGTCTGGACACATTATGTTTGACAGTAAGCTTTAGAGTCATCCAAGTTGTCTACAAATGGCTATTAAATTAAATATGTGCTTAATTAGATCTGCAGGACTGCATTCTCAAGGATATGATATTACATTATCACCTTTGTTTTACTTGTTTCTAACATAAACCCACAGTTTCATAATAATCAAACATTCTAGGTTTTCATTTAACTAGCCTGTTTACCGAATGATGAAATTCAACCTATGAAGAGCAATTGTCTCATCTATAATGAGACCATAAAACAATCTCGAGGTCTTCATACAGTGTTGTTTTTATTTTTAATGCTTTTATATTTAGGACTCATTCCCTATTTTCAGTCTCTATTGTAATTTGTATGACACATTCTAGCGTATACTACTAATTAATCAGATATTTTTTATCAGTTACAATCGGAATTAGTTTGATTCCATTATACTTGTAGTTTTAGCTTGCAAACTTATTACAGATTGCTAACTGTGTAACTCAGTGACAAAAAGGTATTGTTAGGTTTTGCTTCACAAACAACAAATTCATAATGACTGGAGTAAACCTAGCTTCATTTTAAATCTGCCTGAAATAGCTTATGCAGGATTTAATGACTGAGCACTCAGCATTCAGAGCTGGTGGAAAAATGAGTGCTATTTATAATCTCTTAGGTGGTTCTCAAGAGGAATTTATTCTTTTTTAACACTTTTATTGAATTATCACTTGTGACATAGGCACATTTAGATTTATACAAAAGTAATCTAACTGTATTAACAAATGAACATTAACAATCATTATATTTGTATTGCTTTGTATGTACCTCTTGACTATATTTATGCTTTTGGTGGATCCAAACCACATTTAATAAATGCATATGAAACTAGAAGCTGTTATTTGTTGTGTTTTCATTTTCTTTTTTTCCATCAGGGCGATGTTAATGTCACAGCTGATTTAATAAATATGTAAGAAATTCTGGTTTGATGTGTTTTATTTTTGGTATATTTTGTTTATTTATTGCATTCTGATAGCAGGATAATTAAAATGGCTGATGGATCCTTTGCAGCCATGACCTAGGCCCTTTTGGTGGAAATTACAGTTCCAAGGAATATAGTCTGAGTATCACATAAAGTCTTTCCGTGGAATACAAAATAAGTATCACAGGGTAATTATCACAACAAGATTAGAGGACAAACAAAGCAAATGGACAAGGAAATTATACAGTCACATAAAAGTTTGGAACCATTTACACTGAGAGTTTGATGAGCAGTTTTATAACGAGTACAGTGAGGCACTTATCAATAGCTGATCTGCTGATCATGATTAAAGTATACATTTAAGACGTATATTTGGGCAGCACGTATATCACTATAGAGGTAGGGAAGATAAACTACATGTAGAAGGCCTTTGTTGATACAGGTTGTACCTAACCCTTTTCTTTACAGCAGGAGAAAGTTGATTCCTTCAACAGGTATTCATTTAACTTGTTCTGAATGATTCAGCGGTATTTTCATGTCTGGCTTCTGATGTGAGCTGGTTGTTAATTGGTATTGCCAGATTTGAGCATACCTGCTCACCTGTTGTGGTTCTGAATTTGAGTATAACGATGGCAATGTTCAGAATGTCCTACCACTGCAGCACAGCGGCACAGTGGATAGCATTGTCACCTCACAGCAAGAGGATTACCAGTTCAATTCCTGGTCGGGATGCCTTCTGTGTGTAGTCTACATATCCTCCCTGTGGTGGTATGGGGTTGCTCTGGTTTTCTCCCACATTCCAAAGACATGCAGTAGGTGGAACAGGCTTTCTAAATTGGCCATAGGTGTGTGTGTGTGTGTGTATGAGTGGGTAGTGCAGAAGAAGTTCTCTGGCAGGGCTAGACACCTGGCTGTGTAAACCTTGGTTCTACATTTTTGTCACTGTTGAAGTGACACCCAATCCCATGTGCAAAAATGGCAAAGAGGGTTTGGGGATGGATTGACGAACATTGACTATGTCTATCCCTTAATGCATAATTTTGTTGAATGATTTGTTGCTTTGGTATGTATAGAAGCAGTGTCCTAGCTTAATACTTTTGCAGATCTGTGTGGAGAGCAGTAAGCTTGCTCTTTCATTAACTTGTAATCATGTAGCACATTATAGCAGCTGGCAGTTATGTGTTAGCTGATCTGCAAGTAACGTGAATATTATAACCCAGATACATAAATGCAAAACACAATGACAGCATTATCTCTCATCTTCTTTGCTCAGGAATTCACAGGAAAGCCAACATCACTGGAGAGAAAAGGCCTACAATCAGGAACAATTTTTATATTTTGCTCTGACTCACTTAAAAGGCTATTAGAACAGCAGATTTTGCATCAGAATTCATTTTGTCAACAATAAGAAACAAGAAATTCTAATGTGTGGCACTACTGACTGACTATAATTTTTAGAGATTTACCAGAAAATCGAAAATTTTATGAGGGACAGATTCCCAGAGACCTACAATTGGAACTTATCGAATTCCATATCACTTCAATAAAATCAACTGCCAGGTTATCGTCTGTTGCAGGACACCTTAAATGATTGCATTAGTTCATGCCACATTCCTAAATATTATGAACAAACTTTCCACAAATAAAAACTCTGTCATTCTGAGAGAGTTTATTTACCCATAAATGCAATGGTCTACCAATACCTCTAAAGTAAGATATGCACAGAAGGTTTTTTTTTTAGATTTAATAAATAAATAAAACAAATCAAATGTCCAGATTATTTGTAGCCCAATGAGGGAAAAAATATTCTTGACCTGGTACTTACAAATATAGCATCACCATGCATAACTCTGCCAGTAGCTCCTTCTCTAATTAAGTCAGTCCATAAATTAGGAAGTTTTTCTCTGAAACTATCTAAATTCTCTGAAACTAATATCTCATATTTTAATGAGTTCTTATACATGAATCTTCTTAAATTCTATGATGCAACCTCAAAAGTCACTTATGACAATATCATTCCAGACATCACCTCAAAAAAATAGATTTGCAAAGCAGTTTTATACCCACATGAATTAAAATATATAAATGGTATTCCCATCTATACTGAATTACAATGGAAAGTTTAAAAGCAAACCAACTTGGTGGTTCACTGACATAAATATAATCTACAATACAAGGAAACAACTCAAAGTATATAACAAATCTAAAGACAATGAAGTCAAGAAAAATATTAGTAATTATTAAAAAAGCTTTCAGATTTACTAAGACATTCCTCAGGTTGGCATCTAAAGCAAAGGGAAATAACAAATCATTATTTAGTTATGTTAGAAAACCAGAAAACAGCACTCAACAATATACAAGAACTCATATTAAATGGCAAAATGTACTTGGACCCAGTGGACATTTCCAATTTACTAGCACGTAAATTTAGTGCAGATTTTACTCATGAGCTAACCATCTCTCAAACCCCACAGCATCACTGAGGATGATGCTCTGAAAGTACTTCCAAAACTAAGAGCAGTTCCTCCATGCCACAGATAACATACTGGACTGCTTGCTTAAATTATATTAAATATGTGTGGCTGAAACCTCTCCATAAGCTGTTTCTTTAGACCTTGGCTTGGGTGCTTCCTCTGTCCCAGAACAAACGCTGACAGCACAGGTAATGTCACTACATAAAGATTGCCCTACTACTGACCCCAGAAAATTTAGGCCCATCAGTCTGATGAGTTTCACTGGTAAGGGTATGTAACACATTATAACAGACTTTATTAATATCATCATCAACCTACCCCTTTTTCTGATTTCCTACATGGTTGGGGTATCATGTCAACCATCACCATCTCTCTTAATTCAGTGTCACTCTCCTCCTGTCTTCCACATTCATGCCTGACTGTCACAGGTCTTCACTCATACAAACCATCCATCTCTTTGCTGGATGCCCTCATTTCCTCTTGCCTTCTTCCTGACTGTAGCAAATCTTCTTCATCAGATTGTCTTCTGCTTTTCAGCACACATGTCTGAACCACCATGATCTGTTCTCTTTGACCTTCTTTGCAACTAGAGTTACGTTGGCTTCTTCCCTGATGTCCTCATTTCTTCATCTGTCACACAGTATGTACCTGTCTCAGGCATTTCTAATGCATCATTTCTAGCTTTCTCATCTGCTCTGCTTTTACTGCCTGGGTTTCTGTACCAAACAGTAGCACTGTCTCATTGATGTTTTGTACACCTTTGTTTTTAGCTTCTTTGGCATCCTTCTGTCATTCAATATCCCTGACAATCTGTGCCATTTGGCTGCAGCCTCTCTGATTCTAGCTTTGACCTCTACACTTAGACTTTGCTTTTCCTCACGTAGTCATGCCAGACACCTGAAGCTGTTAACCTGGTCTGCTATTTTCCTTTATTGTTCATTTTCAATGTTCTGATTTCCCCGATTCGCTGTCATTACAAATATCTTATTTGCACTCAGTTTCATATAGTGTGCCTTCAGTTTTACATTCTATTCCCTATCCTTTGCTGCCTTTCTTGCTCAAAGTTTGTATCTAATTCCATATTGTCTGCATACAGTAATGTTGTTGATCTGTCACCTATAACCTGTTTGCTAATGTGGTCCATCACCAGTATGAACAGCAGTGGACTCAGAAGTGAACCCTGATGCACCCGTACTCCCAGTGAGACAAAACACTGTCCATGTTTGAGTCATTCGGTCCTTGTTACACAGCCTACATTAATTCTACCAATGTGTCTGGGACTTCCAACCACTGGAGAACTGCCCAAATCAGCTTTCCTGGGGCCTTGTCATATGCTTTCCCCAAGTCAAATAATGAGTTAGACTCTTTCCTCATCTCTAGCTTCTTCTCAACTATTAGCCTCACTGCAAACATTGGATCAGTTGTGCTGCATCCTGATTTGAATACAAAATGTTCATCTCCTATCTTACTTTCTACTACCCTTCTTATTCATTTATCAGTCATCATCTCCAAAAATTTCAATGTGAGAGGAGTTTTGTACATCAAAATTGCTCTCAGTTGTGAATCTCCCCTTTATCCTTGGACATTAACACTTATATGCTTATTCTCTAGTCATCTGGGATATAGCTTTCTCTCTATACTGCCATGAGTACGCTCAGGAGCCATTCCTGCCTTGTCTCACCAAACAACTTCATCTGCTTTGACCTCATCTAAGCCTCCTGTTTGTCTTGACTTCATTTTCCTTAGTGTTGTTCTATGATGGGCTCCTCCTCTTCTTTCATTGTATTCTATGTCTGGGGTGGTATAGATTTGTGGAGTTTTCTTCATTCAGAAGGTGCTGAAAATACTCCTTCCATTTGCCTTTGATGGTTTATGCTGTGGTCATTTGTTTCACTGTGGAAGACTATGCAGCCATTTATTCTACCCCAGTGCCCTTTCCTTACTAGGAGGAAGGCTACCTGTTGACATCTCTTGTATGAGATCTTCTGACTGTCTCTCTTGCTGAACCATGTTTTGGCCACCATCAAGCCACTTGCCAGAGAAAAGTCTGGAATGTCTTCTCCTTCTTCCTTCTAGTACCCCACCAATGTGGATCCAGGCAGTCCTCATATCCATTCCTGTCTGTCCCCACATGTGCATTCAGGTCTCCCACTATCAACACCAGTTCATGTTGTCCTGCTTTATCTAGTAGGTCATGCAGTTGCATTCTGAATGCACTCTTTTTCTCACTATCACAACCCTGCTGTCAGGTATAGGCTGATATTTTGAACACTACCATATCATTACATTGAAGTCTGATTGCCATGAGTCTGTCACTAATTCTGATGACATCTCTCGCCACAATTCCCACACCATTTCTAATCTGTCTTCCTTTGAGTAGTAGATTGTGGATCCCAAGCCAACTGCCCTTCCATCTTGAATCCTGGATACATAGGCTGTCCCGCCTCCTTCTTAGTGTCATGTCATCCACTTACAAGCTGCATCTCATCAGTGAACCTATATTAAATATAGCAGTTTGGCAGGTTGATTGGTTTTATGTCCAGTTTTCGTTCAACAGAGCTATCCCAGGTAAAGCCGGACAAGTGGAGACCTGCCAACCAGCCAGTAGCTTATTGACCCATGACTGCTGGCTGCTGGGCTTACACTGGTTAATAGGTCCACATGCACTCATCCCACTATTAGCAGGGTCCCCAGAGCAGGTAGGAGTAGCTTGGGTCCTTAACCCACTTAACTCTGGCAAATTCACATGCCCATACTAGAACCATATTGGCTAGTCCTCATACAGCATGCAATCTGTGATCCATGTTCTCCTACCTTGAGGATACTGTGCACCACATTGTATGCCCAAAGCAGTTGGTCCATACAACTCTTTCCCCAACAGAGCTCAATCTAGAGTCTGTGCTGATGCTCACAACTCCATTCTTGAGTGAGTTTGAGGTGGATATACCCAGTATGGTTTTGGGAAGTGTAAGGAACCTCACAGAGATACAAGGACAAAATGCAAACTAATTTCAGGCATTTGCCAGAGATCAGGATCAAACCTTGTACCTTATACATGGGAGGCGAAGACCTTAATCATTATGCCAAACTGTCCCAAGATTTTTATAGACATTAAAAATCTCATTAGGTTTGACCTGCAGGAGTTTGATTTTGTAAAAGATATATCCTGCCTAATGTCCCTGGTTAACTGCTTTAAAACTGCCTTTTATTAAGCAATAGTTTGTTGAAATTCAATGCCCTTCCAGTCCAGAAAACAGAGCAGACTATGCAGATTTGTTTACAGAAAATCTGTATTGCCATGCCAATGGCTGCATAGAGGCTGCATTAAGGCTGCTATATTTACCAGAAGTAAGCCCAAAACTAACTCCAAAGACAAACCACCCTGGTTGCATCCCACGTTAAACAGAGTATAAAACAAAACGAAAAAAAAATTAGGGCTAAAATTAGGAAGAAAGTGCAACTCTGATAAAGATAAGAACTCTCTCATCAAAATAAACAGGCAGCTAAGAGGGCTAATTAAGTCTAATAAATCAAAATTTTATGTCAATATAGCCTCCCAACCAAAAGACAACCATAAGACCTTCTTCAGTTGTCAGAAACCACAAAGGCAGCATACAGCAATGTGCTGAACTGGTGGTTAATAGTCATACATTCACTGATCTGGGTGATATGGTGAATCTGCTGGTTGATATATTCATTTCCAACTTGCCCCTCACTCACCCCAACTACGTCCCATGAAATATCTTCAAATATAACCTGTTCAACTATAAATAGAGAGCATGTCCTGACTGTGCCCACTAAGGCTAAAAACACAGCCCTAAAGTGCCCTGAAAATATCCCAGGATGCCTTCTGAATAGTTAAAATGTGAACTATCAGGGCCACCAGAGCTACGATTTAACTATAGTCTTAAAACAGGCTTTGTGCCATGAGAAAGAAAAGCTGCAGCAACCATCCCTCTTCATAAGGGTGGACCATCAACAGATCCTGGAAACTACAGACCCATTAGTCTTAGTCTTATATGCAAAGCCATGGAAAGATCTATCATGGAAATGATCAACAAAAACATGGGAGACCTTCAGACACTGGATGCATCCCAGTCTGGCTTTGTCAAAGGATGGTCATGCTTGCTGATCCTGGTAGACATCTTTGACAAGGTCAAAAAGGCAATGGATGACAGTAAAACAGTGCACACTGCCTACCTTGACCTGGCTAATGCATTGATGCAATAACCCACTTTGGCTTTGTTAACAAACTTATGGAATTAGGCATAAACCCCTTTATAACACACTGAATGGTTAACTGGCTCAAATATAGGACCAGGACATTAGGATTGGTGAGACCACGTACTCAAAGAGGCCATTCACCTGTGAAGTCCTTCAAGGCTCTGTGCTGTGCCTACTCCTCTTTGGCATCTACTTTTCAGAAGCCATTCTAATGTCAAAGGCATCAGGCTGACCAAGATTTCAGACAATTGCAAACTGAGAGCAGTCATAGAGTCCCCCCAAGACACTATTTATTTATTTGTATTTATTTATTTATATTTGTAGACTGGGAGTGTCTGACTGGACGTAGGTCCATTTTCAGCAGAGGCCCGGGGAGAAAAGCTCCACAGTTAAAATAAACAGACAGTAGTTACATTGGATTACATAGCGATTAACAATTTACATAGCAATTACAACATCTTTACAGATGAAGAACATAGTACATCAGTAGACAACTAGAATCTTTATCTGTGAAGTACATAACAGACATTAACAAATGTTACAATAAGAAGTTCCTGCTGCATAATAAGTACTAGGCTTATGAGTATCTGAGCTTGCTATAATCAAGGTAGTTAGTGGAGTAGAAAGAAAGGTTGTGGTTGGATGGGGTGGGTGATATTAGAGTGGGAGTTGCAAGGGCATAGCCAGCATGTTTTTAGGTGCACTTTTAGTAAAGGTTTGAAGTGGGTGCATGATGGTATGGAGGTAATTGTGGGTGGGAGGGAGTTCCATAATTTGGCTATGGTGCAAGAGAATAGTGCTTCACCAGCAGAGTTATTGGTTTTAGTGATCTGCAAGTGATTTTTGTTGCTGGATCTTAGTGGTCTGGTGGTGCGATAGGGTTGGAGTAGATTCTGGAGGGATGGGACATTTAGTGGATGGTTTACTAGTTTGTGGGCAAGTGAGAGTTGACACCATTGAAAGAGGTGAGGGAGTTCAAGCCAGCCCAGTTCAGCAAGTGAGAGACAGTGGTGACTATGGTAGGATGCTCCTGTGGCAAATTTGGCAATTTTGTTGTAGCAGGTCTCTAGCTTGTTTAGATCGCATTGCCTTAGGTTGGTATATATTGGAGAGGCATAAAGTAGGGTGGAGATAAGGTGGGAATTTGCTGTTGAAATCTTTGCTACTTTGGTGAGAAGTTGCTTATTTCTGTATAATGCTCTTAGTTTTTTGTGGACTTTTTTTTATGGTCATGGATATGTGAATTTCAAATTTTAGTTTATTGTCTATTTCCACTCCTTGCAATTTGGTGTGTTCAGTTGGGTATATAATGGTGTTGTCTTTTGCTGTGATGTTAAAGTGAGAGTTGTTTTGAGTATGTTTGTTGGGTTGGAAGATGAGTAGTTTAGTTTTGTTTGGGTTGAGTTTTAATTGTGCATCGGATAACCAGGTTTCAACAGAGGAAAAGGCTTCCTGTGTGACTTTTTGCAGTTTGGGTAGGGACTGGGCTGAACAGATGATGGTTGAGTCATCTGCGTATTGCATGAGTGTGCCATGTTTGGTGGCAGAGGCTAGATTATTGGTGAAAGAGAAGAGTAGGGGTCCAAGGATGGACCCTTGGGGAACCCCTATGGAGACAGGTAATTGGGGAGATATGTCATTCTGCCATACAACGGATTGTTGGCGGTCAGACAGGTAACTCTGAAACCAGTTGGTGACTGATTGTGAGAAGGATAGGTTATTGAGGACAGAGATAAGTTGTTTGTGTAGGACCATGTCAAATGCTTTAGCTAGGTCTAGGAAAGTAGCAGAGGAAAGATAGCCATTGTTTGTATGCTGAAGAATAGTGTTAGTAAAGGAGAGTAAGGCAGTGGTGGTGCTATGGTTTGGTCAGAAACCATGCTGAGTACTGGAAAGGAGGTTGTTAGTAAGGAGGTAGTCTGAGACCTGAGAGTGTATGCATCTCTCTAGTATTTTGGAGAGTGGAGAGAGAATAGCCATAGGGCGGTAATTGGTTAGTTCTGTGGAGGGTCCGCCTTTGTGGAGTGGAATTATATGTGATACTTTCCACAGTGTGGGGACTTAACTTTCTGACAGAGATTGGTTAATCAAGATGGATACTTGGTAGGCCAGAGCATCAGCTGCGATTTGTAGGTATTCACTTGGGAGGTTATCTGCTGCTAATTTGGTGAGCTTAAGTTTAGTTAAGAGTTTTTTTATGTTGGAGGTAGGTACAGGAGAAAAAGAGAAGGCAGTGGGGAGATTACTAGTTGAAGGTGTGGGTTGGAAGGGAGGGGGTTGTGTTGTTTAGCTAGTGATAGTATGGTTCGTGTGAAGTGTGTGTTGAATGAGGTAACAATATTTTCTGAGGAGTGAGGGATGTTAGGAGGAGGGGTACTGACTTTACCTGGGTGGAGGATGGAGATTATGGAGGACCAGAATTGTTTGGGGCTGTGTTGGGACGAGTGTAGGGAAGACTGGCAGTATTGGAATTTGTCCTGTTTTATTAGCTTTTTGACTCTATTGCGTAGTTCTAGGAATTTCTGTCTAGTTGAGGGGGTTTTGGTTTTGCGCCAGTGCTCCCAGGCTTTATCCCTGTTTTTCATTTCTGACTTAGTGGTTTTCTGTAGCCATGGGAAGGGCTGTGCTTTGATTCTGGAAAGTCTTATGGGGCATGGTAATTAAGGATGCTCAGGAAGGTAGTATTAAAAAATTCAACTGCGTCATCAAGACTGAGGTACTTTAGAGGATGCCAGTTACATTCTTTGAGGGATGAGATGAATGTGAGTGGGATAAAGTTTAGTTTTTTACATATTTGACGGTAGATGACAGGTTTAGCTTGGTATAGGTATTTTTTGAGTAGGAATGTTGGGGAGTGATCACTGAGGCTATCTGATAAGCAGCCTGTTATATATGACTGGGGGCTCTTACTGACTAGTATCCAATCCAGGGTAGTGTGCTTGCTGGAGTTTTTATTTATCCTGGTTGGTGACTGGACTAGTTGGGTGAAGCCATGAAGGTTTACATGATGGGTTGGATGGTTGCCAGAACAGGATTGCCAGTCAATACTGAAATCACCTAAAATGATAGTTTCTTGGGGGAGATGGTGGGTAGACCAGCTGAGGAGGTTTTCTAGTGGAGGGATGTTTTGGCCAGGTGGGAAGTAGCATCCAATTATGTTGATGGTTTTGTTTTGGTTTATTTTGAGGTTGGTATATATTATTTCTTCATTGCCTATTTGTAGAGCTGATGATTTTAAGATCTGGATGTTTAGATGCTGTTTAAATATTATAGCTACACCGCCTCCTTTCTTGTTTGGCCTGTCTACTCTTAGTATGCCATAACCTGTAGGGAGTATTTGCTCACTGGTAATATGAGGTTTTAGCCAGGTTTCTGTCAGGATGACTATATCTAGGGAGTACAAGTCTATGGTGGCATGGAGTTCATGGACTTTGTTGGATATACTTCTAATATTTAGGCTTAGTAGAAGGAAGTCACTTGGCTTTCTATTGGCTGTAATATGAGAGAAGTTGTGGTTTCTAGTCTGATTATGAGGGTTGGGGTTGGAGATGGTAGGGCCAGGGTTGGGGTGGATGTCTCCACTTAGGGCTAGTTTTCATATAGGTTCATAGGTTCATAGGTTCATACTAGGCTATCTGCCCAAGGGCATTTATAAGCCTAGCCCATAGTTATGTGGCTTTCGCCACCCCTTTAGTTTGAATAAAAACTATGCCTATCATTTTGCTGTGCCTCTGTCAAGCAGTGACACTGAAGTAATCCCTGGGGTATATCTGCAATCTCCCATCCATTGGTCAAGATTCCTCTTGAACAAGGCCAGAGAGGTGCTCTGCCTCACATGTACCAGGATTTTGTTCCACAGCATAGGGAGTCTCTGGGTGATGAATCTGTCCCTCCAGCACGTTCTATTTATAACCGTGTCAAGGTTTAAGTCTCCCGCCCTTGTGGTTCTGAGGGATCTAGATTTTTTTGAGGTGAAGCATATTCATCAAATCTGGGTTTGACATGGCCTTATATGTCAGGCACAGGTCACCTCTGAGCAAGCGGTATGAGACTGAATAGAGCTGGAGTTCTTTCAGTCGGGCAGCATAAGACATATTTTTGAGACCCTTTATCCTTTTGGTGAGGAACTTTTGGGGCCTTTCAAGCTGCAGCAGGTGTCTGGTCAGATACATTCGAACGGGCATTGTACTTAATCATACGTCTAATCAGTGATGAGTACAGGGGACGATGACCTCCCTTGATCTAGATGTGAATCCCTTCATGATCAGGTGGGCGATATAGAAGGTTCTCCTAACTACTTTAGCAACATGAGTGTCAAACGAAAGGCTACTGTCAACCTGGGTCCCCAGATCCCTGATGACTTTTTCTGTGCTCAGTGGATTGCCATCTATATGGTAGCTAGGGGTAACCTTGTTTTTCCCGAAGGGTATGACTATGCATTTTTTGGCGTTTAACTTCAGGCCATGGCTCTGGCACCAGTTATCCGTTTCTGTGAGGCCCTTCTGGAGGATATCTGTGTCAGATGTGTTTTCGACTATGGTGCCCAGTTTGCAGTCATCTGCAAACTTTGTCAGCCATAACCCTCCTGTGTTTGCTTGTACTTCAGAAAAGTAGATGCCGAACAAGAGTGGACCCAGGACTGAGCCCTGTGGGACACCACTTGTGACAGGCTTTGAGTCTGACATGGCTCCAGCAACTCTGACCCTGTGGGTTCTGTCACTTAGCCAGTTTGCAACCCATCTTGTGATGTATGGGTTTACATTCAAGCTGATGAGTTTTTCGATGATACCTGAGTGGGGTATTGTGTCGAAGGCCTTTGCCAGGTCGAGGTAGGCTGTATGGACTGCCTTTCCCTCATCAATGGCCTTGGTGACAGTCTCGAAAAAGTCATCCAAGTTTAAGAGGCAGGATCTGCCTTTGACAAAGCCAAACTGGGTTGGATCCAAAGTCTGCAAGTTCCCTATGTCTTTATTTATGAGTTCCATTATGATCCTCTCCATGGCTTTGCAGATAAGGCTTGTCAAGCTAATGGGGCGGTAATTTCCAGGGTCTGTGGAGGCACCGCCCTTATGAAGTGGGACCACAGTCAGCGTGCGCCACTCCTTGGGTAGGTATCCTGAGGTGAGGCTAAGATTAAACAGCTGTCCTAACTGTGGGTTTAATTCCTCGTTGAGTTCGTGAAGCACACAGCCGGGGACACCATCCGGTCCCATGGATGCTGTGTCTTTTGCCTTAGTGAGGGCAGTTCTCACCTGGGCGTTGGAGATGTTTGGGGGCCCACAATCCTCTGGAATAGATATCTCTCCTTTTGGGGAGAGGGGAGAAGTTTGCACTGAACCTGTCAGCCAGTATGTTGGCAATGTGTGTAGGTTCAGTAATTTTCACATCATTTTGAACTAATTCTGAGCATATCTGGGAGTTTCCTCCTAGGTTTCTAACATAGCTAAAGAAGGCCTTATGATTCTCTTTAGAGTCCTTGGCGATTTTTCTCTCAAAATTTGCCTTGGATGATTTTATGAGAGCTCTTAGTTTTTACTTATAATGATCAAAGGTGTCTTACCTTTCAAGGATTTTGCTCTATCTTGTAGTAGCTTCCTCCTTTTGTTGTAGAGCTTGTTTATGGCTGGGGTCCACCAGACTGGACGCTTGCCTTTGGTACAGAGAGTCTTAGTTTTGTTTGGGATTGCCTGATCCATGCAGTCCTGTAGGTGCTGGTAGAAGGCATTTGTAAGTGATTCAGCGGTTTGAGTAATGTTTACCACTGGCTCAGGGGCCTTAAAGGAGACCACACTAGTTTTAGAAGTGTGAAATCGGCTTTTGAGAAGTTTTTCACTGTGGTCTTTTTTGTTTCAGGTGGGGGCGGGATGAGGACCTCCAGCGAGATTAGTTTATGATCTGATCTCACTAGTGAGGGGTATACTTCCGGTGTTGAACATTTTGATCCCATGTTCGTGATGATGAGATCAAGTATGTTTTCTCCTCTTGTGGGGATGGTGACTAGCTGTTCCATGGCATTTGAGTTTATGAACTCCAGGAATCTTTGGGTTAGAGTGTTCGGGCTTGAGTAGTGTTCCCAGTCTATATTAGGGTAGTTGAAGTCACCTATGCATGAGGTTATTAGTTTTCTCAGTTTTTGAATGTGTTTGTTTATAAGGAAAACTTTATGATTGTGCGCTGTGGGTAATAGGTATGGTGGGAGGGTTACTATGTTAAGTTGTAGGGATGCTTTATGTTTGAGTAATATAGTTGGTAGAATATGTGGGGGGTGCATATGGATGGTTCTTGAGTTGGTGGGATGGGAGCTGAGTGAGGGTGAGACATGAGTGGTGGTGTGAGTAGTAGTACAGTGGTAGTGGTTGAGTGGGGGAATGATTGAGCTTTGGTAGGATGTAAGATATGCAAGGAGAGTGCATGCAGTGAGCATAGGTAAGGTATGCTTGTACATGTTAGTTGAGGAGGTGTGATAGTAGTGGGAAGATTGAGGAGGTAGTGTTGGGTTAGCGCTGTGGTTGGCTACTGGAAAGATGGGAGGAGTTTGTGAGTGTAATAAAGGTGGGACCACTGGGGATGGGAGGGAATAGGGGGCAGGGTGGGGAGCGAAGCGGGTAGAGACCCTGTTAGTTGCTCTTATAAGGGGGCTGGAAACAATCAGGTAACAGAGTTAACTGATAAATGAACATATGATAGTGACAAGGGTGGTTGTAGTTTTAAAAATGGGACCTGCCACAGGTAATATTTATTAACTTTGGGATTGTCTTAAGGTAATAAACAGGGAAGGGGGAGGGGAGAACAAGAGTGTGAGCAGGCAGTTCTTTGTATTGCTGCTAATGAGCCAAAGCATAGACAAGTTTATGTTTAAGAAACAATTGACCAAAGACTGCTCTGAAACTCTAAGTCATTTCTTAACCATTTCTTAGGTGGAAAAACAGGATAACCTTGTATCAGCAGGCTACTGGGGTCTCAGTTTAAATGAACAAACACACAGTATTGACAGACACTAACATCTTACAAGCCAAATGATTGGTGCCAAAGCCATAGCTTAAAACTGAAATGCAAAGAAATGCATTATAGTACCTTTTGGGAAGTTGGCCACCCCAAAAAACTATGTCATCAATAAAATACGTTCAAGAGTTGACCCACTAGTCAATGATCTGGGAGCACATGTAGACAGAATTCTTGCATTTGACCAACACATGCCCAAGGTAGTAAGGAAATACTTCTATGTTGCTCAACTTACCATAAAGAATTAAAAAGTAAGACGTCATGGACATTCAGAAGCCATCTAGGTGAAACACTTGTCTGAAATGATGGCCAGTGTTGGGGGATTCTGGCTCACCACATTCACTGATGACTGTAAGCTGGGAGCTATCACTGAATCCCCAAATGATGCTGATATCCTACAAATAGGCCTAAAAATGATGAATGGTGCCAAAACCATGGTGTGAGACTAATTGCTAAAAAATGTGCTACTATGCTCTTTGGTAATTCATATACCCCTGTAAAGAATAACATTGATAGCACACCCTTAAAAGTAGACCCAGTGGTGAGGGACCTAGGAGTATAGATAGACAGTAAATTAAACCTGACCACCCGGTAGCTATGGTAGTCAGGAAATTCTTCTGTGTGCCTCAGCTTGTAAGTTCAAACTATGTCAGAGTGCCATTGTACTTGGCCCACATCAGCTCCATAACCATGTACAAGGCTCCCTTCTGTATGTACCTAACCAGGTAGGTACACCTATTGGAGAAACCCCAGAGGTTTCTCACTACAAAAAATACAAAGTGTAACACACGCCTTATGCGGACCAACTAAAAGCTCTATCCCTTTATTACATCTCATTTATTGAGATGTGACTTAAGCCTGACATACAAGGCATTCTATGATACTGCCTTGTTGAAAATGTTACACATTCACAAGAAAATGTATGCAAGGGTTACATGTTCCATGGATCTGAACCTTAGTTTTGACTCTAACAGAAGTTGCTGTAGACAGATTTCCCATCTTCATAAAAGAAAGCCTGCCCCCCCCCCCTCTTTCTCTCTTCAAAAAGAATTTGGGTAAATGTATGGGGTGCTATAATTTCAGTCCTGGGTTACTGCCTATGTTCGTTATGGACAGAGGAAGTCTAAAAAATGACTCAGGGCTACAACACCCAGTGATACACTACCCTGATCCTACCCCATCTCATATCTGTGGAATTAAGATATAATATTGTCATATCCTGGGTATTGCTGGCTAGGCTTTTAAAGGCTCTTCTGCCATTAGCCTAGTAATCACCTATGAATCTATGTCCTTAAGAGATCATTTGCATATATCCCATGGGCCACCATTACAGAAGGTTTAAGGTATCACACAGTGAAAAGCTCTATCTTGGCTGGGTTTTTCTTGCAGTATCTGCTTGCATTTTCTGAACAAAATATATTCAACAATAGTTCCTCAATCTTTAGTAAAATATGTGCTCTGATGTTGTTAATCTTCATTCATTCCTTACTGATGGGTGTCGGTTCCATCCTTGGAATTGATTCGGTCTTATAACAAGCTTATGCCAGCCAAAAAACTCTTGAGCTAAGCTTTACCCATAGTGCCCCTCTCCCTGTTACCTCAGATCTCGTTTGCTGTGTAGGTATCAAGACGTGTCAAGCCAGTTCTCAGCTAAGTGCTACAAAATTTTATCATTCTAAAAACCTTTTTTCACAGTTTTTTCTCTCTATTATTCTTGCAATTGGCTTCCCTCTTTAGTCACTAAACTTTAACCCCTATTCAGAGACTTTTTTTACTTTCCTTACCAACTTGGTAATCTCGGTACCATCATTGGTACAGGCCTTCCCTCTCTCTCTTGACCTTCCTTCTGCTTACCTCTTGAGGTAATCTAAATACTATTGTTGGTATTCTTTCTTTCTTCTTTAAAAAAATAAATAAATAAAAATGCTCTTCTATCTATTTTTTCCTAATCTATCTATATAGTGTTTGCACTTTACGTTGTATTTGCTTGTGGTAAATATTTGCTGTAAGTTGTTCCTGCTACGTCTGAAAAGAAAGGGGCAACGGGTTTCAAGTAATGCGACCAATGTGATTGCAAAATGCCTAATTCGGATACTCATTTATCTTGCGTCTACTGCCTGGGTGTTCCACACCTCCCTATTAAACCTCCATGCGAAATTTGTAAAGGGCTCAGTTCTTGTACCTTAAACGAGATAAAAAAAATAAGCAGATACTAAAAGGCCTTTTAAAAACTCCTTTTTCAGTGGCTATTTCTGGGTTGGAGGGCTCATCCCCTCTAAAGAAGAACACAAAAAAGAATTTACTCTGGTCTTTCTTCACCTCATTCCAGTGATAAAAAGCCTTCTGAACTGAAACCAAAAATCCCTAAATTGGCACCAACAACTTCGACACCGGGCCTCAACCATCCTCCATGGTGCCGTCCTGGGTTCCAATACCTTAATTATCCACTTCGGTACCATCTGCAGTGACACTGCCTCAGGAACCAGTCACAGTACCGATAATGTCCACTGCACCGACTATGTCTTCAACTACTGTTTTGATCCCAACCTATTCGGCACCAACAATAGTACATTCAACACTAGTCACTTCCCCCCTCCCTGTACATCTTATTGGTCCTGAGACCATGGTGCCGATAGGGGAAACTGTTCCTCAGACCCAATATTCCCCTACGGTAGATCCACTCTTTGGATAACAATATAGCCCTTTCTTGGAATGGCCCAATTCTCCGTTGGGGATATCAACCCGCTCCTCCAGGAGCCACTCAGAATTGGACATGGTGCAACTTATGGATTAGCTACTGATGGCCAGAGGGATCTGAACACCTTTCAAAACTCCCCTCCCAACCAGAGTTGGGAGTTTTTCTCCACAGACTCCTGTATATTCTCCTCCTTTGACCTCGTTGCAGGTATCGAAGCAACCAACACCGATGCGTATTTTGGTTCTCACTTCCTCAGTTCCACTGGTGGACCTCACCATGGTTCCGGAGCTGATCCTTTGGTCATCGACTCATTCAGAGCTGAACCATCCTCAGGATCATGACTGGGCTGCTGACATCATGACCTCTAATATGGTGCTGATTTTTTCTATGGCACCATTTACTGCAGTTCCAGGAGTCTTGGTGGTACCAAGTCCTCTTGGGGGTTCCATCCTTAGGAGTGAGCTCATTGGAGTGGGGTCTGACCCTCGTTCTGAGGTTATCCTTCTCAGTTCCAGGCTCCCATCCTTCTTCAGGCAGGCCAGCTTTCCAAGTGATGGAGAGGTCCCTTTCCTCTGTAGGCAAACCTTCGGCATCGGAGTACCATTATATCCTTCCTCTGAACTGCAGCTAACATAGTCCACCAAATTGGGACATCAAGCAGAAGAGCCTCAAGATATCCTACTGCAGGGCACCCTCTCTTCAGAGTCCTCTTCAGAAGCCCCTGCTGAAGACATACCACATAAGAGATCATGCAAGAGGAAGTAAGTGGACTCCCCTGAACAGTCCCTCACCAAAGATACAGACTGCAATAAAGGGGAAGGGTCCTGATGGCCGTCCCTGAGGATGTCTCCTTTGAAGACATACTGGAAATCTTAAAACAGTGGGGAGGCTGGAAAACCACCAACCCCTCCTCTGAAGAGTCTGTATTCTTGCAGGCTTTTTGTAATCAATCCTCTACTTCTTGGATGACTCCACCTGCAGATGAACTAGTTCAACCAGCAGTGCATCATGCATGGAATAGTCCTGATACCATTGAACCAATCCCCCGGACACCAGGCAAAATTCTGTCCCCTCTGGAAGAAAGTCCATACTGGTCCAAAGGCCTATTGTTAGACACTATGGTGGTGGCTGTGGCCACTAAGAAAGAGCTCACTGAGGAGAGCCATACTGTCCACACCCAAACAGGGAGTCTCAGGCAATGAACAGGTTAGAGAAGTGAGTATTTGCCTCATTGACTTTTGTCATTTGGTCCTTGAATTACTTGGCACACTTTACCAGGCTACAGAGATACCTAATGTCAGAACTGTCCAGAACCTTAGCAGGAACAGTTTCTGATGAGGTATGTGACAAAGTTGCCTTGCAGCTTGCAACCCTGGAATCTATGCCCAACTCATCCATATGGTTAATCTCTCACACTACTGAAGGGGATGCTAGAGCTCTGGTTTCAGGTGTTTTCATGAGACATCACGCCTGGATGCACCTTTCTGACTTTGCGGACCCTTTTAAGTCTTCCTTTCTTTACACTCCAGTGGAAGCTTCTTCACTCTTTGGCCCGAAACTGTAAGACACGTTAGCCAGGTGTGAAAAGAATGGCAAGACCCTGCCTGCCATGGGCATATGTTTTTCCACTCCCCCAGTGATGCTACTCTAGGAATCAGAAGAGTGGAAAGATGTGGCATAAAAAGTCCCAGGGTCCTTTCCATGACACATGTGGTGAGTTTGCCCCCTGGGGCAGAGAGGGTAACTCATCTGGAAGATGCCCCTAAAGAGGCAGAGGGGGTCCACATAATCAGGGGTCCAGAGATTCTTTCTCTGGACAGCCCTACTAGTGCTCCTGAAGAGTGGACCAATTGCTTTCATCTGGAAGCAGTCGGGGACATTTCTCTCTACACCACTGTGCCTGGCAAACAATAAACACAGATTCTTGGGTGCAGAGTATAATCACCAGAGGCTACCACATACCCTTCAATATTTGCCCAAAGCCATTAAGGCACATTCCCAACATTTCACCTAGTCAAAGGGAAGCAGCAGCTCAAGAATATGAAAGCTGTTGCAAAAAGGGCCATCCAAACAGTCCCACCAGACCAGATAGGATCCAGATTTTACTCAAGGTTCTTTTTACTGCCAAAAAAAGAAAAGGGACTAGAGACCGATCTTGGATCTCAGCATTCTGAACAAATTTGTCAAACAAACAAAATTCCAAATGGTCACGGTTCAGTCTATCCTCCCCTTTCTGGAGAAAGACAATTGGGTTCACTCAATAGATCATCAGGATGAGTATCACCACATAAAAATGGACAAATGCTCCCGAAGATTCCTTCTCTAAGGCTAAGAGCCAATCACTGCCAATTCTGAGCTCTGTCCTTCAGACTCTCTATGGTCCCCAGAGTGTTCACCAAATACAGGCAGTGGTAACAGTTCACTTGAGACTGCAAGGATTCCAAGTGTTTCTGTACTTAGATGATTGTCTCCTTACTGCCCTCATCAAGCATCTACTGGTTACAGACTTACATTACACTCTAAAACTAGCAAAATACCTAGGGATCTCAATAAACGTGGAGAAATGCAAGTTGGCTTCTTCTCAAACTTTGGAATTCATAGGAGCAACTTTCAATACACAGTCTTGCCTAGTGTCCCTTCCAGATCACAGATTAGAAAGACTGAGGTCCCAACTCCAGGTGACACTCTCTCAAGCCAAAGTTCTAGCTTGATCTGTCCTTCAGCTTCTAGGATCAATGGCAGCATCAATTACAATAGTTTCCCTGGTAAGACTACACATGAAACTTTTCCAGTGGCTCCTCCTGACACAGTGGTCTCCTTCAAATCACCCTACATCCTTTCAGATCTGCATAACAAACTGATGCAAACAAGATTTAACTTGGTGGATGAAACCAGAAAAATACCTATGGAGTCACCTTTTCTCCCCATCTCAGCCCAAGGCCACAGTGACTATGGATGCTTCCCTGATAGGGTGGAAGGGCACTTCTAGGGAAAGACAATCCAAGGCACCTGGTCACCTCTGGAGGCCAATCTGCATTTTAATGTTCTAAAACTGAGGAGAGTGCTTCTAGTGCTGCAAGCCTTTCATGTTGGTTGGCTGGTATATCAACAAACAAGGTGGAACCAAGTCATATCCATTGTGTCGAGAGGCCATGCAAATTTTGCAATGAGTGATAGCTTCCAACCGCTTTCTGATAGCAATGAACATTCCTGGGGATTCCAACTTGATTGCAGACAAATTGAGCAGATGCATCCTTCTGCCTCATGAATGGTCCCTTAATTCTACCATAGTGGTGAAGATCTTCAGCTGCTGGGGCCAGCCTTGCTGCAGCCTATTCGCCTCTCCAGCAAATCACAAATACAGCAGCTACTTTGCCCTAATTCCCCAACAGGGGGAATCCCCAAGGGATGCTCTAATACATGATTGGTCCACGGGACATCTTTATGCTATCTCACCTGCCCCTTCCCCTAATGCCACAATTTCTAAAGAAGGCCCTTCGGGTGAGAAGCAGAGTAATCCTCATCACACCCTACTGGCCCTGACAAGTTTGGTTCCCCTTCCTTTGGCATCACCTAGTACACCAACCATGGATTCTGGATCCAACTCTGGAATTACTGTCACACCACAGGGGTTGATACATCCAAACATATCCAGTCTCAAGCCAACAGCTTGGTTTCTCCACTTCCAGTAATTGCCAGGCAGAATAACCTTGCCTCCCCTGTACATAACATTCTTCTGTCTTCTCACAAACCATCCACCAGGAAAATTTACCTTAGCAAGTGGAAGAGATTCCTTATTTGGTCTCAACAGAAAGGATTAGACCCCTGTTCAGCTCCAGTTAGTGCGGTATTGGATTATTTGCCAAGCCTTCTTCATTCGGGATTGGCAGCCTCCACTATTTGAGTACATCTGGCTGCTTTCTCAAACTTGCACAATGGATTCCAAGACTCATCCTTAATTTTCCATCATCTCTATAAAACCTTCTTGAAAAGTGTCTCACACATCAGACCTCCCTTCAAAGAACCAATCAAACTTTGGAGTTTAACAATAGTACTGCAATCCCTGACATGATCACCTTTCGAACCAGCTGCAACTTGCGATATAAAGTTCTTATCCTGGAAATCCCTATCTCTAGTAGCCATCACCTCAACCAGATGCATAGCCGAGCTTCAGGCCTTCTGCATAAAACGCCCTTACATTGTCTTTCTTAAGGGCAGAGTATCACTGCGGACCAACCCTTCCTTTCTCCAAAGTTATTTTGGAATTGGCTATTAATCAGACAATTGACCTACCAGTCTTTTTTCCAAACTTCTCAAATAAAGGAGAATATTGCCTGCATTTACTGGATGTGCATAGACAATTATGATTTAACTTGACAGAACTAAATCAGTACATAAATCTGACCAGTTATTTGTTTCCTATTCAGGGCCAAAACTGAGAAACTCTGTTTCTAAGGTAACTTTATCTAAGTGGTTGAGAAATTGTATATGCTTTGTTTACCAACATAATAAAGCACCTCTATCGAACAAGGATAAAGCACACTCAACGAGATCAGTGGCGACTTCTGTTACTTTTCATTTATTGGCTTTAACGGATGATATCTGAGCAGCTGCAGCTTGGGCTACCCTTTATACCTTTATCACTCATTACAAATTGGATTTGGTCTCCAGGGGTAGGTCATCCTTTGGTTCAATGGTACTCAGGAACATTCTTCTATAGGGCCTCCCAGGGCATAAAGTAGCTAGGGACTCTGTCCCATCAGTAAGGAATGAATGAAGATTAACACCATAAGATAAAGAAGTTACGTTCTTACCATAACATTCCATCTGTGTTGTTTATCTTCATTCATTCAATACTTCCTGCCCTCCTTCCCCCTCCAAGGGCTCCTGTGACTGTGTAAATGTACTGAAAACCCTTTTCATGATGAGCACAATTAAATTTAAGTTACGATTCAAATATATTATGGACAGCAATCTTCTGATGATATGCCATGCATTCAAAAGACCATTTGACAATACTGTATACTTAGCACGCTGTGGTGCATTAACAGTTTAAAGGAGTTCTGACAGAAACAAGTTAGCTATAATGCCAGTAAAGCTATTTGATGTACAATATTTACCTGCTAAATACATCATGGACAGAGCCATAGCTTGCTGATATATTGCTTCCTTCCATTCTCCTATCTGGTACCTTTCAACTCTAAGTTGAGGAAACAAAAAAAAGATCCTCCACTTAGGAACTAAAAAAAATCTCTTTATACTTTTTAAAAGTGTAAACTGCAGCAAACTGCCTGCTATCAAGCTGCTTAGCTTGTTAGAACTTGTACTGTATATGAAGCACTGAAGCACCTCAGTCCTGACCATAAAAGCAGTATTGGCATTCATTTCCATACCGGCATTCACATAATGAATGACCATTGACCGATTGGTATCTGCCAGTCACAGTCCTAATATTAATGAGTTGCTAAATCACCTAGGGGAAAATTGACATATACTGTACCTAGTAAAATGTGGGAAGTAGTACATTTTATTAACCTTTGCCCTGAAGAAAGACCTTCTACATTGCCCACCTGATCATGAAGGGATTCACATCCAGATCAAGTGAGGTCATTGTTCCCCTGTACTCTTCACTTATCAGACCAATGATCGAGTACAATGCCCCATTCGGGATGTATCTCACCCGACACCTGCAGTAATTGGAGAGACCCCAAAAGTTCCTCACCAAAAGGATAAAGGGACTCCAAAATCTGTCATATGCTGCCAGACTGAAGAATCTCCAGCTCTGTTCAGTCGCATACCGCCTGCTCAGAGGTGACCTGTGCCTGACATACAAGGCCATGTCCAACCCGGAATTAATGGACATGCTCCACCTCAAAAAATCCAAATCTACCAGATCCACTAGAGCAAGCGACTTGAACCTTAGCACGGATATAAATAGGACATGATGGAGGGATAGATTTGTCACCCAGAGACTCCCTATGCTGTGGAATAAAATCCCAGTCCGTGTGAGGCAGAGCACCTCGATGGCTCTGTTCAAGAGGAATCTTGACCGGTGGATGGGAGATCGTAGGTTTACCCCGGGAATCATCTCTGTGTCACTGCTGGACAGAGGCACAACAAACTAATGGGCACAGTATTTTTTAACATAAGGGGTGGCGTAAGCCACAAAACTTTGGGCTAGGCTTATAAATGCCTTAGGGCAGATAGCCTAGTATAAACCTATGAACCTATGAACCTATGAAAGCATGTAAAAGTAACATCTTTCTGAAGATGTTCTATCATCTTTGGTTTATAACATCCAGTGTCTACTCTAATACTATATAAGGATATTTCATAGCAGGAGCAAACTTACTAAAGGTTTTTTGTCCTACTGATAATACAAAACAACACCTGATGAGGATGGAACTATTATCTTTACTACCCGTGAGGGAGTATGATTGTTCCTTCACATGGAGAATGGACTTCAAGGGACAACATTGCCAAGAGCTATAATCCTGAAAATTTGTGTGAGCAATATACAAATGTAGCTCTGCTCTGCAAAGAGAGCCACTTTTAGGAAGTCACAGTTGTGTGTATGATTGTTTGCTTGTATGATAAAATGGCAAAGTTTGTTTTCAGCTGTTTGTAGATTGTGGGAGTTGAGTCTGGAAACAAGTGTTAATACTGGGAGGGAGGTTAATGGCTTGTACATCCAGGAAGGCTCCACATTAAACATGTCAGAACTGTAACTGTGAGTAATGAAAGTCAATGAAGTTTCACTCGGAGAAAGTGGAAAACTCCAAGGTATTCCATGGTATGCAGTCGTAGTACTAATACAACCTAAGCAGACTCTCATATTCAGTCTTACGGTTCTGAGGACTGTTATTTGCTCGCACAGTTTTAACAGGTGCTTATCCATTTTCCTGTTAATTTAAGAATAGGTGGTTGCTAAAAGATGACATTAAGTATGAACAAACTTTTTTAAGTTTGGATGTTGACTGCCAGATCCATATCTCTTCTTGATATATAAATGAATGCCTGCCTAGCACCAAATTTGCATCCTTTATGAAATGATGTGCACTCCTTACCATAGAATATTGAGGATATTTTGATACATTTTACATAACTGTATTTTAAAATGCTCCACAATAAAGCAAGCAACGCCTAGTAATAAAACTGACATTTAGAATGCTCTATTTATTTACATTTGATTTGCATGCCTTTTTTTCTAATTACACTACTCTCCTAATCAGTACTATTATTTTACAGAGCTGTAGCTGTCCTGGCCTATCAGTATCTCCTACGGCCCTCAGCATTGCACTGTCACTATACTGTATTGTTGATTATCCCTCATGCTTAGTTAACAGGAAACAGTTGCCATATGTTTGGTTTTAAGATACAGTTTCTTTGACCTTATCTGAGAAATTACTGACACATTCAACTAGTAACTACCACAACCACAGAAGTTTGCATTGCTGCTAGTGGATGGCCTTAGTTGGTATCTCGTTCACAGGAAATATTTAAAAAAAAAAG
The DNA here is from genome assembly GCF_019279795.1 of Protopterus annectens. Lineage (NCBI taxonomy): Eukaryota > Metazoa > Chordata > Ceratodontiformes > Protopteridae > Protopterus > Protopterus annectens. The sequence goes on along the minus strand of NC_056726.1, from coordinate 1,029,683,269 downwards.
TCCTAATATTGTCATATGCAGGAAAATTCAATGCACATATTAATGATATATGCTTTGTTTCAACATCAGCTGAAACTGCCCCCTTTTGTATTTGATGAAAACATGCAAAGGTCAGCTAGAGCACAAGCTAAGGCACGTTCAAAGCAACATTGCTGTAGTTTTGTAATATTTCATTTCATGGGAATATTAATATTACTTGCTGCTCTCATACTTTGTGAACATCTGTTTTAGTGACCTACATTAACTGGTACATTAAAATACATAATGTTTTCAATGTGTGCAGTTGTTTTATTTCACAAACGCTATCCCAAACATCTCCCATCACTGTGAGGGCTATTCTGTGATTTTCTTGATTTCCTTAAAGGACCTGTAAATGGAGTGGAATTTAATTAGTTAACTACCTGTAAAAACTGTCAAACCAGCTCAGTCTGTAACCCATCCCTAAAAAAGTGAGCCTTCTGCTTAAATGGTCACATGATTTGCTTTTGAACATGAACTTTGTATGTGGCAGAATACATATTGCATGCAGGAGGCATTGCCAAGATCCACTGATCATAGATATTCTGACAGTACTTACCAGCATCTTGAAAGATAGTCAGCCTGGTGGATCATCAGAAAACAAAACTAGTCTTCTCTTGACATGTAGAACAGCTGTATGACAACAGTTAGTAAATCAAATATAAGAGAAGGAATCATGAGAACAAGAAAAATAGGAATTCTGGACCAAATGGGTAGGTCCACATGTAGTTATCTATTTATTTATTCTTCTGTTAATTTCTTCGTGAAGCTTTTTTTTTTTTCACAAATGAGCCAGGCTTTGCCAAATACCAAATACATTGATAGTTTAGTATAGTAAATTAACTTCCATGTTTTTGGGTGGGGGGCTGGAATATCAAGACAACAACCATGCAAACGTTATGCTGATATTAACAAAAAGTCAGAGAAACAAATTCAGAAAGGTTACCACGAGGTGTACAAGATGTGCACACTTCATGATAACCTTTTCATATTCAGAGACAGTTCTCTCATGGTGCTACAACATCAAGTTAAGCAGTAATGCAGTGTGCCCTCTATGTGGCCATACTAAATGTCCATATCAAGAGACAGTCCTATCATGAGGCTACAGCATCAAGTTAAGCAGTGCTGACATGTGCTCTCTCTGTGGCCATAATAAATGCCAATGAGGCATTTGGGGAGAGGTGTATGCTAATTAGCCTCATGCTCTACCTTGAAACTGCCTATGGTGAGTCATTCCATTCATAAAGTCAAGTGATTTTGGTCTTTTCTGACCACTTATGTTAATGAACATTATCAAAATCCTTATTTATCTAATACCACTAGAGGTAACCGGCAGGGAGTTTAGAGGACAGGTAGTGGTGATGGAGTGTGCATGTGCATTTGTGTGTGTGTGTGTGGGGGGGGTGGCTTTTACATTATTCATTTATTTATTTGTTTGTTTATTTACACTTGTTTACCAGGAAATTCCGACTGGACATAGGTCCTTTTTCAGTGGAAGCCCAGGGAGAAAAACTCCACAAGTACAAATAAAAATCTTACAACAGAAAATGTTACAATAGTAGATGATTTTAAAGTAAACAGCTTCACATGCAGAGTACACAGAACAATAGTAAGAAACAGAACATACACTGGGTAATACGTACTAGACTGATTTTAAATTGAGTCGACAAATAGACGATACCTGAGAATTAGGCTGATAATGGAATATATTAAAGTAATACCACTGTACTAAGTGGCTGAAAGTTTTGTTAGTCAGCGTTGGAGCAAGGGCAGAGCCAGTGCATTTTTAGGTGACATTCCCCTACACTAATGAGCCAATCCTGCAACACAGGTTCAGGAAATAGCTAGCCACCAGTGAGAGCCATTCAATGTCATACCTTAATGGTACTTAAGGTCAGTGGGGACACTAGACACCAGGGATATGTGTACACTATTTTGCCTTAGTGGCACTTACAGTAAATATGGGTGTGGGAGAGAACACTAGGTACCAGGGATAACAGAACATTCATGAAAAACACTTAACAAAGACTTGGGCTGGGGGGGGGGGGGCACTAGTCACCAGGGATAATAGATTGTGCCTGAAAGGCATTTAACACTGTTGAAGGTCAGGGGATGAACACTAGGCACCATAGATAACTCTTTAACAACATGCCATATGGGCACTTATAAAATAAATATTAAGACAATGTGGGATGGGGCAGGTGATGGGCACTGCACAGTATGGATACTCTATCCAGAATACCTTAAAGGCACTAAACCAGAAACAAAACTTTGTATGTCCCCATCTCACCATAAAGACATTAATGCTCTGTGTCACCAGTAAACCTCAGGGAAAACACAGGAATAACACCTACAGGTCGAAAAGAAATTTATATTATGGGGGAGGGGGGGCTTTGCACCTTTGATACAGGAAAAAGCAACATTAAGCCACTATGCAAGGTAATATAGTCATTTTGTAAAGCTTTCATTATATTATAATGAGGATCTGCAAAATGCCAATGCCAGAAAACAGCATAACCTTTGTGATTCCAAAGGATCCCTGTTAAAATGTTGGTATTTGGAATACCAAATGCAGAAAAACCTGAAAAAAGAACAAGACTAAAAGCATGGGAGAAGAGCGATTTTCAAAATCCCATCCACACCAGAACTTATATCTACCAATTGAAGATGTCCATACCACAGAGAAAAATCAATATTCCAAAAAATGGAATCTTGCACTTAGTATTTATAAATCTGATCTTTTGGACATTTAGTCTCTGTATTTCAAGACTCACTCTAGTGGGTCCCAACACATTAAATGGGTACCGATTCCATCATTAAGGTCCTTTGTGATTCCAGCATTTGGTGATGGACAATAAAAATATGCATATGTCAAAACTGAGCTGTTATGGTTAATAAATCCTATCTATTTATGTAAGTCTACTACTTGAATTCTTGAAACACTGATAGTAGTAATTAATTGAAGAGCAAATGGATAATACATGACATGCATAATGGCAATACCAAAAAAGAGCATAACGTTTGTGATTCCAGCATTATGGCACAGTCCCACAACTGAAAGACATCACTTCAAAGCACTGACGCTGTGTTGTAGCTTATTACTATCTAGAGATGAAGCAGTATCAGTAAGAAGTGCAGTTAAATCCTTTGTTTGCTGAACTGGTATGGCAACTTCTCAAAATCATATTTATTTATTTATTTACTTACATACATTCTTACTTACCTGCTTAGCTACTTACCTGCTTATTTGCAAAATGGCTAAGTGACCAGGTCCTGAGACCCCTTTCCGAAAATAATTAGAAGGATAACGTAAAAGGTTGAAGCATTATAAAATAATTTGACTATGCAAAATTATACACTCGTTACAGCTGTCTGCTTAAACTGTACTGTAACAAGCACCTTGCTGCAGTAACAACAAACACACCTCATTGTAACAAACACCTTACTGCAGTAACAACAAATACACCTCACTGTAACATGCACCTTGCTGCAGTTACAAAAAACACATCTCACTGTAACAAGCACCTTGCTGCAGTTACAACAAACACACCTCACTGTAACAAGCACCTTGTTGCAGTTACAACAAATGCAACTCACTGTAACAACACCTTACTGCAGTTACAACAAGCACACCTCACTGTAACATGCACCTTGCTGCAGTTACAACAAATGCACCTCACTGTAACAAGCATCTTGCTGCAGTTACAACAAATGCACTCCTCTGGAACAAGCACCTTACTGTAATTACAACAAACTCACCTCACTGGAACAAGCACCTTGCTGCAGTTACAACAAACACACCTCACTGGAACAAGCACCTTGCTGCAGTTACAACAAACACACCTCACTGGAACAAGCACCTTGCTGCAGTTATAACACACACCTCACTGGAACAAGTACCTTGCTGCAGTTACAACAAACACACCTCATTGTTACAAGCACCTTACTGCAGTTACAACAAACACACCTCATTGTACCAAGCACCTTACTGCAGTTACAATAAACATACCTCGCAGGAAGCACTTATTGGTTTTAGGCATCACCACAAATATAGTGTCTTCCTTTGGTTATGAAGCTGCAATATTCTCATGCCTGCATAAAGCAGTACCATTACTGGACTCCTGCACCACTGGTACCTGCCAGTCAAACCTCCTGGGAACTTGAACTCAGGGCATCCCCCTTTGCCCTGCACTAGTTATGTATATGCTTCACTAAGAATGGCTTCCTCTCTCATTCTATGCTTTTGCTTACTGGAAGAAGCCTTTGATGCCCAAATCATGCCTTTTTAGACAAAATTCAATTCATTCACATACCCAATTAGCAATTTCAATCTGAAGATAGCAAGGTAGCACTGTTGAATCACAGATGTTTTAACAGCAATACATTTGAGCTTGGGACCTTCTGGGTCTATATTACATTCTGGAAAGCTGACAATGTCGAATCTGACATTGTCGCACGAGAATAGCAAAACTGCAGAACAACGAACAAGTAAACGGAAATCTCCATAAGGGGAGATTTCCATTTACTTCAATGTAGTGCGGTCTCGGAGTTGGTATTTTTAAGTAGTGGGGGTTGCAGGGGGGCTTACCCCCCTGCCTGCACCTTTTATTTATTTTTTGTTATTATTTTTATTTTTTTTCTGAAGATTCGATGTTTTAGCAGTTCGATCACTAAAGGTCGACCTTTAGTGATTCGAACTGTTAAATATTTGATGTTCTAATATAGACCCGACCTTCCTTTACATTGACGGCATACATATTTGTGTTGTCATGGAAACATAGTTCCACTGCAAATATAGTATTCCCTCTTTGCTAGGATTCAACATCTACCATGCATTCAGATCCACAGAGAAATGTGTGCTGGCATATCTGTGGTTTTTAGGAAACCTATTGCTTTCTGTTAAATCATGTATGATATCATGCAAGAACTTTCAGAGATCCAGGCAACTCTCAATATTACTACCAACTAAATCGTTACCAGCTATAAGGTCCATCTCTGCCCTCCTCTTTCCATGCGGGTTATTTAAGTAAAATAAAAAAGCTCTCTGTAAAGCTAAAGGCACTTATTATGGGTGGCTTTAACTATCTACTATAAACCGCAGTGCCTATAAAACTAGCAACATGCATTATTCCTTGATTTCCTTAATGGTAATGCACTTGATCAGTTTTCCCCCTTCCCAACAGTGTCAGTAATCAATTAGACTCAGGAACTTCTTGCAATCCTTTTTATATTACCACTACTTTATTAAAATCTGACCTCTAAGCAGTAATCTTCTTCCAAAAAACACTATTTGAAATTCACCAAAAATCCCACTGTATTTTGTGTTGACTCCATAGGTTCATGGGTTCATAGGTTGTTACTAGGCAAATGACCACTTGGAACGTTATAAGCCTAGTCACTCACCCCACCCCAATTTTTGTACCTTGAGCACCCTGGGTGTCTATTAGAAGGAGGAGTATGTTAGCATCAGTAGCTAAGCTTTTTGTTGGAGGATATTAATTGAACAATATAGTACTTACTGACAGCCTCTGTCCATCAAAAACATGAGAGCCAGCATGAGCTGAATTTCTGATTTCTTATCCGATGATTACGGTTTCATTTGAGTTGGGTCAGGGATGAACTCTGCATCACATGGATGGGGGAGCATATTCCATAGCACAGGAATTCTTTGAGTCACATACCTGCCTTTTCAACATGTTCTATTTATGCCACAAGTGAAGTTCAGATCCTTGGATCTAGTGTTTCTAGTGCTATGCTGTTTTTTTTTTTTTTTTTTTTTGCAGATGTGACTAAGATCCTTCAGGGCTGGTTCACAGCCTCCAGAACATATACACTACATACTAGTATCTGGTTGCCCATGCCAGGATAATGTTAGAAAATCACAAACAGACCCTAAAACAGCCAGCTCACTGCGGATTTCACCTCCTACTACTGTCTGGATGACCGTACCAGACTTCAGGCCCAGAATGTTAGAAACAAAATGTATTCAACTCCTGCACCATTTAAGCAGTATCTAGTCGATCCTGTCAGAAAAAAAAAATACTGAAAGTATCTGGTTGAATGTGCCTGGAAATAAAATGCATAAAGTGTCTGGTTGGCCCCACTAAAAAAAAAAAAAAGGCACTCAGAACTCATCATTTTTTACACAGTTGATTAAAAAGAATCTTCCTTGCAAGGAATCTTTTCCTTACCTAAACAATCAATGTCTCGAAAATGATCCGCTCAGACAGTTTTGTTTTTTATTTTACTTGTTTTGATTCTTGATAGTCTGTCCATCTCTCTCATTCTTTCTCTCAAAAATAAAACTGTTAACTTAAAGTTCAGGAAGAGAACGCGAGGGTAACAGACTAGTCAGCAGCCACATCACGTACTCAGATTATATGTGTCCGTTGATGTAACAGTCCAGTCAGATTCCAATTTACTGCAGAAGAAAACGCAATAGCTTGTGGGCATTTTCATTCATGTCTGCAGTCTTCTTAATCCAGATTGCTTTTAAAACAGTCCAGCAACAAGAAATTAATTTTTATTCTTTTTTTTTTTTTTAAGTGGAATTCGAGCATGCATGTATGCATGTTCCGTGAATCATCGCATCTTTGACATTACACTAGTTTGCAGTTTGCACTGCTACTATTGTGTAAAAATATTTAAACTTTTTTTTTCTTTTGACAAAACTGGGGTGGGGCTGCAGCCCAACAGTCAGATACCACGAGTCGCCCCTAGGCAACAGTGTGATTTTTAAGCATGCATGTGAATGGGTGAATGCTTATATATATATATATATATATATATATATATATATATATATATATATATATATATATTTATATATATATATATATATATATATATATATATATATATATGTATAAACATTTGTGAGTATGTGTATCGATATATGAGTACTAATCCCTGTGTACATGTTTGAACTAGTGTGCACACATATATATATGTGTGTGTGTGTGTGTGTGTGTGTGTGTATACACGCATGCACTCATTTGCATGCCTGTCTCTACTTGTCCAGCTGTCATTTTTAATTTCTCCAAGTATTTTGGGTTTCTAATCCCATGACAGGAATGGACTCCATTCATAAGTCAAAGTACAATTAAAGTTCATGAAATTAGTATTGTTTCTCTCTTTGATGTCAGCCAAAAGTGCTCTTAGCAGCACCCGCAAAATGACCTCGAAGTGCTTTTTTTTGAGATTGTGGTACAGTGAAGAATGGGATATTTGCCCTTTCCTCACTGTAGTGCGATCTCGGAGTTGGAATCTATATTTAGTGGGGGGGGCGCTATAATAGGAAGTTTGAGGTCTGATATGTTCTATATTATGAGTGTTCACAATTTGTTTGATTCGCTCATATGATATAGACCCTCTTTCTTCTGCATGGCTCTCAGTTCTGCCTGCAAATCCAGATATTTTATGACTTTGTGTCACTCTGTATGCATGGCACTGCAGTTTCTGGGTGTGGCAATTTCAATGCTCAATGCTACTTTTGTCTTCTTTTCTTGGAGCAATATACCCAGTTTTCTAGCATCGATCTTTTGAACTGTTGGTATTGGGTAATCCCATGTGATATAAACTTCATAATTTTCTATGATTCTTTGTGGCTCATGTTTCCAGTCATTTTCAGCCACTTTGATACCATAATGTTTGCACAATCTCCAGTGCAACAGTCTTGCCACATATTATGCCTTTCAGTGTACAATCCCTCTGCCATTAGTGCATCATAACCAGCAACAAGGTGTGTGACTGTTTCCAGTTTGATTTTACAAAACCTACATATGTCTGTCTCTCCCACATGTTCAATGGACTTTGTAAACCAGCGTGTATGTAGCGCACTCTCTTAGGCTGCCGATATTAACCTTTCATTTCTTGGTTTGAAATTGCCTCTCCTTAACCATTCCTATGTTTGTTCTTGATCAACATGAGACTCTTCCAGAAGTTTTCTGTACTTGCAACTATATTTATGTTTTTTCCACATTTCTTGCCTTCTCATTTGGTCCTTCACCTTATATTCTTTCTTTTGTTTTTTTGGCACATTCAGTTGCTGCCTGATTTTTATCCACTTCTCGTTTGATTTCCATTCCTGCTTGACATCGATATGCTTCTGCTAAATTAAGCAGAGATGTCATCTTAGATTTATTCTCCTCATGTTTCAAAACATTCACTACATTTGGATCTTGTGAGGTCAGTAAATATGTGTGGAGTCCTACGATTGCAGATCTATACATGTAATCAATTTCAAGAAGGCCCATTCCTCCTTCAGAATGGGGAATATATAATCTTGGTATGCACTGATTTTTATAAATCATTTGGTGAGCATGAAGCATCATTCTTGTTTTAATATCCAATCTATACAACACTTTTTGGGGCCAGTCAATCACTCCAAAACTATAAGTTAGGACAGGAAGAGCAAATTTGTTTATAGCTTCGATTTTGTTTCTAGGTGTCAATGTTGTTTTCAGGATTAATTTAAGTTTTTTAATATACTCCTTATTGAGTTTTATTTGCACTTATTCATGCTTTATTGCTGATCCTTCATCAGTTCCCAAGTATTTATACACTCCCTCTTGCTCAAGTTGTTTTATATCACATTCTTATCCTAAACTGATATTTTTCTGGTGCTGCAGTTTTCCTGCTTTCAAGATTGCTTTTGCATATTTATCAAGACCATATGACATTCCAATATCATCTGAAAAAGTTTTGACAACCTGCATCTGTGCTTTCAGTTCCTCATCTAATGAGCTATACAGTTTTAAATTATTGACAAAGAGAAGATGAGAAGTCATTAGACTTTGTTGTTTTCTAGGGGCCAAATTGTAGCCATGGCCTAAGTTGTTAAGTAAACAGCTTAATGGATTAATGACAGGGCAGAATAGCAATGGTGACAAAGAGTCACCTTGGAATATCTTCCTTTGAATTTTTATCCCTGGGGTAATAATCTGTCCTTTATCATGGCTTAATTGAAAAGTGGTCTGTCAGTGTTTCATGGTTACTATAATGTAGTCAATCAGTGTAGGGTGCATCTTATACATTTTTAAGCACTCTTTTATCCATGAATGTGGGATATTATCAAATGCTTTTTGTAGTCAATCCATGCCATACTTAGATTCATCCCCTTCTTACAGTTCTCCACTATAACTTTGTTTAACAACAAATTATCCTTTGTTCCATATGACTTTCTTTTATTGCCCTTTTGTTCTATTGCCATAATTGAGTTTTCTTCTAAATGACTATAAACTCTATCAGCATCAATTCTCATGTATAGTTTATACGTCGTTGGAAGACAAATTATTGGTCTATAATTTTTAGGGTAGCCTGCAGGTTCACTCTTAAGTAAGAGCATTGTTTTTCCTGTTGTTAACCTGTACGGTATCTGTTCAGGGTCTGCATATAAATAGTTCTTACTCATGGCTAAATCCTTGCGCAAAGAAGTTAATTCTTTAAGCCAAAAGTTAGGTATTGCATCTGGGCCTGGGGTTTTCCAGTTAGAGGCTTTTCTCAACTTTGTTTCAATCTCTCTGGCTGCTATTTCTTCCCATTTCATATCCTGTACCATTAAACTTCTTATTCTTTATTTTACTTTTTCTATCCATTTAGCATCTTTGTTATCTTCTACAGGATCTTCATAGATACTTCTCCAAAATGTATCTACTTCCTCTTTTTGGTGGTCTTTCAATTCCTTTTACCTTATTTCCCAATTCTTTATAAAACTTTTTTGGGTCATCAATAAATTGCTTATTTTGTGCTTTTCCCTTATATTTATCTTTGTATCTTCTAAGTCTTTCTGCATGTTTGTGTGTATCTGTGTGTGTGTCTATGTGTGCCTGTGCATATTTGTGAACAAATAAATGATTGTGTGTGTAAAGATTAGTATATGTTCATGTGCAAGGTATGCATTTATGCATGGCTGCGTGTGTGTTAAGTATTTGGAGTCAAAACTGTGTTGTATGCATTAATTTCACAATACATATGTGTACGATGCATGTGTATGTCTACAGGATACATTCTATAAATGTGTATTTGTGTGTATCTGTGTATACATGTGTGACTATAACTGAACATGAGATAGTCAGTAACAGGAAAGACACTGGTACTGTAACACATACCTATTCTTTTTAAGGGTGAAAGTTTCACAATCCTCGCACTGAGGAAACTGTCATGTTTCCACACCAGGGCCACCCACTTCTGTGGTATCACTTTCACCACAACAGCAGTTCATTTGTTTACTGAGCTGCACATGAATGGGTTAAAGCAAGAACTAGGTATAGAACCTTTGGCCAGGGCTAATTACTGTGAGAAGCTATTTTGCATAAGAAAAGAGCTAATTGCTGAGAGAAGCTATTTGCCATAGATAAAGTGGTGGCACAGGAAGATGAAGGCAGAATGGAGAACTGACAAAAACTTATTGTGTTCTCACAATATTAGAACATATAAATGAAAAATTACTGCCCATCCTCCATTTCCTCAATAATATCTTATCAGGAAGTTTGAAACACTTTCTTGTCTGGTGGAACATTTCCCTGAACAGTCATCAAGTAGAGAGCTGGAAACATGACATATCTTAATTTGTTCATTATTTCACTGTGTAAGTATTTTATATTTTATGATTATTATCAGTAAGAAAAAATAGTAGAATTAATATTTAAATGTCTAAGACTTTTATATGTAGGTTATCATAGAACTGCATCAGGGAATACTTTTTTCTGGGGATTAATGTCACAGCTAACACTGTAGTGCATTTTATTTGACTCCATATTTAACTTAATTTTATAAGTTTATATGGAACATGTGTAAATTATATTTAAACACCTTGGAAAATGTATATACCATGGATGTGATACTGTTGTTTTAAGGTGACACAAATGAAAATGTAAGACACCTTCAACTTTTCCGAGGTTTTTATTTCTGTGTGTCCCTGTGTCTGTGTGTGTGTGTGTGTGTGTGTGTGTGTGTGTGTGTGTGTGTGTGTGTGTGTGTGTGTGTGTGTGTGTGTGTGTGTGTGTATATATATATATATATATATATATATATATATATATATATATATATATATATATATATATTTATGTGTGTGTGTGTTTGTGTGTGTGTGTGTGTGTGTGTGTGTGTGTGTGTGTGTGTGTGTGTGTGTGTGTGTGTGTGTGTGTTATAGAGAGGGAAGAGAGACAGAGAGAAAGACAGAGATGGCAACTGACTAACCATCATTTTGGTATAACAGTGGTAGCATAAACTGAAGTAATTGTTTCAAACAGAAAATATTTCCAGAAAATAATTTCTATTCCATTTTCTTTGGAATATTGCTTATGTTATCAGCACACAGTGGGAGAAGCAAATTAACAAATGTTTTGATTTCCCATCGAGTTACAACAAGTACTGCTTCAGAAAAGTGATGAATAAACAACTTTGAGCATGAGTAGCAAATTGGATATTTTTTTCAGATTCTTTTCAAGTTTAAAACTACTTATGTTCTATTTGCTTTGGTCAACATTTACTTTTGCTGACATCCCAAAAGGGCATCATAATACATTGAAAATACAAATGTTGATGTGCTTCTATGCATATTCAAAGAAACAACATTTTGCACATAAAAGAAAACAAAACACTGTTTTTTGCTGGGCAGGCAAGTCCCCATACAACCCCTGTGTGGGTGGTTACATCCCATACCCCTAGCTAATTACATATACTAATTCCTAAATTGCACAAAATCAGGGAAAGGGAGTTTTTCCAAACCATGAGAATTGTGCAGTCTCACACACACACGTCAATCATATGTTAAGTGAACCACAAGCAGTCGACTAAACAGATGCCAAGCAAACACACTGTCGACTGAAGCATCTGCACCCATATGTGTGTGTCTATATGTGTATGTGTATATGAATGTGTCTGTAAAACTGAAATGAGAACTAATAAATAGTTGCGGAGCATAGTGTTTCATGTGTTTTTAGGGGGCTATACAGTGTCTGGAAGGATATAATTCAATAACATATATAAAGATGCACCTAGTCTTGCAATTCAGGGACTTTGTATATGTTTTGTGCCTTATAACTGAACCATGAAAGGGGGTAAGGTTTAAGGACAAGTGAGGTGATTCTGGGTTTTACTGAAAACATATAATTTATCAGAAACTATTATTTAAAAAAAAAAGAAGGTTAGGATTACACATGTTGACAAGCAATGGTTTTCATGAGGAAACCATAGAAATATGCAAAGAAAATACACTGGATACGTTTTAAGGCTAAAGGTCAGAAAGTCTATAAGGGGAACATGCTGGTCTGAGAATAGATAAGGAATTATGATGAGGAGTCTGTAAATAGAAGCAGAAAACATTTAAAAATAAAAACATTATTATTTTCTGTCATAGATGTAATGTATGTAATGTCTAATAAACTGCAGATAAACAAAAATATTAGTCCCACTAGGCTAGCAGCCTCTTTTCAGGCTAGACCTAAGGTATGATTTATACTAGTGGTTGAAATGTACTTAGTGCACCAGGAACAGCCCTACTCTTTTCAATAAAACATACATATATGCAAATATTTCAAGAACAGGCATTAATGACTTTGTACTTTGCCTGCCAATATACCAAAAATGTTGTTCCCATAATAAGTGTCCAAGGCTGTTCTTGAAAATATCTAAACTGGTACTTGCTATCATGCAATTTGGTGTTCTATTCCATTTCAAATTTTTAAATTTGTCTCTCTTACCCTAATTTTTACAAGTATACCTTGTACATTTCTGGCTTTCTAATACTCAGACATAGATTCCTTTTGAAAATTTTACTTATTTGTCCGACATTTGAACAAGTAACCCTTGTAAAAATCCTCAAAATTGTATACTGTTGTTCTGTCTTTCCTGCTAAACATAAATAAAATTAAACTGCTGAGTGCAAGTAACATTATAGTGCTGAGTGCATATTTTAGGCCCTTACATTAATCTTACCTCTGGTGTGGTGTCTTGAGTTAATCAAGGTATTCCTCTGGCCACTTCTACTGACTTCGTTTTTCCCCACCCCCCTCTTTCCTCAAACAGGTTAAACTGCTACAACTTAATAAAGGCATTGGTTCATCCCTACTCTGCTTGCCCTCGCTTCATTCGGGTTCGCTTTGCACCCCACCCTGCCCCCAAATCACTCCTGCCCCTGGTGCTGCTACATTTATTGTTACTAGAACACACCCCAATTTTTAAACCAATCAGCTATTACCCAAAATAGCACCACCCCCCACCTGATACCACCAGTCCTCCAAATCTATTATTCCTTTTGCCTAAGTTTCAAGTCCCATTCAGTAGGTATGCTATCACCCAAAAATAGCCTTAATAACTCTGCTTCTACCCCTGTTACTCATCCCAGGTATGCTATCACCCAAAATAGTCTTATTAACTGTACTTCTACCCCTGTTACTCATCCAAGGTATACTATCACTCAAAATAGTCTTATTATCTCTACTTCTACCCCTGTTACTCATCCCAAGGTATGCTATCACTCAAAATAGTCTTATTATCAATACTTCAACCCCTGTTACTCATCCCAAGGTATGCTATCACTCAAAATAGTCTTATTATCTCTACTTCTACCCCTGTTACTCATCCCAAGGTATGCTATCACTCAAAATAGTCTTATTATCAATACTTCAACCCCTGTTACTCATCCCAAGGTATGCTATCACTCAAAATAGTCTTATTATCTCTACTTCTACCCCTGTTACTCACCCCATGTATGCTATCACTCAAAATAGTCTTATTATCTCTACTTCTACCCATGTTACTCATCCCAGGTATGCTATCACCCAAAATAGTCTTATTAACTCTACTTCTACCGCTGTTACTCATCCCAGGTATGCTATTACCCAAAATAATCTTATTAACTCTACCTCTACCCCTTTTACTCATCCCAGGTATGCTATCACCCAAAATAGTATTATTAACTCTACTTCTATCCCTGTTACTCATCCCAGGTATGCTATGACCCAAAATAGTCTTATTAACTCTACTGCGACCCCTGCTACTCATCCTAGTTATGCTATCACCCAAAATAGTCTTATTAACTCTACTTCTACCCCTGTTACTCATCCCAGGTATGCTATCACCCAAAATAGTCTTATTAGATCTACTTCTACCCCTGTTACTCATCCCATGTACACTATCACCCAAAATAGTCTTATTAACTCTACTTCTACCCCTGGTTCTCATCCCAGGTATGCTATCACCCAAAATAGTCTTATTAACTCTACTTCTACCCCTGTTACTCATCCCAGGTATGCTATCACCCAAAATAGTCTTATTAACTCTACTTCTACCCCTGCTACTCATCCCAGGTATACTATCACCCAAAATAGTCTTATTAACTCCACTTTTACCCCTGTTACTCATCCCAGGTACACTAACACTCAAAATAGTCTTATTAACTCTACTTCTATCCCTGTTACTCATCCCAGGTACACTATCACCCAAAATAGTCTTATTAACTCTACTTCTACCCCTGTTACTCATCCCAGGTATGCTATCACCCAAAAATAGTCTTATTAACTCTACTTCTACCCCTGTTACTCATCCCAGGTATGCTATTACCCAAAATAGTCTTATTAACGCTACTTCTATCCCTGTTACTCATCCCAGGTATGCTATCACCCAAAATAGTCTTATTAAATCTACTTCAACCCCTGTTACTCATCCCAGGTATGCTATCACCCAAAATAGTCTTATTAACTCTACTTCTACCCCTCTTACTCATCACAGATACGCTATTATCCAAAATAGTCTTATTAACTCTACTTCTACCCCTGTTACTCATCCCAGGTGTGCTATCACCCAAAATAGTCTTATTAACTCTACTTCTACCCCTATTACTCATCCCAGGTATGCTATCACCCAAAATAGTGTTATTAACTCTACTTCTACCCCTGTTACTCATCCCAGGTATGTTATCACCCAAAATAGTCTTATTAAATCTACTTCAACCCCTGTTACTCATACCAGGTATGCTATCACCCAAAACAGTCTTATTAACTCTACTTCTACCCCTTTTACTCATTCCATATCTGCTAACCGCCTATGAATATCAGGATCACCCAGGTTTCCACTACCCTAAATTCCAAACATCCATCCCATCTACAACAGATAATAATGCACCCTTACTCACTCCCCTCATGCTTACCTCCTTAACCCCTAAATACTACCATCTTACTAGACCTAGTTACATTAGTCCTGAAACTAGACACTATTACAAAACTTTTTTTCAAAATCTTAAAACTCATACTCAGGATACACTACAACCTCACACAGAATGGTGACATCCACCCAAACCCTGCTCCATCCCCACCTGTTGACCCTAATCCCCCTACTATATCCCCTACCACCATAGCTCCAACAAATAGACCTCCTAACTCATTGCTGGCCTGCCATCTAAACATTAGGAGCATAAATAACAAAACGCAGCACCTGCATGCCCTCTTAGCTGTTCATTCCCCAGATATATTATGTCTAACAGAAACCTGGCTAAAGCCTGCCACCAAGGCCCATAAGATTCTTCCACCAGGGTACGATATGTTTTGACTAGACTGTACCACCAGAAAGGGTGGTGGGTTAGCCATACTTTACAAGTCTACCCTATCTGTCAACATAGACACCCAACAACCACCCCAGTTCAATAATGCTGAAATTCTTATCTCAAAACTACAAATTTATAACAACAAAAAGTAAACATTGTCTGTGTCTACATTCCCCCAAGGAGGAACACAGAAACCTTAGTAGACTTCTTATATTGGTTATCCAATAACTACCTCCAAGAAACAATTGCTCTTGGGGATTTCAACATTGACTGGAACACTTGCTCTTGTGAAAACCCCCACAGCCCACATAAACCTCTATGGATTTACTCAAATCATAAGCTCCCCTAACAGGACAGGAAAACCCATTAACAAGGAAAGTTCCCTAGACTGGATACTCGTCAATTCCTATCTTCAAATCTATAAATCAGGCACATTGCCTGATGACCTAAATGATCACTATCTCACCTATGTAATCAAGCTCAAAGTAGACTGCCCCTACCAACCCACCTACAGAACATTAAGAAACAACAAGAATTTTATTCTCACCAAGTTTCAAAATAAACATAAGGCATGCAACTGGTCAATACTAAGACGTCTCCTCCTAGATGAAGCAGTAGCATACTTTAACACCAAATGCATTGCTATTCTTAACTCCCATGCTCCCAGCCACTTTATTAGAACCAAAGGTAATATTGCACCATGGCTTTCTAAAGATACCAAAACCAAAATTTCACTCAGAAACAAAGCATTGGCCACCTACTGAAAAACAAAAAAACCCATTTGATTATCTAAGATTCAGACAGCCAAGGAATGACACCAAAAAATCCATAACCTTAGACAAAAAGAACTACTACTACCATCTACTGCAAAAACACCAAAACAAACCTCAAAATTTTTGGGCAGGAATAAACAAACTACTCCACCCAGGCCAAACCGCCACTCCACCTCCTCAGCTTCCCAACAAAAATCCCCAGTAGACATTGTTAATAACTTCAACAGCTTCTTCACAGAGACTATCCAGTCTCTAGCCAGCCAACTCTCTTCCAATGGCTCTAATTCTAATGCAGCCACACCCAGTACCCAAACATACTTTACCTTCCAACCTTTTTCTACTCAACTTATTCATGCCCTACTTAAGAAACTAATATCCACCACCCTGGCTGCCGACCTCCTCCCAGCAGACTATCTGCAAAGGGCTGCTGACACCATAGCATACTCCATCTCAGTCTTGATCAACAGAGCTATATCTGAAGCTAATGTACCCACTATATGGCAAATCTCCCATGTCATACCTCCCCATAAAGGAGGAATTTCCACTGAACTGTCAAACTTTAGACCCATAGCTATTCTGTCACCTCTAGCTAAAATTATGGAGATGTGTGTACACATACAGCTCATGCACTACCTTATCAGAACAAGCTGTTGTCCAACTTTCATCATGGCTTTAAGCCACACCACAGTATTACTTCTGCCCTCCACACTTTCTCTAACATCATTAACCACAACTGCAATAATAACAAACTATCCTTAGCACTCTTTCTAGATCTATCCAAGGCTTTTGACATGGTTGACCACAAAATGCTTATAAATAACTTGAAGGCCTTGTACTTAACCAACCATGCACACCAGTGGTTTCAATCCTACATGCAAGGTATGCAACAGGCAGTCCTATGGCAGGACAAGCTATCATCTTGCCTACCCATCACATTAGGAGTCCCCCAGGGCTTGATACTAGAACCCCTTCTTTTCTCCATCTTTATCAACGACCTTCATTCATTCATCCCAGATGCTACCTGCATTCAATATGTGGATGAC
This sequence comes from Protopterus annectens, assembly GCF_019279795.1. Taxonomy (NCBI): domain Eukaryota; kingdom Metazoa; phylum Chordata; order Ceratodontiformes; family Protopteridae; genus Protopterus; species Protopterus annectens. The sequence continues at coordinate 1,029,665,888 of NC_056726.1, read as the reverse complement.
TCCACCTTGATTTGTATGGACACCTCACTAGCTACTTCATTCATATTAACCAAAAACTCCTTCAATACAGTGGAAAAATGGCTCTCCAATCAGCATATAATCCTAAACAACAACAAAACTAAGCTGATCCTCTTCTCCCCCACACACAGGACCCCCCTGCCATCCTTCAACATAACTGCTAACAATGGCACTATCATCTCCCTAGAAGCCCAAACTAAACTACTGAGTGTCATAGTTGATAACAACCTGAAGTTTGGTGTGCATATCAATCAAACTATCAAAACCATTAATAAAAATCTTGACTCTCTTTACAGAATCAAACCTTTACTTAATCCACTTGCTAGAACTGCAATTGCCCAATCCCATCTACTATCAACTCTTCTGTACACCTCACCTCTATTCTCTAACTTAAACAAAACAGATCTTAATAAGCTATCATCCTGCTATAACCACATTGCCAGATTTTTTACTGGCACAGCCTACCACACAACCTAAATTTCCTAGGATGGCTTGAACTGCCTAGCCTACTGCAGTTCACCCAGCTAATAGTGGCACATAAAGTCCTTTACCAACCAGAAAATACACCTACACTAAAAAATATTAACAGTCCCTACATCAGCACCCTACCACTGCAATCGTCCATTAGACTCCTAGTTCAAACATACAAATCCAACTACTCAGCTGGGGACTCTCTGTTTGCCAACTCTGTTGGAAACACATGCAACAGACTCTCAGCTGACTTGACACTAGAACCCTCACTAACTCAATTAAAAAACTAACTCAAGAAATATTTCAAAACTCATTGGTTATGTCCTTGCACTAACCCCAACTAGTGAACTCTCTATTCATTTGGTGCCTTACCTTCAACTACTTCTAACTTTTTTTTCTACTACACTATTTCAGGAAGGGTCAGTTGTATAACTTCTGCTTAATGTGTCATAAACCTGAATGTAATGTTATGTATATATAACTTTGAAAATAATTTGTTTTGTAAAGTGTTTTATAATAAGTTGGTACTATATGTGCCAAATGCTGGTATTGCTTATGACTGTAATCTGCTTGAAACTAGCTTTTACTAAAAGTTCAATGTGTATTATTATCTCGGTGCTTTTCTCCCCGGGCCTCTGCTGAAAATGGACATATATCCAGTCGGACTATCCTGGTCAACAAATGTTAAATAAAATAAAATAAATGCATCAGTTACTCTGTCAAAGAACTAATTACTTCAGTTCTCATTCCTATAGAATATTTTGCATAAGTTGCCCGATGATTCTCTACTATTTTTGATAACCTCAACATTCCCATTGGTGGTTGTCTCTAAATGCCTATATACCCGAGTAAAGTCTCTTAAATATCTATATGAGACACTGTACAAATTCAGATATTTTGCTCTTTCATAATAACTTAAATTTTCACATCTATGGATGCCCTTGGCATATTTCCACTGTACTCTTTCTAGTTTTTTCATGGTTGTTTTCTTTTAAAGTTTCTATATTGTTATGCCATATTCAGGTTTGTGTCCAATGTAACTAACAAACAGTGACATCATCTTTTCTGATTTCCTAGACTTTGCTAATCTTTTTATGCAACCTATAGCTCAATAACTATCATTAACCAATTGGTTGATATGATTAGACAAACTCATAGCTGGATGTACCCATATACCCAGGTCCTTAAATGAATCTACAGTTTCAATCACTGTGTGCTATATCAAATATTCACCCTTTCATTTATTTCTCCCAAATCCCATATGCTTAGTTTTTAATGTATTTATCAGCAAATTATTCTTCTGTGCCCAAATGGTCAATTTAGACAAGCTCTTTTGCAGACCTGCCTTATTTGTAACACTTGCAGTCAGTTTACCCAATTTCATGCCATCCACATACAGACTGTAAAACACTTCAAGACATGAAAGATACACCCCCGGATTCATGAAGCTCCATGCAAGAATAAGGCTATTCTTGCACGGAGTGATTCATGTCCATTTGCATATCCATGAAGGCATGCTGCTATCTAAACTAAACTGATGTGTCAGCAGTGCCTGCACCTGAAACACACCCCCTTCACTCTGAAAGTGCCGTATAGCACTTTCTGACATAGATGAGTGTCAAACTATATAATATTAGAGCCTGCCTCTAATATTATATAATAAACGAGTGTCTGCAGACACTGAAATGTAAAAAGATAACATTTCAGTGTCCCTGGACACTGGAAAAAAAAATAAAAACCACAAACACCTAGAAGTCAGCAGCCATCAAGTGCACACCCCCAAATGTATGCACCCTTGCCCTAGATGCATGGAAGCAGTAGGGCAAGAGGAAAGGAATAAAAAAAGTAATAATATTTTTTTATTAAATAAATCCGAAGTTTAAGTGCTGCGCAGATTGTTTGTGTGGCGAGCTGCTTTGCATAGCCTGGCTGAAATCCTGAACATGATAGACAAGTGCTACTGTGATAACAAATGCTATCAAGCTTCTGTAGTGTTGTGGTACTGACATGGTATAGCATGTAGAACATGCGCGATTCAAATCCCACCTCTGGCAAATTGTTTAATAAACTTTTAAGGAATGTGAATGATAGATGTCAATCATATGGCTCACATATAGCACAGTAGGGGTGGGAATATGTAAAATATAAATGTAAAAAATAATTTATAAATTTAATGAAAAAAATAGATTTAAGCAATGCTTTGCTAGTGTAATCATTGCTTACCTGCTTTCAGCTCTGCTTAGCTGGTGTAAGCATTGTTATGTGGATTTGTGCGAAGCTAAGCATAGTGCAGCATATTAAAACTGGCCAATCAAGAAAAACTGTGGGAAAACTGCCCTATTTAAACTGCACAGGTGGGAATACAGCCATAACAATTTGGGATTGCACACAGTAGGACTAAAATGGCTGGCTTTGGAGAAGGTGTGCACTTCTGAGTGCAATGTTGGGGCATCCAGGAGTCCAGGGTCATGGTTGGGCTCCTAATTAAAAACCATGATGGCAGGCTGCTGCAGGGCCAGTACCAGGGCTCACAGTACAAAGTGGAGACCTGGGACCAGCTTACACGTGTTCTCACCAGTGCCACTGCCATACCCTGGACTGGTGATCAGGTATGTCATCACCATAACGACCTGAAGCAGAGGAGGGGTGCACTCTTGGACTAGTGGATCCAAGAAGCACAGGTACAGGATGTCCCACCTGTCTGTAAGTATGCAGACTTATGTAACACTAACTAAGTATGGAAAAAGTTCATCTTGTGACTGTGCAGGTGTGATTAATGTGTCATGCCTCCCCATACAGCTGCTGTGGAGAGGTCCCAGAAAGTGCAGGCTCATGCCCAGCGTCTGGCCTGGCTGCATCGGCAGCATGGTGAGTACAGAATACCCCCAATATTAGCAGTAAGAAATCAAAATTATAGTAATTGTAGTGCTGCCTGTATATATAATTGTGCTGTAAAAGTCAGGAATAAATGCCTGTGTCAGGCTGCCAGTGTTACAATGGAGTATTCCCAGCTGCTGTGTAATACAGATATCAGTAGCAAACAATGTACAATATGCAGGAGGGGAATATTAGAATATGTATGAGTGTGTCTGAGTGAACCTGCCAAGAAAGTGCCATGTCAGGGCTACTGTAACAGTTAGAAATGAAAAGCATTCCCCTCTGCAGATCATGCAGGAATAGTAATTGTGGAGTTTTGAGTCGTACGCAGATATGTATGTCAAAACTAATAAAGGTGATCCCAAATAGTGGTGTGTGTCATCTCACTTGTACCTGATAAATAGAAATGTGTATGTCCTGCAGAATGCATTAACTGAGGTGAACTGATTTACCACTGCTTGTCTGTATACTTTAGAATGGGCATGTCAAATAACTGAAAAAAACAACATTACATATTCCATTAGAATGTGTTTTACCTGTTTGTCTGCCAGCATTGTCCTGTGTTAACCTTTCAATTTCAGCCATATGTAGCTGTGAATGTACTGAGAAATGTTTTAGGCTAACAGGTGCAGACCTAAAACCTACACTGTGTACTCAGGAATCTAAATTGCAGTATGTAGTTGTAAAACAGTCAAATGTGCAATCCAGATAATGTGCACGTTTCACAAACTGTGACACCAATGTCTATTTTGTATGCATAATTTGTACTGAAAATGGGAAAGAAATAATGCAACATGTCATAATAAAAGTACTGTGCACAAACATATGTACTAGATAGAAAAGTCACATGCAGCACACAACACCTCACCAGTAGTGCAGTCTGATAAAGACTAGGCCTGTAGTTCAATTTTGCACACACAGCACGGTTCAAATCCAGGGACTGCCACTAACATCTTAGTCTGGTTCTACTGTTGTAAAATAATGTACTGCAACATATACATTGTCCATACAGGGCACACAGGTAAAGAAATCTGAATAGAAATACTAGTATGATGAATATAACTATGAAAGGTGTACAATTGCTGTGTTGCTCAGCCCCAGTCCTACAAATAGATGCAATCTAGACATCCACACTCTGCAGTCTGGCCCAGACAAGCCCCTCAAGTGTCACACTGTCATGGATAGTTTCCCCAGTTGACAAGAAACCTGCACACAGAAAATGTCACAGTAGATGTATGTGAAAGACACAACACACACTCCAGGGCCTGCAACTAATATGTGAATCTGAAATTTGTGTAGAAACAGCAATGTAATGTGCACACAGTTCATCTGCACAGTCCCACAGGTAAAGAATTCGGTATAGAAACAGGACTGATGTGTATAACTAAAATAAGGCTACACTTGCTCTGTTGATATCTACAGCTGTTGGTGTGCTGCAGCAGTCCCATGGCCCAGGTGGAGTTTAAGTGTGGTCAGAATGTAGAGTAGTGAATAGTAGTGTTCTGACAAATATACTTGATAGCAGTTGTCAATTGAATCTTTTCTCTTCCCCCACCATTCAACTGATCCAACCATCACACTGAAACCAACATGGGTATGTTCCTAAACATACCTCTACTGTTGGGACCATTGTTCCATTTGGATTATCATTGTTTAAACTGTGTGCATACTAATATTCCCTGTTGAATAATCATCTTATTGCCTGCCTGACATACCACTAACTGGCATGCTGTTGCAACCCTGAATGCCAATCCATATATGCATGGGTTCTGTTTGCTATGTCACTGTTATAATTACACTGTTTTGGGTAAATGGGAATATCCATGCATTCTATTTTGACTAATGTTGTAATGTGTTGTGCATTACTAATCAATATTAATTGTTAATTTCCACACCATCGCACATATGGGAAGGCAGATCCCAGTGGATCTGCCACTCCTACCCCACTTGGCAGAGGCACCGGGTCCCAGCACTTCTGGAACTCAACCCAGACCTTCCTCATCTGCTCGTCCTGCACCAACTTTGGGTGGAACTCTTGCAGGGGATGGGGCTCCCCCCCCCCTGCAAATGGGCACAGTGAGAACGTTGTCACTTGGGAGGAGTTCTGTGGCATGGTGCACAATGTCCTCCAGATGGAGCTGGATGATGGCCTGTTCCAGGTGGAAGGCAGGCTGTCACAGCTAAAGGGGCAGGCAGCCCCTCCAGCCCAGCCCCAGCACAGCCACCTTCAGGGCTGTGAAGGAGTAGTGGTGACTGCCATCAGGTGGGGATATCAGTGCCACTACTACCATCTGGGGGGCTCATGAGCCTCAGATTTCCAACCACCCTCTCTGTCAAGGTGTTTACCCCCAATGTGTCATAAGCCACCCCTGTCGCATGTCTTGTCTGTCTTGTCTGTTTGCAAATGCAACCTCTCCTACCAAACCTCCCTCACTCCACTTACCAATAATCATTCCTTAACATCCCACTCTCACCTTAAAAAAAGGGGGGGGGGGCGTTGGTCCCACAAAAAATGTACGTCCCATATTTAGCTCTGCATTTCGCCCAGAGACATGTACCCAGCACACAATCTAACCCTACCAATAATCCGTATTGTATGATGCCCACACACCTCCCTGTAGGGTGTGAGGCTTCAAATTCTAAATTGCCCACATTGAAAGTAGCTGTTGCTGCCAAAGAAATGCAGAGCTATGGTCCTTTCCTACACTTGTCTTGCAGATCCCTACTTGTTTCTCCTCTTGTTTGTCCCCCTGCTTGCCCCAGTTTCACTACTTTCTTATCTCCTTTTTTTCTTTTTTTTTATTTGAAATAAGCTCTGTTTTAAGTGGCCATACACAGCCATAAGTGGGCGTAAGCCAAGCTAAGCTCATGTAAGTGTTTGCTTAGCTCTGCACAAACTTGTGCAAACTAACTTACAACTGCTTTAAAGTGCCTTAATCACTCTGTCTCCAATAACCCCTGTTCTGCCCAGCAACAAAATAATCAGCTCTTGCAAGTCTCAAACCAAGGACCCTGCACGCTATAGCCAAAATGGTTTACTACTAAGCCATATCAGATGTAAATAAAACAAATGCTTTCTCAAACATATCATCCAGCACAGTCATTCAACAGTAGGGGAAATGTATTTATATATATAGAGGTCTGTATGAATGTGTGTGTGTGTGTGTGTGTGTGTGTGTGTGTGTGTGTGTGTGTGTGTGTGTGTGTATATATATATATATATATATATATATATATATATATATATATATAATGAGTGATCGGTGTTCCACACCTGACGTCAACTACTCGTTGGTCCGATCCGACCATAAGCTAATCACCCTTGATATCCACATCCCACCTCCACCCCCCATTAAGGACACCACAGTAAAACATTTTTCCAAAGCCAACTTCATGCTTCTTAAGACAGAAGTGGTGAACCTCATGACACCCATGCAGATGGACAATACAGTTACAACTGCTAAATCCTACACAAATGCACTCTATAAGCACTTACACGAGTGCATGTACCATGCTATCCCAAACAGAACCAAGACGCTATCCTCCAAAAAAGGAAGCCAATCTAGTGGTCCCCTGCCATAAACAAACTGTACAACAGAAGGAAGAAACTGTTGCAAAAGAGAATAAAATCCCATGAGTGGAGCAGCTCCTTGGTCAGCCTCAGTAAGAAGCTGAGATCCCTTATAAGATCTTCCAAAGCTAGCTACAAAAATAAAATTGCCACTAATTCCAAGGGCAATCACAAAGCATTCTATAGCTATGTCAAGAATCTCAATGGCAACACCCAGATCTGCTCTGAGTTATAGCACAAAGCAAGAAAATTACAGAACTAACTGATATTGCCAACATCTTGGCAGATAGGTTCAGTGCTAACTTTACCCCCCTCAACCCCTAAAGGGCCCATATCTATGCAGGAAGAATGCAGAGTCCCTGTAATCACAACTGCACAGGTAAAAGCTGCACTCTCTAAAGCCAAAAACACAGCATCCATGAGACAGGACAACATCCCAGGCTGCGTTTTACACAAATTTCAGAATGAACTGGAGCCCCACTTAAGCAACATGTTCAATAATAGCCTCACATCAGGCTATGTGCCCACTGAATGGTGCACAGCAACAGTTATCCCACTCCACAAAGGGGGAGCCACCACTGATCCTGGGAACTATCGACCTTTTAGCCTGATGAGCCTGGTCTACAAGGCCATGAAACGTATCATCATGGAACTCAAAAACAAAGACATTGGTAAACTCCAAACTCTGGATCCCACCCAGTTCGGGTTTGTGAAAGGAAGATCATGCCTCCTGAATCTGATCGACTTCTTTGAGACAGTCACTAAAGCCATAGTTGAGGGTAAGGTGGTTCACACAGCCTATCTTGACCTCGCCAAGGCTTTCGACACCATCCACCATTCTGGAATTTTAGCTAAACTCAATAAACTAGGTATAAATCCCTACATAAGCCGAAAGACAGAAGAAGCTCATGTAGAACAGTCTGCCTAACATAGGGAATGTACAATGTGGAAGCAGTAAACATTCCAATGATACATATACACACACACACACACACATATATACATATATATATATATATATATATATATATATATATATATATATATATATATATTATACATATATGCATATATATATATATACACATACATACACATATACATATTTACTATGTATAAATATGTATAAGAAGATGAATATTTAGAGGGTGCACAGCATATTGAACAGTCAGTATTCCTACAGTTGCCACCTTTTAAAATGACCAGTGCTTGATTTTTTTTTATACAAAAGACAATTGTTGCATGAAACATATACTTACAGAGAAGTCAAAGGATATAACACCACACACAGGTTTGCATACATACAATTGTTTATTTGCATACTATTTCAGTTGTATATGCCATTTCATATAGCAGTTAGGTGTTTGAAATACATAATAACTGAGTAATGCAACTCTCAAGTAAAACATTTGATACAGTAATCTAAAAGCATAACCTATGTTGCTGTCCAGGCCAAGTCCTCCAGGTAGTACAATAGTAAAAAAACACATGGCCTGGAAGATAAGAATCAATCAACACTAATTGATTACAGATGTACTTCAGCAGCCTCCAATTACACTCTGTATTCAACTCCTAGGGCAAAAGAATTAAGCTGTCACAATGAAAATGTATCTGTTACATAATGCTTAACTTAAAACATCACTATCACAATGACAAATAGAACTGTCTGTAAGACAGTAAGCACTAGCCCACCACTGTTCGCATGGTGAAATGTATGAAAATGTACAGCCATATACCCTCATGTGTCTTACTACTGCTATCCCTCACATGTTGTAACAGCCTAGGTTATAAATGGTGCATACCCCTCCATCATAGAATGACTTACAAGGGCATATAACAGTGTTACATACACTGACCTCTGGACTGTACAAGGACACACATGTTTTGTCCAGCTATACCCCACATATATATGGACCCTACCCCATAATATGTATGGGGGTCCACAACATCACTGGAATGATGGCAGGAATGCCAGCACGACATAATGATAGGCCACTACTTAACAACCTCTTACTGCATGACATATGGACAAATCCTGGTATATAGGTGGAGGACAGAGGCTGGAACACAGGGCCATATTTGCAGTATTGCTGTTATACACTGTGAAGGTTGTTGGTGCTACAGGATTGGTTGCAACCTACCCTTACTCAGGAATATGAAATTAGAAACACAAATGGATGTACCCATGTACTGATATCACTCAACAGACAGATTGCCACTGATATATCAGACAAGCCTGTGTGGTGAACAGACAAAACATAACAGCCAATCCCCTGGCCATCATGTGGGTAGACCCACAACTGAGAGCTATGCAGACAGACTGCATTCCATGCTAAACTAGCATGTACACACAAACCCTGTAAAACTAGCTTTATGCAATGCATATAACAACAAAAAACACACTGTCCATAGGTCTGGAAACTTATACAAATATGTAGTTGGCCTGTGTCTGCAAGTCCTGTTGTAAGAGTTATTGCTACCTGCTGTCTATAACACTGCTGTCCACACACAGGAAGGATGTCCTCCATACAGGAAAGGGAATGGGAAAACACCCACATGAAGTAATAATTTATAGTAGTGGGTTGCCGTGACAGTGGTAATTATAAGTACTCCACAGCTGACTGCATGCAGTTAGCAAGTGGTGAACACTGATTGGTTCAGAGGCCATCACCTGATCATGAGCATCACCTACAAAATCACCTACAAAATCACCTACAGAATCCATGCTGCAACCTATTCAAAGCAACTCAATCCCTGTAGTGGAGAGAGAGAGGGAGAGAGAGAGAGAGAAAGAGGAAAAAAAAAATAAAATAACTAAAACAACTAAAACTGCAAACCAAGCCAATATAACACAGGGGACACATAAAAGTGTACCTAGAAGAGAGGAAAATACTACAACAGGTATGTGAAACATGTTTGCATGTAATTGAATGCAGTACTTAGGCTGAAATAATGGGATAGATGATGTGGAAAGATTTACTGTATATGTACCATCAAGAGTTATTGATGTCCTGCTGAACAACCGCTATGGACATAGCCTCTGGCCAAGTGGGCAGTGGGCCATAGCTGTCAACTGTGCAGATCAGCACTGAATGGCAAGATGTAAGCCAGCATAGTGTGTGTTCTATACCTCAAGACATGTATATTAGTGTGGCAAATAGCTGGTGGTAGAAGTAATGATGTTATGATAGACACATGAGTTTCAGTCCCCACCACCTGCAGGACAGTCATTTTAATGTGAAATATAGCATGCACAAATGCCATAGGTTTGTGATAGCCTTGCCTGCAATCTGTCCCTATATATACCCCCTTAGGTTAGGCTGTGTCCACATGTGACACCTGTCTGTTTTGTAGCATATATTTGTATATATACACACACACACACACACACATATATATATATATATATATATATATATATATATATATATATATATATATATATATATATATATATACATCTATGTCTACAGATATACAGACACACACACACACAAATATATGTATATATATATATATATATATATATATATATATATATATATATAAACTCAAAATATACACACACACACACACACACACACACACACACACACACACATATATATATATATATATATATATATAAATACATTTCCCCTACTATTGAATGACAGTGCTGCACAATATGTGTGAGAAAACATCACACATATCCATACACACACACACACACACACACACACACACACACACACACACACACACACACATATATATATATATATATATATACAGTAGTAGTAAGCAAGTGCAAAATGGACAGTTATGTCTGGTGTGAAGTCCATGTTGGGAACACATTGCCCTTATTTGTGAAGGTGAGATTGGTATGTTGGGGATGGAAAGGAGGTATATTTGGGAAGGTAGGTTGGGTTGGAAGACAGAGAAGACAGCATACAGGGGCAGTATATGACACTTGTGTTGGGTAAATACCTTAGATGGGGAGTGGCGTTTGGAATGTAGAAGCCCATGAGCCCCCAAATGAAAACAATGGGACCAAGGTCCCCACCCATGGGCAGTCACAACTGCACCTTCACGGCCCTGAAGGTGTCTGAGCTGGGGGCTGAGTAGGTGGAGCATGTGGACCTTGTAATTGTGTACTGAGGGCCACAAGGTGGTGTAGCACATCCCCCAAGTCTCTGTGGAGCTCCCTATGCACCAGACCCTGGACCTGACTTCAGGTGACAGGATCCTGTCTTTGTGTGCTCCTGGGGCAGGAATGAACACCATCCCCTGAGGTGGTTCCACCTGAAGATAGTGCAGGGCCAACAGATGATGAGGTCCTGGGGTTGGTCCCAGATGTGCTGTGGCCTGGTAACATGGCCAGAAGAGGTGGGAGAGGTGGTACTGCTGGAAACTGGCTTCCCAAACAAGCTATTGTGTCACAGTTATAGAACATATGAGGCAGTAATAGTCCACACATTCCAGGATTATATCTAACAGCATGCATTGATATCCCCATTAACACAAAACACCAGATTGGGAGCAGTCACACAGCAAACAGAACACATGCATATATGGAACCATAGTGGCCCTTACAATGGCATGCAGGTGACATTGTTCACAACAGGCCACCAATGATAGTGTTTCAACATGAAACATGACTATAAACACATTGCACAATTTGTTGTACAATATGATATATGTCCGAACAGTAGGTTTGCTGTAAACATACCTGTTGAGATGTGTGTTCAGATTATTGTTGCAGATATAGTGGGGGGGGAGAGAGAGATGTGAATTAACAACAATTACATCCTTGCAATATGAGGTCCTCAGACCTTTTTTCCTCTTTATGCCTTTCAGGCATCATGTAAAGAGAGCACTTGCTAGTCTATTCCCCCCAGGAGAATGAGGTTATTATACACCACCTGGTCCAGCACTACCATACCCTGTTTGCCCGTACAGCCCATGATCTGCAGGAGGGTGGCCTAATGGTTAAGGTGTTTGTCTTACAAAGACAAGGTGCAGGGTTTGAGTCTCATAAAGGATAATTGGCTAGGCTAAAAATGGCTCGCAAGGGCAGTTAGCCTAGTACTAATCTATGAATCTATGAATCTATGAGAGGACCACCCTGTGGAATGAGCTCATCCATGGGTAAATGATGTCAGCCTGCATAACCACAGTTAAGAGCAGGTCTGACATTGTTGCACTGACCTACTCCGCTATGCCTGTCAGCGTGCTGCTGCAGTTAGGAGGGACCAGCTAGCCACAGGGAGGGGTCATGCCATCCAGCCTCCCCCAACACATGCTGAGGAGCTCCTCACCAGCCTTGGGACACCTGCCGACCCACAAAGACAAGACCCTGCAAAAAGCATTGTGGAGGTGGGTGCTACCCACACAATGGATGAGGACCATGCAGGTAAGGCCCCAGGGTACATCAGTAGACCACTGTTGCATATCCATCGGCATCTGTAGAGTCTAATCATGCATATGTGAGATGAAATATATATATAGTATGTTGCTGCATTGTAGTAATGAACAAATGTGCATAATCTGTAGTATTGTGGGTTTGTACTGTTGATGAATTTTGTTATTTGCTAGTAATTACAGGTGTGGGGGTAGCCACATTCAGTGATTTCCTGTCCTTGCATATTTAAACTGGTGCATGTGAAATAATTCCTGCTTTAAAACTTCAGCTTGGCAAGCTAAGAACTTGGTTATATTCAACTGGACGTATAAGAGAATTTAAGTACCTTTTTATGCACTTTTTCTTTTAAAAAATACAGTATTTAAATTGATTTAAACTGTGTATGAAGGAGTGTTGAAGGAATTTTTAACTGGTTATTCTGCTCTTCAGTTATTCCCACTCACCCGCCCTGTTTTTGTTTTGGTGTTAATCTTAGTGGCATTGAAACTGCCCGCCCTCAGCCTGCCTCTGGGCCCATCTCATTTGCTCACTCAACTGAGTGCAGTGAGATCATATTCTGATTTCAGGCACTCCTACTGTGTACAAAGAGAGCATCTGGGAAATAGGAAAAAAAAAAAATTAAGCTTATTTCCTGCCTTTCTTGTTAAGTGGTACAGACTATTTGTAGGCTTCTGAGCCCCCAAGCCCTTCTGTGTTTGAGGGAAGCCTTCTAGCTTGTTTTTTTTTTTCTTGTAACTAGCCAGTTTTCTAGTTTCAGCACTCAAATCTGTTTCTTTGATCTCAGCACTTGTTCAGAAAAAAAAAAAAAAAAAAAAAAAAAATTTCATCTGCTTTTACTGTACTTGTGTTTTTACCTACTTCTTTTTACTTTTGCATCATCTTAAAATACTCAATTGTATTTATTACTGCTTGGTGTAACTCATTCTAAGCCTTTTGGTTTAAACACTTGGGCTTCGGACCAGTTAGTTGTTTTGCACTGAGAGGTTTGTGGTCTGCACTGTTGTGGCAGAACAGGTAGCTTACATCCTTCTAGGTTGAGAACTGCTGATTGAGGGCTCAGTGTCTGTTATTCTAAAAGTGTATTAATTCTGGTTTAAGCACTTGGGCTTTCAAGCCAGTTATTTTACATTAAGAGGGTTTGTGGTCTGCACTCTTGTGGGAGGAGAGGCTGGACTCTGCCCTTCTGAGCTGGGAATTTCTGGTTAAAGGCTTATAGTGCATGCATATCTGAACTGTTTCTTACTGAAGTTGGTGCCTTGTTTGCTGTGGCATAGACTGGATTCGGGCCTGCTGGATCTAGCTTTGTTTGTGTAACTTGAGCACTAATCCAGACATTCTCTAAAGTATTCAATGGTATTTATTACTGCTTGGTTGTAACTTGATTAAAGTGTAGCTATCATTCAAGTCTTTTGGATTAAGCACTTGGGCTTCAGACCAGTTGTTTTACATTAGGAAGGTTTGTGGCAAGCACTGTGGTGGCAGGACAGGTAGCTTTCATCCTTCTAAGTTGGGAACTGCTGATTGAGAGCCCAGTGTCCAAGTGTATTAGTTCTGGTTTAGGCACTTGGGTTTCAGGCCAGTTATTTTACATTAAGAAGGTTCGTGGACTGCACTCTTGTGGGAGAAGAGGCTGGACTCTGCCCTTCTGAGCTGGGAATTTTCTGGTTAAAGGTTTATAGTGCCTGAATATTTGAACTGTATCTTACTGAAATTGGTTCACCTTGTTTGCTCTAGCATAGACTAGATCCAGGCCTACTGAATCTAGCTTTGTTTATATACTTGTTGTTTGTTTGCTTGTTATTTCCTGGAAGCTAATTCACCTAATACAACTTCAGCTTCTGTGGATCACTAGTGATATCTGCATTGCTTACTGTACTTATTTCCTTGTTTCACTTGAAAGAAAGTTACTGTTTGTCGTTTTGCATTTAGTTACTTGTATCACATTGCACTCAAGTTACCTGGCACTTGCTCACTAAAGCAATTATATAAGTCAGCACTAAAATTAAAAGCACTACACCCTCACTCCCCACTGGCCCTTGTTTTCAATTAAGGATTTCCCAATATTATTCTAGCATGTCCAAAGGTCAGTTGTCAATCTCCTCTCCGGTCCAGCTGGTGAATCTGGGAATCTTGAGGCAATGTTATAACTGCCTCATGTACACAGACAACCCTCTCCTCCTCCCACATAACACAAATACTTGCAGAGATGCAGCTATTTAGCCAAACTGGAGGCTGAGCTCTCTCAACTCAGGACTGGCAAGACCAGACAGGAGGAGAAGGCAACTACACACACCACAAAACCAGCCTCACATAATGCTACCACTCCACTGAATCAAACACATAAACACACAAAGACATACTCGGAGGCTCTGAGTAAAATTTACCTAAACAGCAGAGGCCTCCAAAGCAGACACCCAAACAACTGCTACCTCAAGACACCCCACAAGCAACACATAAACCACAAAAGCAGTGTGCAAAGCAGTCACAGCCCTTAAGGCCAAATACAACACCAAACATACTTGTCATAGGTGACTCCATAGTCAGACACACTGACGCCCCACTCACCAGGCTGAACAAGGAGAGGGTCACAGTAAGCTGCCTATCGGGCGCTAGAATCCGCCACATAACACAAGCACTGGTCACTCCACAGCAAGTACAAATATGACACCGTCATTGTCCATGCTGGTGTGAACGACCTGGGACGCACCTCCCTGGACTGCATGAAAAGAGACATAGAGGAGCTCTCTGATTATGTAGCCCAGGCAGGTATGACCCTAACCCTGAGCAGTATCCTTCCTTCACCAAGAATGATGCCACAATATAGAGACAAGATGATCAGCTTTAACAATTGGCTTAATGTCTGGTGTCATTCAAAGGGGATCCAGTGTCTGTCTGCCTGGGATGACATGCTTGACAAGCCACGCTGCTTCGCAAGGGATGGCTTGCACCTGTCACCCTGGGATTCCGGATATTGGCTAAGGCTCTTGCCACCCCATAGTGCCTTTTTAGGCAAGGCTCAAATTCTAAACCTACCACCCTAGAAAACAAAAATGGGAAGAAATTGAGGGTAATGCTGCTCAATGCCAGAAGTCTAAATCTCAAAATGCACGCACTCGAGGCCCTTCTCAGTATGGAGAACATCGATGTCTGTGCTGTAACTGAAACCTGGTTCAAGGCTCCTGAGAGCACCCGCACTATTAGGTTTTACCTCATATCATGCCCGCCCCAAAACCCGGACCACTCCACAAAAGGAGGGTGTATCCATATTCATAAAGGATACTCACACCTCCAGGTTGGTGGCAACGCATGAAGCTTCGAAACCATCCAGGTGCAACTAACAATAGGCAAAACTGCTCTACAAATTGTAGCATGCTACAGGCCACCCTCTCAAACTCAGGAACCCCACACAGCCTTCCTGAAGACACTGGAGGGTATAAATGTATCTCCAAACACCATCATATTGGGTGACTTCAACTACCCGAATATAGACTGGGAACATTACTCAAGCCCTAACTTTCTAGCCCAACGGTTCCTGGAGTTCATAAATTCAAATGCCATGGAACAGCAAGTCACTGTTCCCACGAGAGGAGAAAATATACTAGATCTCATTGTCACAAACATGTGGACAAAATGCTCCACACCGGAAGTATATCCCTCATTGGTGAGATCTGATCATAAACTAATCTCACTGGAAATCCACATCCCCCACCCCAAACAAAAGACCATAGTGAAGAACTTCTCTAAAGCAAACTTCACACTACTCAAGACTGGTGTGGTATCCTTCAAGGCCCCTGAGTCAGAGGAAACCACAACCCAAGCTGCGGAAGCCCTTACAAATGCCTTCTATGAACACCTCCAGGACTGCATGGATCAGGCAATCCCAAATAAAACCAAGACTCTTTCCACAAAGGGCAAACGTCCAGTCTGGTGGACCCCAGCCATTAACAAACTTTACAATAAGAGGAGAAAGCTATTACATGATAGAACAAAATCCATAAAAGGGAAGTCACCCTGATCATTATTAGTAAAAAATACGAGCACTCATAAAATCAACTAAGGCCAATTTTGAGAGAAAAATTGCCATGGATTCAAAGGACAATCATAAGGCCTTTTTCAGCTATGTTAGGAACCTGGGTGGAAACTCACAGATATGCTCAGAATTAGTCCAAAATGATACAAAAATCACTGAACCCACAGACATTGCCAACATACTGGCAGACAGGTTCAGTGCAAACTTCACCCCTCTCCCCTAAAGGAGAGATAACTATCCCAGCCGAGTGTAGCCTCCCGGACATCTCAAATGCGCAGGTGAAAGCTGCTCTCTAAAGCTAAAAACACAGCATCAATGGGACCGGATGGTGTCCCCGGCTGTGTGCTACACGAGCTAAATGAGGAATTAAACCCGCACATAAGGCAGCTGTTTAATCTCAGCCTTACCACAGGATACGTGCCCAAGGAGTGGCGTACGGCAACTGTGGTCCCACTCCACAAAGGTGGCCTCACGGACCCTGGTAATTACCCCCATAAGCTTAACAAGTCTAGTCTGCAAAGCTATGGAGAGGATCATAATGGAGCTCATAAACAAAGATATAGGGGACTTGCAGACATTGGACCCGACCCAGTTTGGCTTTGTCAAGGGAAGATCATCCCTGTTGAACTTGGTCGGCTTCTTCGAAATAGTCACCAAGGCCATTGATGAGGGAAAGGCAGTCCATACAGCCTACCTTGACCTTGCAAGGCTTTACACAATACCCCACTGGTATTGTAGAAAACTTGCCAGCTTAAATGTAAACCCATATGTCACAAGATGGGTTGCAAACTGGCTTAAGGACAGAACCCACAGGGTTAGAGTTGCTGGCGCTGTGTCAGACTCCAAGCCGGTCACAAGTGGTGTCCCACAGGGCGCGGTCCTTGGCCCCTATTCTTTGGCATCTACTTCTCAGAAGTACAGGCCAACATGGGAGGACTTTGGCTGACAAAGTTTGCAGATGACTGCAAACTGGGCCATAGTGGAAAGTGCATCGGACACTGATATCCTTCAGAAGGGACTCACGGAAACAGATAGCTGGTGCCAGAGCCATGGCCTGAAGTTAAACACCAAAAATGTATAGTCATACCCTTCGGAAAAACAAGGTAACCCCAAGCTACCATATAGGTGGCAATCCACTAAGCACAGAAGAGGTTATCAGGGACCTGGGGACCCAGGTTGACAGTGGCCTTTCTTTGACACTCACATTGCTAAAGTGGTTAGAAAGACCTTCTACATTGCCCACCTGATCATGAAGGGATTCACATCCAGATCTAGTGAGGTCATTGTTCCCCTGTACTCTTCACTTATCAGACCAATGATCGAGTACAATGCCCCATTCGGGATGTATCTCACCCGACATCTGCAGCAATTGGAGAGACCCCAAAAGTTCCTCACCAAAAGGATAAAGGACTCCAAAATCTGTCATATGCTGCCAGATTGAAGAAACTCCAGCTCTATTCAGTCATACCGTCTGCTCAGAGGTGACATGTGCCTGACATACAAGGCCATGTCCAACCCGAATTAATGGACATGCTCCACCTCAAAAATCCAAATCCACCAAAACCACTAGAGCAAGCGACTTAAACCTTAGCATGGATATAAATAGGACGTGCTGGAGGGATAGATTTATCACTCAGAGACTCCTATGCTGTGGAATAAAATCCCGGTCCATGTGAGGCAGAGCACCTCGCTGACTCTGTTCAAGAGAAATCTAGACCTGTGGATGGGAGATTGTAGGTTTACCCCGGGAATCATCTCTGGGTCACTGCTGGACAGAGGCACAACAAACTAATGGGCACAGTATTTTTTCATATAAGGGGTGGCGTAAGCCACAATAATTTGGGCTAGGCTTATAAATGCCTTAGGGCAGATAGCCTAGTATAAACCTATGAACCTATGAACCTATGATGTACTGTAATGCTGCTCCCACCCTGTACCAATGCCACAGGTGTGGCTATTGACATCACATCTCTCACACAACTATGTAGGTCCTTCTAGTATACCTCTGGGGCAGCAGCCTGTAGTTGGTGAGTATGGTGTTGTTTGTTCAGGTTTGCCGATACACCGGCCATGTTATGGCCATGGCATTTGCCATGTACACATTCAACACACCTACCCATAATGCATGCTGTACATGTTCACTTATTGTTGCAGTTAACTGCACTGCATCACAGTGGTCACTGTGGTGGCATATCTGAAGGGTATGTAAGAGTCCTGCAATATAACTAACAACCTGTCATTGCAAGATGTGTGCACAGAGATGAACATAATGGTGGGACAAATGGCTTACATTAGGAACATGTCTGAAACATCACCCTTATACAGTGCTACAACAGCGTATATACCACTATTACAATGGCAACTGTTACAGATCTATACATCGGCATATCACAATACCACATTCCACAACCCTTACAACCTATAATGTGGTCCTAACATGAGCAATGTATGTGTAATATGGAATCCTATGTTAGGACAGCAAATATGGGGAATGCATACCTTAACAAACACTGGAACCATATGTGTGCATACACTCCAAATAACATATTGTGGAAGCAGCTTTTGAGGTACTGACAGCATTCAATCTTCATAGGTTCATAGGTTCATAGGTTCATACTAGGCTATCTGCCCTAGGACATTTATAAGCCTAGCCAGAGTGTGTTTGGCTTTCACCACCCATTTTAAATTAATTTTGCTATGCCCTTTTTCAAGGTTAGTATACTGTGCCTCTGTCTAACAGTGACACAGAAGTGATACCTGGGGTAAACCTACGATCTCCCATCCATTCATCAAGATTCCTCTTGAAGAGAGTCAATGAGGGACTCTGCCTAACCTGGACTGGGATTTTATTCCAGAGTGAAGGGAGCCTCTGGGTTAGGAATCTGTCCTTCCAGCATGTCCTATTTATTTCAGTGCTGAGGTTCAAGTCTCTCAAGCGCGTAGCTCGATGGGATTTGGATTTTCTGAGGTGCAGCATGTCCATTAATTCCGGGTTGGACATGGCTTTATACATCAGGCACAGATCGCCACTGAGCAGGCAGTATGCCATTGAGTAGAGCTGGAGTTTCTTTAACTGGGCAGCATATGGCATCTGTTTGAGCCCTTTCATCCTCTTGGTGATGTACCGTCCAGCAAGTACAGGTCCTCAATGTCACACCAAGAAATGGTCTGCTGTCCAAGACATTTGTCCATCAAATATGCCCACTCACCTGCAACAGACGCAGCTGTGGCTTGCACACATCTTGCAAGCCATGGAATGGATCCCATACCCAACAGGTAGCATGCAGGAGTGGGAGATGTAGCCTTACCTCACTATTGCGTATACCATGGCAAACACTGTAGACAGTCATGTATGTGACGAGCATGTATGGGACAACATTAATGTAGAAAATAAACAGATGGCCATCCAAGACAGATGACAACACATGTAAACTGGTCATGCAGGCTGCCTAGTAACATGCTGCAACACTGAGGAAGTCGCAGGAATGTCTACCAAGTACTGGATGTGTAGTACCTGTGTTGACAATCCCCTGCAATCCTCATAAGTGTGGCCCATGGGTTAGGGTAATCAGATGGGGCAGTTGTTCCACAGGAAACATCAGTCAGGGCTCTCTACAGGTAGCATATGCATAACATCAAAAGTCCCCCAAAGGCATGTGTTGCAATGTATAATGGTGTACCAAGACCAAGTTGGAAACCTACAGGCAGTATCAATTAAGATACATGTGCTGCAAAAGCAACACCTCACCCCACCTCAGGCCCACTATCCCCATGTGTACCTTGCTGGTGCCAGTGTACACCTGTATGCTTGTCATTTATTAGCAGGGACTAGGCTGCTACACATGGTGTTCTGAATTTGGGACACTGCAAAATGACACTCATGTGTAGCCCATAGCTGTCAAGCACCTGAAAAAAGTCTGAGAATGGGGAGGGATGTCATACTGAAACACAACAGTGAACAGAAGCAGACATCCAAAGCTCAGTAAGAATGACTGTATCTGCACACGGTCAAGGTCATGAATTGTGGCAGACATAACCCTGACTCTACAGCAATAGTGAAGGCACTATGTGACCTCCAAGGGCTGTGCACATGAGTTGACTTTACAATCTTGCAAAGTTGGGGGACATTTATAGGGCAGAGTGACCAAATACTGACAAATGCAAATGGCCCATGCTAGTATACCCCTTACAGGAATAGTGACTGTTGTAGTACACTTAACAGTTGGTGCAACAAACCACCATGTTAAGGGTGTGCACACGTATGCACCCACAAAATGTATGCACCTCAATCAGCATCTGCACAACTAACACATTTGTTTGATACTGCATTTGATTGCACATGTCATATGTCACATATCAGGTTCATGTAATGTTAACATATGCAGTATTGTGGTATCATGGGATATCAGGGAAGAGGATGCCTTGTCAATAAGGATGTGTACATTCCTCATAGCCACAGTAAGGTTTGAAGGTTGTCAGTGTAATTGTATTTTATTGGTCATAAATGCACCGCTGCTGATGAGATCTGCAAATCAGACATCAGGCATTCACTAATAACATCTGTTCATATATCATCCCAGGTATGTATCGGGCAAACACATAGGGGCTGTGAGCAGCAGAGCAAACATAACTGACACACATATACACATTCATGAATGGTGTGTACACCTGTGAGGTATGGTGCACAGTACATGCCATGGTGTTGAACAGGTACACAGCAATACTGTCTACATGGATGCAGTGTGTGCCAGGGGAAGGGGAATCACCAACCAACACAACCCATGCATCACAGAGATGTATAATGTTGGTACCAGGGATTAACTATAGCTGCAGTGCATGCTGAGTGCCATATGTCATACATGTTAACAGATGGGTAATGACAGGTCTGTGTGTAATATCTTTGTGCAACCTCACCTGTAAGTGTGTGTGTGTGTGTGTGTGTGTGTGTGTGTGTGTGTGTGTGTGTGTGTGTGTGTGTGTGTGTGTGTGTGTGTGTGTGTGTGTGTGTGTGTGTGCGCGCGCGCGCACGTGCATGTGTGTGTTCACAGGTTCATAGGTAGGTACTAGGTTATTGGCCCTAGGGCATATACAAGTCTAGCCAAAAAAGGTACCCTGGCCTTCGCCACCCAAGAAAATTATTTTCCTGTGCCCTGTCAAGCAGAGCCATAGAAGAGATTCCCGAGTTGAATTTCCTACTTTCCATCCAATCATCAAGATTTTTCTTGAAAATTGCTAATGAGGAGGTTTGTTTGACAAAGATAGGTAGTTTGTTCCAGAGTATGGGAAGTCTCTGGTACAGGAATCTATCCCTCCAGCATGTTCTGTTTATTGTGGTGACAAGGTTTAGCTCCCTAGAGAGTGTAGCTCAGAGGGTTTGAGATTTCCTGTCCAACAGCTCTGGGTTTGACATAGCTTTGTATGTTAGGCAGATATCGCATCTCAGTAGGTGATATGTGACAGAGTAAAGCTGGAGTTTTTGAGATGGTCCGCGTAGGGCATCTGTGTGAGGCCAGTAATCCTCTTCATGAGGTATTTCTGTGGCCTTTCCAGATGTTGTAGATGTCTTGTGTGGTACATACCAAAAGGGGCGCTGTACTCTATAATGGGTCTAATGAGTGACGAGTAGAGGGGAACAATTACCTCTTTTTTTCTGGATGAGAAACCTTTTGTGATGAGGTGTGCCACGTAGAAGGATTTCCTGACTACTGTGGCAATGTGATTATCAAAGGAGAGACTACTGTCCACCTGTGTCCCAAGGTCTCTTATCACACTTTTGGTGTTAAGTAGACTACCACCTATGTGGTAGTTCATGGGTACAGACTTTTTTATCAAAGGGGATGACAATGCACTTTTTGGCATTGAGCTTGAGGCCATGGCTTTGGAACCAGGCATCTGTCTCAGTGAGAGCCTTTTGCAGGATGTCCACATCATTAGGAGTTTCAATTATGGCTCCTAGTTTGCAGTCATCTGCGAACTTTGTTAGCCAAAGACCTTCTGTGTTAGCCTGTACTTCAGAGAAGTAGATACCAAATAGGAGAGGACCCAGAACTGAACCTTGTGGTACTCCACTTGTCACTGGTCTGAAGTTGGATTTGGAGTCTGCTACGTCTGCTACTTTCACAGTGTGGGTTCTGTCAGTGAGCCAGTTGGCAACCGATCTTGTGACATAGGGATTTATACCTAGTTTAGTGAGTTTATCTGTAATTACCGAGTGGGGGATGGTGTCAAAAGCCTTGGCAAGATCTAGATAGGCTGTGTGAACCACCTTACCCTCGTCTATGGCTTTGGTGACTGCTACAAAGAAGTCTATCAGGTTTAGGAAAAATGATCTTTCTTTTACAAACCCAAACTGGGTGGAGTCCAGAGTTTGGAGATTACCAATGTCTTTATTTATAAGTTCCATGATGATAAGTTCCATGGTCTTGCAGACCAGGCTCATCAGGCTAATGGGGCAGTAGTTCTCGGGGTCTGTGATGGCTCCCCCTTTGTGGAGTGGAATAACCATCACTGTGCACCATTCAGTGGGCACAAAGCCTGAGGTGAGGCTATGCTTGAACATGGTACTTAGATGGGGTGCCAGTTCATTCTGTAGTTTGTGTAGAACACAGCCTGGGATGTTGTCAGGTCCCATGGATGCTGCGATTTTGGCTTTGGAGAGTGTGGTTTTTACCTGTGCAGCTGTGATTACAGGAACTTTGCATTCTTCCAGTATAGAGATGGGTCCTTTAGGGAGTGAGAGAGAGGTAAAGTTAGCACTGAACCTATCTGCTAGGATGTTGGCAATATCAGTTGGTTCTGCATATTTAGTACCATTGTGCTGTAGCTCAGAGCAGATCTGAGTGTTGCCATTAAGATTCTTGACATAGCTATAGAATGCTTTGTAGTTGTCTTTAAAATCAGTGGTGATTTTGCTTTCATAACGAGCTTTGGAGGATTTTATGAGGGATATCAGCTTCTTACTGAGGCTGACCAGGGAGTTCCTCCAATCATGGAATTTTACTCTTTTTTGCAACAGTTTCTTCCTTCAGTTGTAGAGTTTGTTTATGGGAGAGGACCACCAGATTGGCTTCCTTTTTTTAGGCTAGCATCTTGGTTCTGTTAGGGATAGCATGATCCATGCACTCGTGTAAGTGCTTATAAAGTGCATTTGTATATTATTCAGCAGTCGTACCTCTATTGTCCATCTGCATGGGTGTCGTGAAGTTTGCCACTTCTGTCTTAAAAAGTGTAAAGTTGGCTTTGGAGAAATTTTTTATGGTGGTTTCCCTAATGGAGGTGGGATGTAGATGTCTAGGGTGAATAGCTTGTGGTGGGATCTGACCAATGAGGAATTTATCTCTGGTGTGGAACACTCATAGCCCATGTTGGTAATGACCAGTTCTAGGATATTTCTGCCCCTGGTGTGTGTGTGTATGTGTGTGTGTGTGTGCGTGTGTGCGTGTGTGCGTGTGTGCGTGTGTGTGTGTGTGTGTGTGTGTGTGTGTGTGTGTGTGTGTGTGTGTGTATACAGTTAAGCAATGACATACAGGTCTTAAAGAGCATTTCTTGTTTTCCCCTCAGAGGTAGCGAGGTGGGTCAGGGTCCCTCCTGCAGACAAGCTGATGTTAGTGTCCATACAGACATTGACAATGATGATAGATGTGTTGAGGCACAGGCAGGGTTGTCAGGGGCTGAAGCTGTACCATCGTTTGACATCTCACTGTTATTCACTCCATCCCCGCACACAGTCACATTGCCTATACATACCCATCACCAGTGGCCATAGATGAGGGACAGTTGGCAGGTGGTGGCATGGGACAGGACAGTGTGGTGTCTATGGCACATGTGTCTGGACTCAGCAGCCATAGCCAGATGCCTGGTGAGGTACCACACAGTCAGATGTACAGGGGTGCTCATCGGAGGGCTGCTGATCATCATGCCCCTGACAGAAGTACCACATCAGGTGCCAACAGACACATGTTTCAGGCCATCATGGAGGTGCAGGCATGCATGGAACTGTATACAAGGGGGGCTGCTCATTCGACTGTTATTGACAACATCCATGATCTTGCAGGTGCAACGTTATTTTGCAGAGATCCTGGATAGATGGCTGGATGAGATGGTGGGAATCCTTGACCATGGAATGTCTGTGCTTGAGCATATAGTGGGAGTAGTGCAGCAGCCACATGGACATAGGCCAGCAACACCAACTGCTGGAGGTCGACGTGGATGTACAAGAAGTCAGTGCCACTCCCATAGCCGCATACTAGCCCCAGCACTGCAGGGGGGGCACTGTCCACACCACAGCATGGCAAGCCATGTGCACATGGCTCTGGCCGGTCCCAAGAGGGACCCGGATCCAACAGACATATGTCATCATCAGGGGAGAGTACCATATCATGGCTTGTACTGGGTGGTGCCCATGGAACCCCTAGCAGGCACAGTTCTCATGTCCATGGCCGGAGATAGTGAACTGCACACCCTGCCAGGTATGGTATGCAGCTGTCCAACAAACCCTTGTATAGGGCAGCCACATGGCAGAACTGTGTGCATGCAAACACACACACATTACCAACACAGCCAGGGCAACCCCATACCTACACACACCACATTGCAACAGCCCAATTAATAATGAAACCACCTAACACACATACATGATGTCAAACAAATGGCTCAGCCTAAGTCTCTGGCAAACCCACAACACATCCTGTGCATATGATCATACCTGTGCCACATCCCTGTCATCCATAACATCGATGTAGGGACAGACTAATATGGTTCTGATGCACAGGGTGACTGTACTACAGTGTACCAATGTAATGCTGTGTAACATGTTTTCAGCACTAAAGTTTAATGCTTACATGTCAGGATGTGTAGCTATCCAGCCATTATGCATTATAACTGTTATTAACACTGAGTGATTGTGGACTCCATAATGTATTCTGTTTGCATTGTAGGTGTCCATGTGTCCATGTGTCAGCAGGATATTGGTCTGCTGTTGTTTCCTACAAGGGGTATGGCACGGTGGTGACACCTTGACTGTGTCATATCCTGGGTATAGCTGAACACAAGTTTCAGGTCTGTATAACTGTTACTGCATGTGCCACAGGACTGATAGTTATGAGGGGGTGTATACAGGTGAGGGCATGGTGGCTGATGTCAGCAGTCCTTCAACAGTGGAAAATGGTAAGTGTATTGGGTCGTACATACCACATGTTGTGTATAACACACACACACAGA
Source organism: Protopterus annectens (assembly GCF_019279795.1). Taxonomy (NCBI): domain Eukaryota; kingdom Metazoa; phylum Chordata; order Ceratodontiformes; family Protopteridae; genus Protopterus; species Protopterus annectens. The sequence goes on along the minus strand of NC_056726.1, from coordinate 1,029,640,298 downwards.
GGCTTTGGTGTTGATGCAATACACAATGAATACTGTACACACAGATGTATGTACTTTTGTAAGGAACCCATTTTAGCCTATGTAATTCCACCAAGACAGACTAGGCACAGCAACACATTGAGAAATAATCAGTCTGCTAGTTTAATGTCATTGACAATGGTACTGGCAGATTATATATCCCCTTCCACAATGTAGTGCAGTCCTCAACTTGGTAAACTTAGGTGTGCTGGTGTGGGTGACACAGCCCTACCCTTTGGAGAGTGGGGGTGGTGCAGAACCACAGATAGTGTGATTGACAACTACTTAACCTGTTAACATGAACTGTACAGTATTAAACCCAACTAAGCAGGGGGATACACTCAACAATAACCACAATGATGGTGGCTGTGTCCACAAAATCTACACCCAGCTCTCTCTCTCTCTCTCTCTCTCTCTCTCTATATATATATATATATATATATATATATATATATATATATATATATCTACCAACCCCAGTATTGTTGTACAGCTATACAGTGGGGAAGAGGGCATTTACACATCTACTACTAGTTGTGAAGGAATGCATTTCCACAGGATGATACCTGTGAAATGTTAGCATTTGCCCATCAGTTCTTGGACAGATGATCTCCTGGGATATGTGTATTCTGCAAACTGAAGTAGATCCTTTCACATACACCCACACTCTTACTTGGCAACATTGGGACTAGAACCCCTACCTAGGTATTTAGTGCTACTAATGTGTGTGGCCTTAATTTCACACAGCTTTTAGGATGAGGTGTGTTCTAGGTTACATGTTAAGTGAAGAACATCACAAGGCCTTGTACACTATGGTAATGGGGGATGTACTGGTTGTTTATGAACGATACATAGTGTGACATACTGTCATATACACATTGACAAACACATAATAGTCATACACACATCTGAGAGACCTGGGTTTATCAGTGCTAACTACCTTGTCAGTGTGTCCATTCTGTTATGGATTAAGTTGTACACAGCACAGGCATCATTGGGCTGGATAGTGTAATCAGTTACCTGTATGGTTGATGGAGACAGTAGCCCCCATACAGTGGACCTTGGGACATGTACTGGGCATACCATGGTGTAAAGATAGTATACCCAGCACCCACACCCCACATTGGATATTGTACTCACTGAAACCCATGATAATACTCTGACATACCCACCATCACACATTGACCAGGACTGCAATACAACCCCTTGTCTATCTCAAGAGTGCTACTACAGGGATATGCATCTATTGCACATGCCACAGGGATAGTAGGGTGATGCATTGTCGTGGCTGTCCTACAGTCAGCAACATCACTATCCCTTATACTGTGTGGCAGGGTGTATTGTATAAGGAGAATGTGGCCTCAGAATGCTGTATCCTACAAATATACACACTTGCACACATATACACCCTTTCCAGAGCTCAGAGGGTAACCCATGTCTATCTATCCATTTGTACAGCAGTGTTGCACGGGTACTGCAAGCTCCAGGTAGTCCATAGGGTGAAGAGTGTGACAAGGTACATGTAATGCCCATTACAGCAGAAGCCATATCTAACTGTGGCAATTCAAGGTGTGGTGGTTGTGAAGGGCCACAGGGTATTATCAACTACAGGTCTACAAACACACAGACACTGTTATTCTCAGTAATGCACATGCACACATTTGTCAGTACTGGGGTCCATGGGTGCAGGTGTTCATAGGTGTGTACCAGGATACTGTCCATGGAGAGATGGGAAAAGTAAAGGATGTGTGTACAGTGGTATCATGCTACCTGCCATTTGCCAGCAGGCCATCAATCAATGGATGTCACAGCGGTAATCCTCAGGGTGAGAGTTAAATGCAACATCCAATCATTTGGTTGCATCTTGCAGAAGGCCAGTGAGGCACTCCAGTTGACATGTATGCAACATGCATTAGATAACATGATCAGTGTCTGTCTTGGAGACCTGCACCCAAGCATTTTCTGTTGACTGTGGTAGCGTAGTTGAGGTATCCACGGCATGTGGTGCATACAGGGTGGGGATTCTTAGCTTTGGCATTTGAACCTCAACACTGAAATAAATAGGACATGCTGGAGGGACAGATGTATAGCCCAGAGGCTCCCTTCACTCTGGAATAAAATCCCAGTCCAGGTTAGGCAGAGTCCCTCATTGACTCTCTTCAAGAGGAATCTTGATGAGTGGATGGGAGATCGTAGGTTTACCCCGGGTATCTCTTCTGTGTCACTGTTAGACAGAGGCACAATATACTAACCTCGAAAAAGGGCATAGCAAAATTAATTTAAAATGGGTGGCGAAAGCCAAACACACTCTGGCTAGGCTTATAAATGCCCTAGGGCAGATAGCCTAGCATGAATCTATGAACCTATGAATCTATAACACATCTGGGCAGGCATGTCAGTCTCACTCAAGCATAGACTGCCTGTAAGCAGCCAAGATGGATACCTGACATCTGCACATCTGTACAGAGGACAGACATCAGCCAGCCACCTGGTTATGCATTAGAATGACTGTGTTGACAGATAGATGACTGATGACTGGCTAGTATACAGCTCAGAAAGCTCCTGCCTCGTGCCCTACAGAGTTCTACAGCAGCAGAGAGTTAAAAGAGAGACTTTGAAGTGATTAAATATCATTTTTCTGTGTTTTCTTGCTGCCTTTAGCTAATTCCACCTAAAACACCAATTTTCTAGAGTTTCTGTGATTTAAAAAGCTTGTTTCAGCTGCTTATTGTACTTATTTTACTGCCTGCACTTTAACAAAGTCATTTTTGTGTTTAAATTACCTGTTTAACTATTGAAGGCTACACACTCAAGTGTGATAGCCATTTCTATGCATTTAAAGTGTTTTTTTATTGTATCTGCTTTATTATCTGAAAAAAAACAAAAGAAGAAAAAATGTACTTGTTTTCCCACCTTTCTAAGCTAGTATAGTCCAGTTTTCAGGTTAGTGCTGAATTCAGGTCTGTGATACAAGTTTCTGTGTTTGCCCATACCGTACTTGGATAGAAGGACGTTTCCTCTGTTCACTGTGAGATAGAGAGAGCTTTGAGCATCCTATCTGTCCCTGGAGGAGTGGTTTCAGCCCTGAAATTAGTAGTTTATTAACCATTTTGGGTTAATTTCCATCTCTTTCATTCCCCTGCTATAAAACCTGCATTTGCAAGGTTTTGCGTACCGGGCAGTGCGGGTTGGCTAGGGTATAACTATTCCCGGCTCCACAAAGTCTACTCTTCAATTTTTCCCTTGAAACTAGAGAAACTTTCAACTTAAGCACTCAAACCATTCACTTTTCATACCAGCACTTGCTCAAAACTCATAGCAAGCACTAATAAATCTTAGCACTAGACCCCCCCCCCATACTGTAGAGAAGGACAAGGCTCTCTATTCGCCCTTACCCCCCAATCAGTAAAACAGTTCACTGTGCCTATCCTGACATGTCCAAAGGGCAGTTTGAGGTGTACTCTCCGGTCCAACTGATGAATCTGGGCATTGTGAGGCAATGTTACAATTGCCTCATGTACACAGACAACCCTCTCCTCCTTCCACCAAACACCAATACATGCAAGAGATGCAATTTTACAGCCAAACTAGAGGCTAAGCTCTCTCAACCAAAGATTGGACCAGGCAGTCAAGAGGAGAAGGGAATTACTTGCATCACACCACCAGTCTCACATAGGCCTATGAAACCAGCACTGGCAAAAAACACACATAAATACACAAAAACATACTCGTAGGCTCCTAATAAAAATCTGCAGAAGCAACAGACGCAAAGCAGACATCCAAGCAACCTCCACCCCCAACACAAACCATGAACACACATACTTCAGAAAACCAGTGTGCCACACAATCTCAGCCCTTAAGGCAAAATAACATACCCAACACACTAAATAGGTGACTCTATAGTCAGGCATACTGACGCCCCACTCACTAGGCTGAACAAGGAGAAGTTACTGTTAGCTGCCTGTTGGGTGCCCGGATCTGCCACATAAAACAAGCACTCAGGTCACTCCAGAACAAGTACAAATATGACTCTGTCATTGTCCATGTTGGTGTGAATGACCTGAGCTGTACCTCCCTGGACTACATCAGAAGAGACATAGAGGAGCTCTCTGATCATGTAGTCAGGCCGGTATGACCCTGACCCTGAGTAGCATCCTGTCCTCACCAAGAATGATACCACGGTATAGAAAAAAAATATCAATTTCAACAATTGTCTAAGCTTCTGGTGTCATTCAAAGAGGATTCAGTGTCTCTCAGCCTGGGATGACATGCTCGAAAGGTCACGCTGCTTTGCTAGAGACAGCTTGCACCTGTCACCCTTAGGCTTTCAAATACTGGCCAAGGCTCTTGCTACCCTCATAGTGCCTTTTTTAGGCAAGGCTCAAAAGACAAACCCTCCACCATAAATAGCACAAGTAACAAAAAACTGAGGGTAATGCTACTCAATGCCAGAAGTCTAAACCTCAAAATGCACGCACTCAAGGCACTCCTCAGTATGGAGAAAATTGATATATGTGCAGTAACAGAAACCTGGTTTAAGGCTCCAGAGAGCACCCCAGCACTTCCAGGCTACAACTCATACCATACATTTCAGCCACAAAACCCGGACCAAAATACAAAAGGTGGGGGAGTATCCATATTCATCAAGGATACCCACACCTCCAGGTTAGTGGCACAGCACGATGCTTCAGAGATCACCCATGTGCAACTAACAATGGGCAAAACTGCTATTCAAATTATAGCTTGCTACAGATCACCCACCATGTCCCAGGACCCCCACTCCGCATTCCTGGAAACATTGAGAAATATAAAGGTCATACCAAACACCCTGATATTGGGTGATTTCAATTACCAATCATTAACTGGGAGAACTACTCAAGTACAAACTCCCTTGCCCAACATTTCCTAGAATTTATAAACTCAAATGCCCTGGATCAACTGGTCAACACCCCCACCAGAGGTGAAAACATATTGGACCTGGTCAGCACCAACATGGTTGACCAGTGTTCCACACCAGAGGTCAACCCCTCGCTGGTTAGATCTGACCATAAACAAATCACTCTGGATATCCACATTCTGCCACCACCCCCAGTCAAAGAAACCACTGTGAAAAGACATTTTATGCTCAACTTTTGAGAGACTTGCTTGGCTACAAACATCTGCATTACAAGCTGAAGCTAAGTGAAACTTGCAGTAGTGAATTTTAGTCTTTTGTTAAGTACAAACTTGCAGTTTTAAAAGTACTGTATTTTCATTTTTTTTCTTTTTCCTAATTGTGGGTTTCTGAACAGTATGCTGTGTGTCTCTCTGCAGTTATTTTGCTATAGAGGGGGCGTTGGTATCACTTCTTTGTTATCTGATATTTAATAGCCTAGAGGGATTCCTCTGTACTTTAAGTGCTAGCCACAAAGTTTGATTCATTTTTTCTGTTTCCTAATTGTGTGTTTCTGAACAGCGTACTGTGTGTGTCTCTCTGTAGTTAGTTCCCCACCCACGCTCCCTTTTCTTGTGTTGGTGGCTCTGGAATTGTCCGCCCCTCCTGTAAGTCTGTATTAGAACACTCCTCCTGTGTCCATCTCATTTGCTCACTTAACTGAGTACAGTGAGATCATATTCTGAGTCTAGTGTTCACTCTACTTAATGCAGAGAGAAGATTTGAGAAGGCCAGCCCACTTAGGTTCTTCCTTCCTCTCTTCTTGCACTTAAAAAATATTTTTTTTGCACTTTATTCATTTGCTTTTACTGTATTTGTGTTTCCTCCTACTTTATTTTGCTTTTCTTAAAAGTACTCAGTTTTATTTATTCTGCTGCATTTATTACTGCTTGATCATAGCCTGATTAAATTGTAACTGTTATTCTAAGTCTTTTGGTTTAAGCACTTGGGCTTCATACAGGCTGTTTTACATTAAGAAGGTTTGTGGTCTGCACTGTTGTGGCAGGACAGGGAATTGCTGATTGAAGGCCCAGTGTCTGCTATTCTAAAAGTGTATTAGTTCTGGGTTAAGCACTTGGGCTTCAGGCCAGTTATTCTACATTAAGAAGGTTTGTGGTCTGCACTCTTGTGGGAGGAGAGGCTGGATTCTGCCCTTCTGAGCTGGGAATTTCTGGTCACAGGCTTATTGTGACTGCTTATTTGAACTGTTTCTTTCTGAAATTGGTGTGCCTTGTTGCTGTAGCATAGACCATATTCAGGCCTGCTGAATCTAGCTTTGTTTGTATAACTTGAGCATTGATCCAGGCCATCTTTTTTTGGAGAAGGCTCCCCTGCACCCTAGTAAGCAGGGGTGTGCAGTTAGAACTTGTCTGATTGAAGACTGCTGGAACAGGGCTCAGTTTTGAGCTTTTTTTCTGGTTAATTGGGTAACTTGTTTAAACCAGTTTGTTCATTTTCTATTAGTTTATATATATATATATATATATATATATATATATATATATATATATATATATATATATATATATATATATAAATTACATTTTATTCATCTGCTTTTACTGTATTTGTGTTTCTTCCTACTTTATTACTGGGGGCGTTAACTACATCTCTGATCTGTGATATATAACAACAAGTATAATTTTCTGTGCTTTTAACTTGTTTTTTGAGTGTATCTGCTTTATTTTCTGAAAAAAAAAAAAAATATATATATATATATATATATATATATATATATATAAATATATATATATATATATATATATATATATATATATATATATATATATATACTTGTTTCCCGCCTTTCTAAGCTAGTATAGTCCAGTTTTCAGGTTAGTGCTGAATTCAGGGCTGTGTTACAAATCTCTGTGTTTGCCCATACCTTACTTGAATTGAAGGACGTTTCTCTGTGCACCTGTGAGAGAGGGGAGCTTTGAGCAGCCTATCTGTCCCTGGAGGAGTGGTTTCAGCCCAGAAATTAGTTTATTGGCCATTTTGGGCTAATTTCTATCTCTTTCATTTCCCTGCTATACATACCATACTTGCCCGGTTTTCCACGTAGGGCAGCGCAGGTTAGTTAGGGTAAAACTATTCCCGGCTCCACAAAGTCTCCTTTTCAATTTTTCCCTTGGAACCAGACAAATTTTAAACTTAAGTACTCAAGCCATTCATTTCTCAGCCCGGCACTTGCTCAAAACTTATAGCAAGCACTTATAAACCCTAGCACTAGACCCTCCTGTACTGTATAAAAGGACAAGGCTCTCTATTCGACCTTACCAGCCATCCAGTAAAACAGTTCATTGTACCTATCCAGGCATGTCCAAAGGGCAGTTTCAGGTTTACTCTCCAGTCCAACTGGTGAATCTGGGCATTTTGAGGCAATGTTACACCTGCATCATGTATAGAGACAATCCCCTCCTCCTACCACCAAACACTAATATATACGAGAGATGCAATTATACAGTCAAACTGGAGGCTAAGATCTCTCAACCCAAGACTGGGTCAGACAGTCAAGAGGAGAAGGGAAATACTGGCATCACACCACCAGTCTCACACAGACCCATTAAACCAGCACCAGCAAAAAACACATGTAAATACATGGAAACATACTCGGAGGCTCTAAATAAAAATCTGCAAAGCTAACAGAGACCTCCAAAGCAAACATCCAAGCAACCTCCACCCCCCAACACAAACCATGAAACACATACTTCACAAAACCAGTGTGCCATGCAATCACAGCCTTAAGGCAAAATAACATACCCAACATGCTAGTAAGAGGTGACTCTGTAGTCAGGCACACTGACTTCCCATTCACTATGCTGCATAAGGAGAAAGTTACTGTTAGCTGCCTGTCAGCTGCCAGGATCCGCCACATAACACAAGCACTCAGGTCACTCCAGAACAAGAACAAATATGACTCTGTCATTGTCCATGTTGGTGTGAATGACCTGATACCCACACCTCCAGGTTAATGGCACAGCACAATGTTTCAGAGATCATCCAATTGCAACTAAGAATGGGCAAAACTGCAATTCAAATTGTAGCTTGCTAAGTACAGATCACCCACCATGTCTCAGGACCCCCATTCTGCATTTCTGGAAACACTGGGAAACATAAAGGTCCTACCAAACACCCTAATATTCGGTGATTTCAATTACCCAAACATTAACTGGGAGAACTACTTAAGTACTAACTCCCTTGCCCAACTTTTCCTAGAATTTATAAACTCAAATGCCCTGGTTCAACTGGTCAACACTCCCACCAGAGGTGACAACATATTGGACCTTGTCATCACCAACATGGGTGACCGGTGTTCCATACCAGAGGTCAACCCCTCGCTGGTATGATCTGACCATAAACAAATCACTTTTGATATCCATATTCTGCCCCCACCCCCAGACAAGAAAGCCACCATGAAAAAGTTTTCAAAAGCAACTTCATGTTACTTAAGACCGAGGTGGAAAGTTTCAAAGCCCCCATGCTGAAGGATAACACTGTCCAAGCTGCAAAATCCTTTACTAATGCATTCTATGGGCAGCTACAAGAATGCATGGATTGTGCCATCCCAAGCAAAACCAAGACTCACTCCTCCAAGAAAAGGAAACCAGTCTGGTGGACTCCTGCCATAAACAAGCTATACAATAGAAGGAGGAAACTGGTACAGAAAAGAGTAAAATTCCAAGAAGGGAAGACATCCCTGATCAGTATAAGCAAGAAACTACGATCCCTCATAAAATCATCCAAGGCGAGCTTTGAAAGAAAAATTATCAGGACTCCAAAGATAACCACAAGGCATTCTTTAGCTATGTCAAGATTCTAAGTGGCAATGCTCAGATCAGCTCAGAGTTAGTACAGAATGGCACAAAATACACTGAACCAACCAATATTGCCAACATCATGGCAGACAGGTTCAGCACAAACTTCACCCTGCACCCCTAAAAGGGCCCATAGCCATACCAGAAGAATGTAGAGTCCCTGAAATCACAGACACTCAGGTTATAGAAGCCCTCTCGAAAGCCAAAAACACAGCATCAGTGGGAAAGGACGGTGTCTCAGGCTGCGTCCTACACGAGCTCAAAGACGAACTAACCCCTCACCTAAACACACTGTTCAAACTCAGCCTTTACACAGGCTACATACCCATAGAGTGGAGCACAGCAAAGGTTACAGGAACTATCACTCTATAAGCCTGACTAGCTTGGTCTGCAAGGCTATGGAGCGCATCATCATGGAACTCATTAACAGAGACATTGGGAACCTCCAAACACTGGACCCTACCCAGTTTAGCCTTGTTAAGGGCAGATCATGCCTCCTAAACTTGGTGGACTTCTTTGAGACAGTTACCAAGGCTATAGACGAGGGAAAGGTGGTACACACAGCCTACCTAGACCTTGCTAAGACCTTCAACACCATTCCCCAACCTCCAAACACTGGACCCTACCCAGTTCGGCTTTGTTAAGGGCAGATCATGCCTCCTAAACCTGGTGGATTTCTTTGAGTAGTTATCAAGGCTATAGACGATGGAAAGATGATCCACACAGCCTACCTAACCTTGCAAAGGCCTTCAACACCATTCCCCACTCAGGTATTATAGACAAGCTTACCAGCCTGAACATAAACCCCTATGTCATGAGATGGGTTGCCAACTGACTCATGGACAGAACCCACATGGTAAGAGTTGTGGGAGCTAGGTCTGACTCTAAACCGGTTACAAGTGGTGTTCCCCAGGGCTCAATCCTAGGACCCCTCCTGTTCGGCATATACTTTTCAGAGGTACAGGCAAGAACAGGAGGACTATGGCTGACCAAGTTCGCAGACGACTGCAAACTAGGGGCTATAACTGATTCTCCGGCTGACACAGACATTCGCCAAAAGGCTCTCACTGAGACAGATACTTGGTGTCAACACCATGGCCTCAAGCTAAATGCCAAAAAGTGCATAGTCATCGCCTTTGGAAAAAAACAAAGTACCCACAAACTACCACATAGGTGGTAGTCCCCTAAATACGGAAGACATAATAAGGGATCTGGGGACTCAAGTAGATAGTAACCTCTCCTTTGATAACCACATTGCCAAAGTGGTTATAAAATCCTTCTATGTGGCCCATCTAATCACAAAAGGGTTTGCATCTAGATCGAAAGAGGTCATTGCATCATCATATGCATTACTCATCAGACCCATCTTACAGTACAATGCCCCATTTGGGATGTACCTTACAAAACACCTGCAACAACTGGAAAGACCACAGAAGTACCTCACCAAGAGGATCACTGGCCTCAAGCAGATGCCCTATGCAACTCGACTGAATAAACTCCAGCTGTACTCGGTTGTATACTGCCTACTCAAAGTTTATCTCTGCCTGACATACAAGGCCATGTCCAGCCCAGAATTGATGGACATGCTCCACCTAAAGAAAACCATATCCCCTCGAGCCACATGCTCCAGGGATCTAAACCTCATCACAACAATAAATAGGATGTGCTGGAGGGATAGATTCCTGTCCCAGAGACTTCCCATGCTTTGGTCAAGATTCCAATCTACATTAGGCAGAGCTTCTCGCTAACCCTCTTCAAGAGAAACCTTGATGAGTGGATGGGAAACAGAAAGTTTACCCCAGGGATCACTTCAATGGCTCTGCTGGACAGAGGCACAGGGAACTAATCTAAGGGGGTGGCGAAAGCCAACACATTCTGGCTAGGGTTATAAATGCCTTTGGGCAGATAGCCTAGTACCTACCTATGAACCTATGAACCTATGACACTGATAGGTATTGCAGTACTACATGATAGCAGTCATCACTGACATGTCCTATACACACAGTAGTCTACAATTAGTATCCACATGTCAGATCAATATCCAGTAGGAAGTTCTTAATGAAACATAGCTCGCACACCAAGAACATGACAGTGAGGACTCAGAGTCCATCTTTGCATGCAGGGCTGTTTGGTTCCAGTACTACAATCTGCAATCTACTCTTACTTGGGAAAGCACTCTCAACAGTAGTAATGTAAGGATACACTACATGCCAGTGTGACTGCATATAATGTGGGATACTATCCATGTATGTAACACATTCAAATAGAAAAGAGTGTTGTACAAGCCATATATACTCAGGTGTCCCAGACAGTAGGCTTACACCCCTTGCTACTGTAATGACAGCACATAGATGCATGTTATGTACATGGCATTAAATACACTTATTAAAAATGTCATTACCCTGCTATTTTATCAGACTGGAATGTGATCAAGCTGCTCAAAACTGCCTTAACCACTCTGTATCCAACAGCCCTCATTCTGCCTAACAACAAAATAAATAGCCCTTGAACCCAGGACCCTGTACATTATACTCACAACACTTAACCACTATGCCATCATAGCTGTGAAAAAGTCTGTTGTTCTTTTCCAGAATATCTGTCAGTACTCATACAGAATAGTGGTGAACAACTGCTTTGACTTCTACAATTGAGTAGTACTTGTTAGTAATATTAGTGTTGAATCAGGTATGTTGTATTTAAATATACAAATATCAGACAAATATTGTGTGATACATCTGGGAAGGTATATGCAGCAGTCATGTTTACACATAAGGATATGGACATATATATATATATATATATATATATATATATATATATATATATATATATATATATATATATGGACATATATAGGTTCATAGGTTCATAGGTTTATACTAGGCTATCTGCCCTAAGGCATTTATAAGCCTAGCCCAAAGTTTTGTGGCTTACGCCACCCCTTATGTTAAAAAATACTGTGCCCATTAGTTTGTTGTGCCTCTGTCCAGCAGTGACACAGAGATGATTCCTGGGGTAAACCTATGATCTCCCATCCACCGGTCAAGATTTCTCTTGAACAGAGCCAGCGAGGTGCTTTGCCTCACATGGACTGGGATTTTATTCCACAGCATAGGGAGTCTCTGGGTGACAAATCTATCCCTCCAGCATGTCCTATTTATATCTGTGCTAAGGATTATATAGATCTATCTGTGTGTGTGTGTGTGTGTGTGTGTGTGTGTGTGTGTGTGTGTGTGTGTGTATGTATATATATATATATATATATATATATATATATATATATATATATATATATATATATATATATATATATATATATATATATATATATATATATATATATATATATATATGAAGATATATACATATATATCTGTATATATGTAAACATCTATATGTGTGTGTGTGTGTGTGTGTGTGTGTATGTGTGTGTGTGTGTGTGTGTGTGTGTGTGTGTGTGTGTGTGTGTGTGTGTGTGTGTATGTAATATATTTCATATATCTAGATATGAAGATATATACATATATATCTGTATATATGTAAACATATATATATGTGTGTGTGTGTGTGTGTGTGTGTGTGTGTGTGTGTGTGTGTGTGTGTGTGTGTGTGTGTGTGTGTGTGTGTGTGTGTGTGTGTGTGTATGTATATTATATATATATATATATATATATATATATATATATATATATATATATATATATATATATAAACATATGTCCATAACATGTAGTGGAGTCATACCTCAGAACCAATAGTCACAACGTCTTAGTGCAAGGGGATGTCATGTAAGTACTGCAGGTATACATGTAGACTTTCGCTACTGTAACAGTGGTTGTCTTAACAGAAATGTTATCATAAGATCGTCATAGTACAGTACCACACAAATCACAGTAATGGTCCTGTGGAATACAGCAGAGATATGACCAATAAATGTGGGTAGCCTGACATACTCTGCTCAGTCCACAGGTATACACAGCATCCATTAGTGCAAGACGTGTGGACCAAGCCTGACAAAATGGATGTTTACAGCCATGTAAATGGGGATATCATGAAAATACTGGAATAGATAAGCCCACACAGTTTATGCATTCACACACTCCTGTTTGTCCTGACACATAATAACTGGTGGAGCCGACGTCATAAGCCCACATACTACCCACTAGTTAGTGACATACATCTGTACAGCATCCCACTGCTTTGTCAGAAATACAAAACAGTTATGGTGGCCTGGCAACAGTACACCTGACAAATATATGGATATAACATCAAGCTGGGTAAATACACTGAGCTGCTAAGCATGTCACAAAGCACTGTGCAAACTACAGGCAGACTGCCACAACACTGACCTACATTTCTTATGGGGGAATACACATGTACCTGCAAATATAGCAGGCTCTACAGGCATGTAACAGCATGGAGTAACAGACACCTAAGTGAAAGTGCATACCCACAACCAATCTGAACACAGCCACAGTCACATATAGTAAGTGTACTTAATATTACAGTATATGGACTGTGTGAACAACACCATCCTCATATGTGCCACTCACACACTAACCCTACATATACTGGGCCAATACACAGTGTATCCTGACGCCTGACTGTGGTATGGGACATGTGTCAGTCTGGCCCTACAAACATGTACACCAATTGGGTACCATAGACTGCAGCAGCATGAAACCTCTCATAGAACAGGACCAAGAACAATGACATCTACCACAATCTGTACACAAGCCAAGGTACATATTCACATATTCACATTGCACACTCTGTCGACAATCACCATAAGTACACAGACTCACAACTGTACACACTACAACAGAATGTCCAGGTTTTGTCCTCAAATATAAGCCCCACCATACATAACATGTCTAGCAGTCTGATATCTCGGCCCACTATACATAACATGTCTAGCAGTCTGATATTTCATTGGCTTATTATCAAGTATGATGCCAGTAAATAATGATGTACTGAACATATGCACCTTTTACTGCATGACATATGTACAAAGGTTGACATAGTTGTGGCTGGAGGCACTAACACAGGGCCAATATTAACATGTTGCTGTGATAAACCCATACATTTACTGGTGTAACAGGGTTTGTTGTGACATATGTCTACTGAGGGATATGAGGTCAGTAACTCACACGGCTGTCACCATGTACTGACTGCAATCCTCAGAGTATGCTACTGCATTTCTAAAGATAGGAAATGTGTGAGGAACACAACACATGTAAGACTCCAAACACTAGCCAGTCTGCAAATAGCACTACAGGTGAGAGTTTCCCCAACCACATAACACTGTCGTGACATATATTAAATCATGTAGAACAGCCATATCCACACAAGCCCTGTTAAACCAACATTACTTCAAATGTAGAAGAGCAATACTTACACTCTGTCCTCATGTCTCAAACATCCCCCTCCTGTTTGTTGGCCTGTCTCCACAGTGTATGCTGTAAGGGGTAGAGCAAACTACCCTCTGGGATGCTGTTTGTTAAACACCCACATGAAGTCCTGCTCAGAGTGAATGAAAAGGGCCAACACCCACATGAAGTGCTTAGTTATAGGAGTGTGTTTCCATGCTATGGGCTATAGGAATGATACCACAGCTGTTCCACATGCAATCAGCTAGTGGGGGACTGCAATTCATGCACAGGCCATCAGCTGATCATGAGCATCACTTACAAAACTCAAGCTGCTGCTAAGCAAAGCAGGTGTATTTTTCCAGATCCACCAGGGAGTGAGAGAGACAGATAGAAACAAAGTAAGAAAGGAAGGGAGTAAGAGAGTAAGAGCTAAGCATGTTTGTGTATGGTCCATGGGTGGAGAGTGGTATCTGGGCATTATAATGGCTGCCTATATTGTGTACTAATCCATACTGTCACATGGTAATTGCACATGGCTGTACACATTTATGGCTGAGGATTGTTGACTAGAATCTCTACGTTTGGAAAATTTTGGCCTTGTAATGTTGACAATGAGACACATAGCTTCTCAATATGATGATGTGGCAAAACCCACACTGCAGTGGACCCTGTCATTACACATCACCCCAACACCCACACAGGACACTGATAATACACACAAACACACACTTACCAATACTGGGTTTCAACCCCCTATGTATGTATTACTATTATATTGTTATGCAGTTATTGCATGCACCATGGAGCTTACATGTTGGAGAGCTGTCCAAAGGTATCTTTGAAGGTGAGTGACATCAACAACAGTGACAAAGGAGGGATAAGGGAAGTGTAGTACACATGGCTATCCACAAAACCAGGTGTTAAGGAAGACACAACCACACTCTCTGAGGGACTCACACATATTATCACAGTTGGCAGGGTCAGGATTAGAACTCCTAACTAACTAGTTTGCTACACTACAGTATTATGTAGGTATCACATGCACTAGCTTCTGAGGGTGTATTCAGACCTAAATATCTTTACATTAAACCAGCCTCAGCTTCAAAGGCAAAGACTAAAGCACCTTCTAAAGCAAATAAACAAACTCAAGAGCCACGTGGACAGGCCTCTATGCCCAAAAACAGATGCTCAAAATGGCCGAAGACTTAATTACCTTGATCAGGGGTTCCCATCCCCCTCCTGATAAGAGGCCTAGGCAGGAGACTGACTGTGAATCTTCAGATCAGGTTTCTATTTCTT
Source organism: Protopterus annectens (assembly GCF_019279795.1). Lineage (NCBI taxonomy): Eukaryota > Metazoa > Chordata > Ceratodontiformes > Protopteridae > Protopterus > Protopterus annectens. Next base: position 1,029,624,858 of record NC_056726.1, on the reverse strand, counting down.
CTGATTCCTTTTCTGATCAGGAATATTCTCTTCCCCCCATGAGGATTCTGATGCTGAAGAATCCATACCTTCAGCTTCTCATCCGGAGGACTATTCTTTTGGGGAAACCTTGCATATCATGAGGGAGCATTTCCACTGGGAGAGCCAAGATTTTTTAGAATCTAAAAAGAGGCTGAGGGATTTCCTTTTACTTCTTCAACACAGGCCACTAGCCATTGCACCTGTGTTAGATAATTGTAGATTATGTGTTTTTGGAGTCTAGTCTCACCCCTGACTCCTTACCTCCAGCTCCTGTTAAGCCTGACAGATATTACAGGGTTCCTGACTCTCATAAATTCCTTTTTAAAAACCCTGCTGCAGACCCAGAAATTATTTCACAGGGTCCCAAAGGAGTTAAGGCTTCCGCTGCAAAAAGCCCTACCCCCTCTGACAGAGATTCTAGGGCACTGGATAGATGGAGAAAAAGGTTTACACATCTGCTACCTTGGCAATAAGGGCCTTAAACTGTCAGGTTCATATGGTCAAATATCAACAACATGTCATGGCATTGCTTAAATAGAAAATGTTATTAAACTCTGAATGTGCAGAAAACAAGGAAATGCAGGATTTATTGCATGCAGCTGAACAAGTTGGAAGGCATACTTTGCAATGTGGTTTTGATTCTTTGGAGGCCTCCTGCAGGGCCACAGTTACAGGTTCTGTAATTAGGAGGCATGCTTGGTTAAAGGAACAAAATCTGCCTGATCATGTCAAAGTTAAATTATTAGATGCACCTTTACAGCATGATACTTTGTTTGGTGTTAAGGCACAGGAAGTGTTAAAGAAAATGGAGATCAAAGCTAAATCTATGCAAACTGTCAAAGATTTTTTGCAAATACAGCCACCAAGGTTTCATAGACACTGGCCTACAAAGAATTGGTCCTTTCCTGTGTCAGACAGACCTCAAAGGGGCAGATCCAGATGCCCTAGAGGCAGATCCCAGGCACAATGTTCCTACAGGTCAAAGCAATGGGTTGCTTCTACCTCCAAAGTTGGAGAAGACAAATCACAACCATACAGGAAACAGTCCCAGTGACTTCCCCCTGCCTGCACCAAGCACTTATCTCCTGGCAGCACCCTTAGGGGGAAAATCACCAGCCTCTCTGCTGTTTGACATCTGTTGTCCTTGTAAGATGGACATTGTGACATATAGTAGGTCCTCAATATATGAATTTAGCAAAACCCAGCTCACAATGAATCCTGTCATTACACAATCACAGCAACCTCCACACAGGATATTGATGACAAACACTCACATGCCAGTATTGAGATTCAAACCCCTACATAGCTATGTATTGCCACTACAGTGTACCGCAATTATCGCATGCACCACAGAGCTTATGGAACATTACCAGCCCTTACAAATACTGGCATTGGGTGATGTACTGGGTGAGAGATAATGTCACCCTAATCACACATTTACGTTTGCCAGGGGTGAGGTTCAAACCTCTATCTAACAACCTTTACGGACAATTATGTTACACATTTATCACATGCACCACTGACCTGACATGCTATAGGTCAGGCTTGGAGATGTGTACTGGCTATAAATAGGGACAAAAACTTTGAGGTACACACACAAACACTTGCCACAGATGGGATTCAAACCCATAGCTGTGTAGTTACTGTTACTACATTGTTCCACATGTATGGCATGCACCCCAGAGCTTATATGGCTAGTCCTTCTCCAAGGGTATATTTCAAGGTAGATGACATCAGCAGCCTTGTTAAATTAGGGCAATGGAAGGTGCAGTGACAGCAAATGGCCTCAAAAGCATTACTCTCTACACAAACATACACACACACACACACACACACACACACACACACACACACGCACACAGAGAGTTCCACAGTTGCCATGTCTGAGATTAGAACTCCGACCTAACTAGTACATCACACTATAGCATTATGCAATTATAGCACACACCACAGAGCTTACAGGACTAGCCCTTCTCCAAAGGTGTATTTCAAGGTGATTGACATCAGCAGCCTTGCTAAAGTAGGGCAATGGGAGGTGTAGTGACTGTGAATGGCCTCAAAAGCATTGATCCCTACACACACACACACACACACACACACACACACACACACACACACACACACACACACACACACATACACACACAAAGTTTCACAGTTGCCATGTCTAGGATTAGAACTTCTACCTAAGTAGTACATCACACTATAACATTATGCAGTTATAGCACATGCCACATACCCTATAGAGCTAGCCTTTCTCCAAAGGTGTATTTCAAGGTGAATGACATCAGCATCCTTGCTAAAGTAGGTCAATGGGAGGTGTAGTGACTGTGAATGGCCTCCAAAGCATTGATACCTACACACACACACACACACACACACACACACACACACACACACACACACACACACACACACACACACGCACAGAGTTTCACAATTGCCATGTCTAGGATTAGAACTCTTACCTAACTAGTACTTTACACAGTTGCAGCACACACCACTGATCGTATAGGGCTAACCCTTCTCCGTAGGTGTATTTCAAGATGAATGACATCAGCAGCCTTGCTAAAGTAGGTCAATCGGAGGTGTAGTGACTGTGAATGGCCTCAAAAGCATTGCTCCCTACACACACAAACACATCATTTCACAGTTGCCATGTCTGGGATTCGAACTCCTATAAAACACTACAGCATTACAGAGTTATAGTAAGCGCCATGGAGCTTATAGGGCTACCCCTTCTCCAAAGGTGGGAGGTGTAGTGACTGTGAATGGCCTCAAAAGCACTGATTTCTACACACAGAGTTTCAGTTACCATGTTTGGGATAAGAACTCCTACCTAACTAGCACATCACACTATAACATTATGCAGTTACAGCGTGTGCCACGGACCTTACAGGGTAGCCCTTCTCCAAAGGTCTATTTCAAGGTGAATGACATCAGCAGTCTTCCTAAAGTAGGGCAATTGGAGGTATAGTGACTGTGAATGGCCTCAACAGCATTGATCCCTACACACACTAACACTGAGTTTCACAGTTGCCATGTCTGGAATTAGAACTCCTACCTAACTAGTACATCACACTACAACATTACACAGTTATAGCACATGCCACAGAGCTTATAGGGATGATCCTTGTCCAAATAGGTACTTCAAGGTGACTGACATCAGCAGGCTAGCTAAACTAGGGCAATGGGGAGTGTACTGTGTGTAAATTGGCCATAAATTATTCCTCTAGAAAAACACACACACCATTCAGTCACACACAGCTTAACATTTGACATGACACTGTATACAACTGCTAGATGAATAATGACTTGTACTGTCATGTTACACAGTTATCACAGGAACCATAGACACTATAGTGCTGAGGGCTACCAGAAGCAAATGTCTACAGTGATAGACATTGCCACATCATGTGATATTGGCCAACTGGATGTGTGCTGGGTGGTACAGACGTCATGATGGGAAGCTCTTTGTCACTGTCTGTCTGTCTCTTCACCACATCTATGTTTGTGTATGTTTGACCTGTTATAGTGTGTTGTCCTTGGATATATGTGTGTATTCCTATCTGATGTGTGTGCAAAGCATGACTGGTGTACACAGACATCTGTGGCTGACAGATATGTATAGTTTGCTGTTGTTGCCAGACATGGGCTACATTTCTGGGAGCGTGCCCAGTATGACCCTTCTGCATTTTGTTGTCAGACATGGGTTTCATTTCCCTAAGTGTGGGAGCATGCCCAGTATGACCTTCAGTATTGAATGTGTGAATCCATTCCAGGTAGGTTGTACTCTAGTGCAGGCATTTGTGTTCTACACCTACAGCTAGCAACCTGTTTCTACAGGATATCATTAGATAGGTTGACAATATGGGGTCACAATGGGCAAAGGCTAGTGGGATACTGTAATTAATTGTGTCTGTGCTGCTTCTGCTACATGGTTTTGGTGTTAGCAGACATATTCAGACATATGCACTGGTTTACACTGTGATGCATTATGTCATCAACTACTGACAGATATACATATTTACTCACAGTAATTTCCTGTGAAATACAAGATGAATGAGGCTGTGTCCATTATTGTGGTCTGCAGCCTTCATATTCTTGCACAATCATGCCATTCTGGAGGGGGAGCTACAGACACTTGCTGATGGCTCTGTGTAACTGGTCCAGCACCTTGATACTGTGGTGGCTGAGGATCTCATGCTTGTACATCTATCGATATGACAGAATTGTCATATCCTGCTGTGGACATATCTCTCAGCTGTACAGATTCACACAGGTTACCCAGAGGCAGGGCTCATATATCTGGTCATTACCCCCTTCACATTGTGGTTTATGAACAGGTTTGTAGCCACCCATTCCTGTGTTTGCAGGTAGGGATAGTATGAGGCACACATCATAGTTTCAGTCTTCACACACTCCATGGCGTACATGCTTCTATCCACCCCTAATTCTACCCTCTTCCTAACATTATGTAAGCAATATCTGATAAATATCCCTATAGTCATCACTTCATCCCAGCAGTATTTAGGGGTTGGTCCACAGTTCATGCAGTAGGACATGGTGGACATGCTACTGGGATTTGTCGACATGGCCTTGCATTTTTGTTCTGTGGACTGTGTTATGTTGTTATTTGGGACTCCATGCGATAACATACATTGGCAGTACAGGTGAGACACCGGCCTTTGACAGAGGATGGTAGGGCATTTGGTAGTGATGCAGGCCATCTGTGGCAGGCCAGTGCATTCTGTCACTCCTACAGTCCCAGGCTGCAAGCCACTGTATTCCCCTGGGGTGACAGGGTGGGTGTTTAAGGTGTTAATGGCAATAGTCTTTGTCCTTATTAATCCATTGGTGTGGATGCTGGCAGGGTGCTGCTTACAGCTAGGGATATACCTGCATGGGACACCTCTTCAGCATGCTGCATTCTGTGGGTATTCTCATACAAAAGTGGGGGTCATATTGTACTCACTCCCAACAGCAGGGATATGATCTTTGAGGTACCTGTGGCTGATGATGGGGTGAGCTGAGTGAATGTGTGCTATGGAAGCTTCTTGCAGCTGACTCACAGATATATGTGGGGCATCCTCTTTATGCTGGCTTGTGCAGGGACATCAGCGGTTTCTCAGTACTTCATAACTGTGCCTTTTGTGGTCTGCCAGTGTTTGGCCAGACTACATCAGTATTCCGAGTAACATTTTATACACTCTCTGTCTAGGGTACTTCCACCTGTGTACTGTGTGTATGTCTGGGCCCACGTTCATGCCATGTCCATCTTTCAGATGGTGACAGATATTACTTCTGAACAATTAGTATGGATTACTGCTGGATTGGGCCTTGCTGGGATGCATTGTGTTTGGCACTGCCGTTGTTAGAACTTGTCCCTGTCATCAACAGTACTGGCCACTGGCCACCAGGACACAACCCTCCATGCCTACATTCTGACCACTTTCATACAATATACAACACACAACAACCTAATCCACAGAGCCCTGCATATTGTACATGTGCAAAAATCTATCCTGGTAAGTTGGTCAGCTCAAGTAATCTGTGCTCCACTGTTATTATACCCACATGTACATGTTACTACATTTCTACATAGGATTGTGGGGGGGGGGCACATCTGACAACTGCAAATATTTGCTATGACTGTACTGGTATTTCAGGTACTCTGTTGGCTTCCATTTAATTCTGTATTCTGGCCTATCATGTAGACTAGAGGCATATCAGTGTAGTACAGATCTTAGGTTTTATTGACCTACATTTCAGTTTCAGACTTCTTACCCTTTAGAACTAACATCCTACTGCCTGACCTGTTGTAGTCTGTCTGTGTAGGTCTGGAGGGGGGATGTTCTCCATTGCCATCAATCGGAGGCCTTAGCACAGCCTTTCTTTATGGTCATCTATGCCTGTCCTGCTGGCTGAGACTGTTGTTGGGTATGTGAGCCTCACTGCCATGCATGTGTGTGTCCTATGGATACACATTTGGCCCACCACATGTCCTGCAGTGGGATTTGTCACCTTGTCTAGTACTGCCTAGTATGTTGACACCAGTATTTGTTATGGATTTCATGCTGCCCATATAGGTGTCTACTATCTGCTGCCATCCCATTCAGCCACCTGATTCCCTTGCATGTTCACATCCATACCATAGATACAAGTAGCAGAACATACTACTCCATTCAGCAACTGATAGTGAGATTGACTTACCTTGTGGCTGTGCCAGTATTGAGGATGGTGCTGGAGGGCTGACTATGCTGGATGCACATAATACACTCCCTATACATGGTTAAGCACAAGTAATGTTATGTTTGGCATCCCTTTTACTGTATGTGCAAGTCAGAGAGAGGTGTCATTGCCTGGGTTCCCACCGTGTCAGTGTATCTGCTATGCGTTGCCTTTTTGCCAGAGCCTGGGCATACTTGGCATGCCTCCATCTGCCTACAGGGGCAGGCTCAGGTTGTTCCTCCTCCGAGTCATTCTGTGCCTGTGCTGGCCTTGGCAATGGTGGGGGGTTGTGTGACTCTTCCCCATGCTGTTCCTGCTGCAGCTGTTTCCGCAGAATCATATTGTGTAGCATGGAACATACAATGACAATTTGGGTACACGTAGCTGGAGAGTACTGCAAGGCTCCACCGGATATGTCCAGGCACCAGAACCATGACTTGAGAATCCCAAACACATGAACTATTATGATTCTGGTCTGTGCGTGTGTCTCATTATGGACTTCTTGTTTGGGTGTGTGTGCATTTCTGATGGGTGTCATAAGCCACGGCTCCAGTGCGTAACCAGCATCCCCCACTAGGTCGTTATATGGGATGCACCCATTGACAAATCTCTGGTACTTCTGCATCATATGCCAGATGTGGGAGTTGTGATAGCTTCCAGGGCTGCCAGCACACACATTCATTATAATGCCCTGGGCATTTCACACAGCCTGGCAGTTGATGGAAGGGAAGCCCTTGCAGTTTATGTAGACCCTACCCCACTTACTGGGTGATGCTTTGATGTGTATGTGCATGCAGCCTATAGAACCCACTACATCAGGGTATTCTGCTATTTGGTGGATGAGATACATATTGCTGGGCAACTCCTCATGGGTGTTGTGGAAATATATGTGCTCACCTGCATGTGCTGACATGGCATCCAGGAACTGGTGGAGTACCCTGGATGTTGATGCCTGTGAGATCCCCATGATATTCCCAGTTGGCCTTTGTAAGGTACCTGTGGCTGGTATTCTTAAGCCTATACATACCTTGGCATCCACTGGGATGGGTTCCCTTCTGTTGGTTCTGTGTGTGAGGCATGACCGGCACAGCTCAACAATTTGCTGTAGGAGGTCCCTGTCCACCCTATAGCGCTCCACTATCTCCAGCTCATGTAGCTCCTGGTAGGTTACCCTGGGTCTATACACTCTTCTCCTTCTCCTCACTGTGGGTTGGTCATCAGCATTCTCATCCTCACCACCCTCAGCCTCTTCCACATGTTGATTTATGAGAGCGAAAGTAGCCCCTATCATTTTGTTGCTTTTTTAGGTAAAATTCCCTGTTTGTGTACACCGGTGGTGTAAAAGGTTGTGGTAAAAACAGTGGAAAGGTGTTTCATAGTTTATAGTAGTGTGCTGGGCTGGGCTGCTGCCTGTGTAACTGGCTGATTCTGGTACATTTCACCTGCCAGCCATGCTAGTTTTCCTTGATTACCTTCCTACTGCTGTTTTCCCTTCCCATTGCCTTCCTGTTTAAGCAATGATGTGCACCGCACAAACCCAGTCCTCAGATATGAATGGAGCTGCTATTTCCTGGGGTTTTTTTTTTTTTTTTTTTCAAAAATATGGTGCGTGGCACGCACACCCATTTAGGCAATGTAAAGACTGCTAGGCAGCTTTAGATGCAACCCCTTCCTTAGCTGTGCTTAGCTAGGTGCAAATACGGGCCACAGAGCTCCAGTAAGCTTACAGTATGCATGACACACCCCCTTATGAAGTCATCTAGCTCTTAGGCTTACACTGTTGCCCTACTGCACCTACACGGATGGGTACAAGCTAGCACTGAGGGGAAATCTGTGATTCAGTATCATTGCCCTCATTTGCATAGGATTGACTGCTAATGCATGGTTACAAAACCGACACTCAGCCTTCTCCCTTAGCAACCACTATTCCATGGTATTATTGTGTTATGCATGCCATTGACTATTATGGCAAAATTATGATTTTGGTTTAAAAGCTTATTTCCAGCTTTTTAATTATTTTTGGGTCGATCCCGTTTGGGCACCGCTTAAACGGCTGAAATTGAAAAACAAAAAAAGTTAATTTTTATAATTTTGAAATTATTTTTCATGCCTATGGCCATATATTTGGCCTTTGGCATGCCTAACCTTTCTAATATATGCATTTGTATGAGCTGTCATGCCTCTGTTTTGTATTTTGCAGAAATGTATTCAGCTACTGGCTGAATAAATTTCTGCAGTCTGCACTATTCCTGCATGGACGTATGCCTGCTTCTTGGTTCACTAATTCACCTCATTTGCATGGTTTTCACCAGCAAATAAGGTAATTAGCATAAAGGGGCTGTGTCACTGCAGGAATAGTGTAGGGGTGCTCGTGCACATCCCGGGAGCTTATTCCTGGCTTGCAATAAATAAATTCTCCAATATTACCTTCTCCATTATTGCTCCACAACATTAAGGTAGACTTAAGGGTCTACATGACTCTGGGTTTTTCCTTCTCCCCTGTCCCTTAAAGGCAGGTGTAATAAGCTCATGTCTCCAGTTTTGAGGAATCTCCTCATATTTATATGACCTAGTGAATAATAGATATAATGGTACTGAAAGTTCTTGCTCAAGTGCTCTGAGGCCATTATTACTAATTCTGTCTCCTCCCTGTGCATTGTTTGGATCCAGTTTATATAGTTCTTTCTCAATATAATCTTTTTGATTTTAGTATCCAATGTTACCTGGATGTCACTAGGATAGCTTATAACCCCTTTTGTACAGCCAAACTGTTTTGCATAAGATTTCATAACTATATCTACAATCTGTTGTGTCTGAGAATAACTTTTAGGCTCTACACAGTTTATCAATTAGCATGTCTTTACTCCTTCCGCATTTTATATATCTATAAAATGGTTTCCTTTCATACTCGATATCATTATATACATTTTCTTCAATAGGTATCCTATGATCTTTACATCCACCTGAGTTACTGCCAGCTCCCTGTTATGCTGAACTGCAGGGTCAGCATTCCATCTTCCCAGTGAGGTAATAGAACCCACAGCTTTATATATTAAAAGAAAATGTGCTTCATGTTGTTTCACTAACTGCAGTGGTGTTTTGATAATCACAAAATATACATGACAGTATATGTTCAAAGATAAATTTTATCTTGTATGCAATGCATTTTATTTTATGTGAAATTCCAAGAATTATTTTTGTTAGTTTGCAAAGCATTTTAATAGAAAGAGAGAGAAAGAGAGAGACAGAGACAGAGAAAGAGAGAGACAGAGAGAGACAGAGAGAGAGAGAGAATGTGTCTTCAACTACTCTTTATCTTTACAGAGTACCCTAAAAATGACATTTTAGGGCATACATTTCCTAAGGTTTTAACTTTTTTTTTCTTAAAACATTCCATTATGTGTCATTAGCTACAACTGCTGAAATATTTTGTATTTATTTGTTTGTTTGTTGTTTATACTAGATTGATTGGATTAATCCTGTCTTCTTAAGGGAGACCTGAGTTGGTATTTGTACTGATTAGGAGATGTTTGGCTTGGGCACTATGCTGCAATGCAGTATCAGTGTTGGAAAAATGATCCGAGTACTTGTTGTGGGAAGAAAACCCACAACCTTTTGTTACCTGTGCATCGAAGGGTGTGTTCTACCAGTTGAGAACCTGGCACTGAGAGTATGGTGTTCTACTGAGGTATGGAACTTGGTAGTGCAAGATGCAAAATTAAAAAAAACTGTCAGTGCAATTCATGGGCAGTAACAGGAAACTGAATGTTGCTGTAACCCCCTGTACTGCCAGGGGCAGAAGTCTGCATTACCACACCATGATCTATCTATCTATCTATCTATCTATCTATCTATCTATCTATCTATCTATCTATCTATCTATAGTAAAAACTGAAAGAAAAACCCAGTCAAGCTAGAGTTTTCACTGTGTGATACCTTAAACCTCCTGTAATGGAGGCTCATAGCATATATGCAAATGACCCCTTAAGGACATCAAGTGTTTCAGATACATGGCTACTGAATGCCCTTGACTTTTTCACTTTTATGGTCGTTATAGTTACATTCAGGCCAATAAATCAAAACCCCAGTAGGTGTGGACATTCATGTTTTGGCTTTTTTACTGACTTTATCAGCACAGCTTAGGTGGATAGTTTGGCTATACTTCAGAAACACAAGGTCTTTAAACCCAGTAGATGTCCATAAACATTAAGATACCTGCAAAATATCCAAATAACATCAAAACCAAAGGGTAAAAAGGTAAGACCACCTCTACTAAGAGACAGGTCACCAGAGGAGTACATCACGGCTCTGTGCTGGAACTACACCAATTTGGCAACTACTCATTGGAGGTAGCGGCTAATGTCATGGCCTTTGGATGAGAAGATTGCAGATAACTGGAGCAGCTATCATAGACTGTTCCCATGACACAAACATGTCACACAAGGGTCTAACACAAGCAAATGACTGATGCCAAAGTCTCATATTAAAATTCAATGCCAAGAAATCCATTATAGCGCCTTTTGGGAAAACTGTCATCCAGACTAATTCCTCCTTCGATAAGACAACCCTAAGACTTGAACTGGTAGTCAGGAATCTGGGGACATATGCAGACAATAATCTGGCCTTTGATCAATATGTGGCCAAGGCAGTAAGAAAGTCATTCTATGTTGAGCTACTTAAAAGTAAGGGCATGTCATCCAGGTCCAAGGAAGTTATAGTGCCGCTTCATTTCACTCTTATCTGATCCATCACAGAGTATAATGATCCCTTTGGCATTTAACTGACTAGACATATGCAACAGCTCTAATGCCCACAAAGGCTCCTTTACCAGAAGAATCCATGGTATAAACACATTTTCCTGTATGGATCACCTTAAAGCCCTATCTCTGTACTTGGTCTCCTACAGGATACTGATAGATGATTTATGCCTGGCACATAAGGCATCTTTGGAGTTAGCTCTGATCAACCTTTTGCACATCTGCAAAATGAACAGCATCAGAACCACTAGACCCAAGGATTTAAATGTTGCTTGTGACATAAATAAGACATGTTGTGGAGACAGATATGTGTCTCAGAGAATCCCCATGCTCAGGAACAGGCTTTTCATACATGTGAAGCAGAGTCCATCCTTTGCCCTTTTGAAGCAGAACCTTAATCAATAGACAGCAAATTGGAACTTCATCCCAGGCCTGACATCCATGTCTCTGATAGACACAGGCAGACAGTAACTATGCCCAAACTAAAATATCCCCCTTTTTTTTTTTTGGTTTTAAACATTTTATGTTTAGACACATTTTCATTGACAATTTTTATTTTATTTTGGTCAGTTGTTTGATTTCAAAACACAATTTGTAAAGACCTGACTTTTGTATGCAGTAGCTCTTTAAGAAGCTTTGAGATCAGCTTTTTCCCACATATTGATGTCAACGAGTTTTAACCAGTTGGTTGGTCCATTCAAATGTACCATGTGTTGTTAATTGTGTATTTAAGGAGTTTTTTTACATTTGTTACCTTTTGATGTTTGTCTAAAGAAGTTCAGTTTTCTTGAACGAAAAGTGGATGTTAATAAAACACTTAATATTGGACTTCTTGCTGCTGGTTCTGCTGACGTGGATTTTGTTTTATTTAAAATATCCCCTCCTCCAAATAACCTTTAGAAACATCCTAATTATCTTATCCCTGCTATTACATGCTCATTGTAGATAGGGATGCAATTGTGTTGGGTTGGGATGGGCTGTGCAGCTAATCTTATAAAGGCCCGGGTGGTTATTATTCTTGTACCTATCTAGGAGCTTATGAACCTTTCATCTTAAATTGAACATGCAAATACACAATTGCATAAAAAACAAACAAAAAAAGCTCATCAAAAACTAGGGGTGCTTTTTAGAACCAAAACCTATCTCACCAAATATAATTAACGCTATACTTGTCATTATTTGTTTCTTCCCATCACTACTTTATGATTCTCTCAGCCTTACTAACCTCCTGGAATCACAAAAACAAATCTTGAAAAATACTGCAATAAAATGACTAAATTTGCAGAAAATACTCCTTTAGAACCCACCACTATATAGCAATAGAAATGCTAAACTGGTTAGAATTACTCCATCAGTTAATATATGCACAGCTTATTACTACCTAGAAAGTTATTCAGCATTCATCTCTTTTCATATGTTCATAAGTTCATAGGAAATTACTAGGCTAACAGCGTATGGCCCCCAAGGTGCAATAGGGTGGCATGGGTTTGTGCCTATACCTTGAGTATCTTACAGATTGCCCCTCTCTGTAAGGGACATAGGCACTACCCCAGGATTGAATTTGTAATTCCTCATCCATTATTCCAAACTGCATTTGAAGAGGGCCAAGGAAGAGCTCTGTTTACTATAAATATGAAGCCTGGTCCAAAGAAAGGGCAATATGTGAGGCACATATCTGTCTCTCCATCATGTTTTTTCTTTGCGTCGCTGACTGAGTTTAGATCCCTAGATCAGGTGACCATTATGGTGTTTCACTTTTGGATGTGTTGCACCTCCATTAAAGCTGGCTTTATGAGTGCTTGTAGGTCAAGCATAGGCCACCTCTTAATAGTTGGAAGGAGACAGAGTAAAGGGATAGGACATGTTGTTTATACCTTGTATTTTCTTTCAGAGGAACACCTGAGGTCACTCCAGCTGCTGTGGGTGCCTAGTCATGCACATATCAAATGGCGCATTGTATACAATTATTGGTCTAATGAGGGCTGAGTACAGCAGGACTGTAATTTCTTTGGCTCTGAATTCCATACCTTTACTTATAATAGGTACCACAGAGAAGGACGTCCTCACCACTGTGAACACGTGGCAGTCAAAGTTTAGGCTACTGTCTATTTTTGTGCCTAAAACTCTCACCTCTGAGTTTACAATAAGAGGTGTACTATTGATGTTGTTATTTGCAGGGGTATTTGACTTCCCAAAGTGTATGATAATGCATTTGTTCATATTTAGTTTTAAGCCATGGTTCTGCCACCAATCATTTGTCTGATCTAGACCCTCTTGAAGGACCTCTACATCACTGGGGGGATTCAAGGATTGCCCGCAGCTTTCAGTTCTCAGCAAACTTTGTCATCCATATGCGTTCTATTTTAGCCTTGACTTCAGAGAAGTATATTGCAAACAGAAGTGGGTCCAGCACTGAACCCTGTGGCACACCATTAATAACTGACCACTTGCTGGATCTGGATTCACCCACTTTAACCACATGTCCTATCCATGAGCCAATTCGCTATCTATGTAGTGATGTGGGGATTTATGCTCAGTTTTGTGAGTTTATTTATAATACCTGAATGGGGAATTGTGCCAAATGCCTTGTCCAGGTAGGGGTAGTTGGTATGTACTGTTTTACCTTCATCCATGGTCTTAGTGACTTTCTCAAAGAAATCCACCAGATTCAGTAGGCATGACCTGCCTATGACAAAGCCAAATTTTGTCAGGTCCAGTGTTTGGAGGTTTCCTAGGGAGGTGAAATTTGAGCTGAATTTGTCAGCCAGCAGACTTGTTCTATCTTCTAGCTGAGTATAGGTGATGCCATCCACAACTATTTCCACACATTGTTGTATGTTGCCCTTAAGACTGCGGACATAACTGAAAAAATGCCTTAAGGTTATCCTTTGCTTTGGAGGCTATTTTTACCTCAAAGTCTTCTTTGAGAGGCTTGCATAGTTCCCTGCTTCGCTTGTTCAGAATAATAATTTTGCTCTGTTGTGCACATTCCCTTGCACTTCTCGATGGCATTTTCTTTTGTTTATTCTATAACCTATTAATATCAGGAGTCCATTAGGGTAGTTTGTTTTTCCAATTTGACCTGGGTTTATTTCAGTCTGGTACTGCCATTTCTTTGCAGTTGTTTATATGTTTGTGCAGGGATTTTTGTCTAAGCCCCTGCATAAGTTTCTGTGTTTTCTGGATTTGGGGGAGTTTGGAAACTTGCTATGCCATCCATTAATAGTAGGTAATTTACCTTAGAGAAGTTCTAAAGTTTTTAGGGTTAGGTCAGGAGACCAATTTTACCTTTATTTCAATGGAGACCACTTTGTGATCTATTACCAGTGAGGACATCACATTTGTAAGTACCAGGTATAGGGCATTTGTTCCCACTAGCAGGAGTGCAGAATAACTGCTCCAGAGCATTTGAATTTACAAAGTCAAGATATCTTTGGGCCTGCATGTTAGTGGTCATGTATGCCTCCCAATTAATGGAGAGATTATTAAAATCTCTGAACAGAATGTTATCGGGGTGGATGGTGATTGATTCTAGTAACTTCAGATATGATGTAGGGGGTTCCTGGTTCATGCTGTGGAACCTGTAGCTAACAGGAATACGGTGATGTTTTTTTTCCAGTGGTTAGTTAAACACTGAGTAGCTCAAGCTTGTTATCTTGTTTGACCAGCCTCGAGGTATGCTTATGCTTTCTGTAGATTGAAACACCTATGTTGTTTGCTGTTTGATGTTTAGTGGGTGGTCAGAACATATAATGGGTGTTATACCCATGCACGTCTGAAGTAACATCAGTGGCTTTGAACCATGTTTTAGTAACTGCACAGATATCAGCATACTCCAAGGTGAGAAGATCCTCTAGAGTGTGTGATTTCTTGTTGAGACTCCTAGCATTGAGCAGTAATACCTTTAGCTTATTCTGGGTAGCTTTTGTTATGTTGGAAGGTTTGTCTGTTTGGCGATACCTAAAAAAGGCGCTATGGGGTGGATGGCTAACAAGTATTGAACCCCCTTGGAATGACACCATTAGCTAAGCCAATTATTAAATCTGATCATTTTCTGCTGGTATTGTGACATCATTCTTGGAGACGGTAGAATGCTTCTCAATCCTAGGCTTATACCTGCCTGTAACACATATTCTAAGAGCTCAATCATGTCTCTCTTCACACAGTTCAAGGAGGTACATCTCTGTTCATTCATGCCCACATGGACTATGACTGATTCATACTGGTACAGAGGGGTAAGTGACCGGAGTGCATGCATGATCTGGTGGATCCTGGCCCCTGACAGGCAGCTAACTGTAGCCTTCTCCTTAACCAGCCTGGTAAGTGGGACGTCAGTGTGTCTCACAATGGAGTCTCCTATGACCAGAATATTGGGTTGAGTTGTGGAGTGTTTTGCCTTATGGGCTTGGTAGGTGAGACATAATGAGATATGGCTTTATGAGTTATGATGGGAATTGTCTTGTTTGTGTGCATGTGGAGTTTCTGAGGACTCTGCCTCACAGGCCTTTGAGGTTTGGGTAAGTTACATGTGAGCACCTAGCACCTCCTCATATGTGGCCAAAGTGTGTGGTCTTTTGTGGGGGTGGTGAGTGGTGTGTGTGAGTCACTAACAGCTGTCAAAGGAAAAGTATACTTTAAAAATGATCAACTCACGGAGGGTCAGGTAAGGAGGAATTACCTTATTTCTGTTTTAAGATCAGGGACTAGTTACAGAACTGTTTTTTGTCAGGTAAATTTGCATATGCAAATTAGGGACAGAAAAAGGGGTTACTGTTTTTTTTTGTCATAGATCAGGGAAACAGAATAGGTAGACAGTTATTCTTGATAAACTGTGAAAAGGTGTAGACTTGTGGTACCATGTGATAGGAAGGGTTACCTAACAATTTACAGCTTAGCTAAGACACCAATGGGAAATCAATGCACAAAAAGTTCCTGGGACATGCCCCTAACTGAAGACGCGAAGTATATGGAATTACAGCGTGCCGATAATGTTAAATATTACACCAAATGGGTCGATAAGTATAAATTCGAGGGTAATTTAGATAAACTTGCACTTATGAAACTTGTAAAACAGCTAAAAATAGACGCGAAAGGTCAATTAAAAATGCAGAGACAATTAGGAGTCCCTCAGGCGCATAGGTGGCTTGAGGAAGCAAATCGTAGGGAGCAGAAAATTAAAAATTCAAAGACAATGTTCTTAGACAAAGAAGACCATAACTTAGTAATAGCAACTTTCTCTTTTGCCCCCTCCACTTCTGTTACCAGAATATGAAGCGAGTGGACGAGCTGATCCACCTCCGCTATACCCAGCTGTTCCTGCAAAAGCACAACTGTTTGTCAGGGATCCATTGCAGCTGCAACTACTGCTTGTACACAGTGGGGCAAGGATCATGCCACTGGATTCAACTGTGATGAATAATAAGCTATGGGGCGTTTTTTGTCCCCATGTTGCTGTGTCAATACTGATGTCATATAACCTTGCTTACAATCTAGTTTGGATAAACTGTTTGTTATAGTTTGGTAATCCTAAAACTAAGGTTCATAGGTTCATAGGTTCATACTAGGCTATCTGCCCTAGGGTATTTATAAGCCTAGCCAGAGTGTGTTTGGCTTTCGCCACCCATTTTAAATTAATTTTGCTATGCCTTTTTTTGAGATTAGTATACTGTGCCTCTGTCTAACAGTGACACAGAAGTGATAGCTGGGGTAAACCTACGATCTCCCATCCACTCATCAAGATTCTTCTTGAAGAGAGTCAATGTGAGACTCTGCCTAACCTGGACTGGGATTTTATTCCAGAGTGAAGGGAGCCTCTGGGTTATGAATCTGTACCTCCAGCATGTCCTATTTATTTCAGTGCTGAGGTTCAAGTCTCTCGAGTGCGTAGCTCGATGGGATTTGGATTTTCTGAGGTGCAGCATGTCCATTAATTCCGGGTTGGAAATGGCTTTATATGTCAGGCACAGATCGCCTCTGAGCAGGCAGTATGCCACTGAGTAGAGCTGGAGTTCCTTTAACCGGGCAGCATATGGCATCTGCTTGAGCCCTTTGATCCTCTTGATGAGGTACTTTTAGGGTCTTTCCAGTTGCTGCAGGTGTCTGGTAAGGTACATCCCAAAAGGGGCATTGTACTCAATTATGGGCCTGATGAGGGATGAGTAAAGAGGCATGATGACCTCCCCTGATCTAGATGTGAATCCCTTCATGATTAGGTGGGCTATATAAAATGTGTTTCTAACCACTTTGGCCACGTGGTTGTCAAATGAGAGATTGCTATCAACTTGGGTCCCCAGGTCCCTAATGACTTCTTCTGTACTTAATGGATTACCACCTATGTGGTAATTTTTGGGCACTTTGTTTTTGCCAAAGGGGATGACTATATACTTTTTGGCATTTAGCTTGAAGCCATGGCTCTGGCACCAGTTGTCTGTTTCTATGAGGCCCTTTTGGAGGATGCTTGTGTCGGCTGGAGAGTCGATTATGGCGTCCAGTTTGCAGTCATCTGCGAACTTGGTCAGCCACAGTTCTTCCATGTTGGCCTGTACCTCCGAGAAATATATACCGAACAAGAGAGGTCCCAGGACTGAGCCTTGTGGGACACAACTTGTAACTGGTTTGGAGTCTGACATGGCTCCAGCAATTCTAACCATGTGGGTTCTGTCCTTGAGCCAGTTTGTAATCCATCTAGTGACATAGGGGTTTATATTTAAGCTGGTGAGCTTATCTATAATGCCCGAGTGGGGTATTGTATCGAAGGCTTTTGCGAGGTACAAGTAGGCTGTGTGGACCACCTTCCCCTCGTCAATGGCCTTGGTGACTGTTTCAAAGAAATCAACCAGGTTTAAGAGGCAGGATCTGCCCTTAACAAAGCCAAACTGGGTAGGATCCAGTGTCTGTAGGTCCCCAATATCTTTATTTATGAGGTCCATGATGATCCTTTCCATAGCTTTGCAGACCAAGCTAGTCAGGCTTATGGGGCAATAGTTTCCAGGATCCGTTGAGACACCACCTTTATGGAAAGGGACCACTGTTGCTGTACGCCACTCTTTGGGCACATATCCTGTAGTAAGGCTAAGATTGAACAGTGGTTTTATGTTTGGGTTTAGCTCTTCTTGGAGTTCATGTAGGATGCAGCCCGGGACACCATCTGGTCCCATTGATGCTGTGTTTTTTGCTTTGGAGAGGGCGGCTCTTACCTGAGCATCTGAGATGTCAGGGGGGCAGCACTCTGTTGGGATAGATATTTGCCCTTTTGGTGGGGGGGGGGGTTGCACTGAACCTGTCAGCTAGGATGTTGGCAATGTCTGTGGGCTCGGTGTATTTTTTGAGATTTTGGACTAATTCTGACCATATCTGGGAATTCCCACCCAGGTTCCTAACATAACTAAAGAAAGCCTTGTGATTATCCTTAGTGTCCTGTGCAATTTTTCTCTCGAAGCTGGCCTTAGACGATTTTATGAGTGCCTGTAGTTTTTTGCTAATACTGATCAGAGATGCCTTCCCTTTTTGGGATTTTGCTCTATCATGTAGTAGCTTCCTCCTTCTATTGTATAGTTTGTTTATGGCTGGGGTCCACCAGACAGGACGTCTGCCTTTGGAGGATTGGGTCTTGGTTTTATTTGGGATTGCATGATCCATGCATTCCTGAAGGTGTTCATAGAATGCATTTATAAAGGATTCTGCGGTCTGGGCCGTATTTTCCACAGGCCCGGGGGCTTTGAAGGATTTTGCCTCAGTTTTGAGGAGTGTGAAATTTGCTTTAGCGAAGTTTTTCACTGTGGTTTTCTGGGCAGGGGGTGGGGTCGGGATGTGAATATCCAGTGAGATTAGTCTATGGTCTGATCTTACCAGTGAGGGATACACTTCTGGTCTGGAGCATAGTGTCCCCATGTTGGTGATGATCAGGTCCAGTATGTTTCCCCTCTTGTGGGAGTGGTAACAAGTTGTTCCATAGCATTTGAGTTTATAAATTCTAGGAACCTTTGGGCTAGGTTGTTGGAGCTAGAGTAATGCTCCCAGTCTATGTTTGGGTAGTTGAAGTTGCCCAATATAATGGTGTTTGGAGAGACCTTCATATTTTCCAGTATTCTCAGGAAGGCCGAGTGGGGTTCCTGTGTTTGGGAGGGTGGCCTGTAGCAGGCTATAAACTGGAAGGCAGTTTTACCCACAGTTAATTGCACATGGATAGTCTCTGATGCTTCGTGCTGTGCCACCAACCTGGAGGTGTGGGTATCTTTGACGAATATTGATACTCCCCCTCCTTTTGTGGTTTGGTCCAAGTTTTGGGGCCGAAAAGCATGGTATGAGGTATAACCTGGTAGTGCTGGGGTGCTCTTGGGAGCCTTGAACCAGGTTTGTGTTACTGCACAGATATCGATGTTCTCCATGCTAAGGAGAGTTTTGAGTGCATGCATCTAGAGGTTTAGACTTCTGGCGTTGAGTAGCATTACTCTTAGTTTCTTATCCCTTGTGATACCTATGGAGGTGGGTTTGTCTTTTGAGCCTTGCCTAAAAAAGGCACTATAGGGGTAGCAAGAGCCTTTGCCAATATCCGAAAGCCCAGGGGTGACAGGTGCAAGCCGTCCCTAGCAAAGCATCGTGGCTTGTCGAGCATGTCATCCCAGGCTGACAGGCATTGGATCCCCTTTGAATGACACCAACACTTAAGCCAATTGTTGAAATTGATCATCTTGTCTTCATATTGTGGCATCATTCTTGGTGAGGGTAAGATGCTACTCAAGGTCAGGGTCATACCGGCCTGGGCTACATGCTCAGAGAGCTCCTCTATGTCTCTTTTCATGTAGTCCAGGGAGGTACATCTCAGGTCATTCACACCAGCATGGACAATGACTGAGTCATATTTGTACTTGCCTTGGAGTGACCTGAGTGCTTGTGTTATGTGGCGGATCCTAGCGCCCGACAGGCAGCTCACCGTAACCTTCTCCTTGTTCAGCCTGGTGAGCGGGACGGCAGTGTGCCTGATGATAGAGTCACCTATTACAAGTGTATCAGGTGTGTTGTTTAGCCTTAATAGCTGTTACTGTTTGGCACATTGGCTTTGTGAACTATGTGTTGCACGTGTTTTGTTTTGGGGTACCGATTGCTTGGGTGTCTGCTTTGGAGGTCTCTGCTGCTTTGGCAGATTTTTATTTAGAGCCTCCGAGTATGTTTTTGTGTGTTTATGTGTTTGGTTTGTTGTTGTGGTAGGTCTATGTGAGACTGGAATTGTAGTGAGTGTGGTTTCCTTCTCCTCCTGACTGGTTACGCCAGTACTGAGTTGAGAGAGCTTAGCCTCCGGTTTGGCTATATGGTTGCATCTCTCACATGTGTTGGAATTTGTTGGGAGGAGGAGAGGATTGTCTGTGTACATGAGGCAGTTGTAACATTGCCTCAAGATTACCAGATACACCAGCTGGACCGTAGAGGAGATTGACAACTGACCTTTGGACATGTGAGGGTGTAGTGCTTTTAATTTTTTAGAGCTGACTTATATAATTGCTTTAGTGAGCAAGTGCCAGGTAACTTAAATGCAATGTGTTACAGGTAACTTAAATGCAAAAACGACAAACAGTAACTTTCTTTCAAGTGAAACAAGGAAATAAGTACAGTAAGCAATGCAGATATCACTAGGGATCCACAGAAGTGCTAAAAGGCCGCATTTTAGGTGGAATTAGCATTTCAGGGAAATAAACAAACAACAAGCATACAAATAAAGCTAGATTCAGCAGGCCTGGATCTAGTCTATGCTACAGCAAACAAGGTGTACCAATTTCAGTAAAAAAACAGTTAGAATATGCAGGTACTATAAGCCTTTAACCAGAAATTCCCTGCTCAGAAGGGCAGAGTCCAGCCTCTCCTCCCACAAGAGTGCAGACCGCAATCCTTAACGTAAAATAACTGGCCTGAAGCCCAAGTGCTTAAACCAGAACTAATACACTTTTAGAATAACAGACACTGAGCTCTCAATCAGCAGTACCCAAATTAGAAGGATGTAAGCTACCTGTCCTGCCACCACAGTGCAGGCCACAAACCTTCCTAATGTAAAACAACTGGTCTGAAGCCCAAGTGCTTAATCCAAAAGACTTAGAAATGATAGCTACACTTTAATCAAGTTACTACCAGCAGTAATAAATACAACTGAATACTTTAAAGAATGCCTGGATTAGTGCTCAAGTTATACAAACAAAGCTAGATTCAGCAGGTCTGGATCTAGTCTATGCTACAGCAAACAAGGTGTACCAATTTCAGTAAGAAGCAGTTCAAATATGCAGGCACTATAAGCTTTAACCAGAAATTCCCAGCTCAGAAGGACAGAGTCCAGCCTCTCCTCCCACAAGAGGGTGATGCTATCAATTGTTTCAGCTTACAGAAAGCTACTTCTTCTTCAGGTGTCCATTGTAATAAATCTTGTGCTGCCATCGGCTTTTTAAATATTAAATCAGCCAGTGGAGCAGATTCCAAAACATAGTTTGGTATCCAACTCCAACAAAAATTAGTAGTTCCCAGGAAGGACATCATTTCCTTCTTGGTAGTTGGTCTAGGTGCTTGTAAAATCGCTGTTTTTCTGTCTTCATCTAATATTCTACCTTCTTTGGATTTCACATATCCCAAGTACTTAACTTGTTTTCTCCAAAGCTGCAACTTGTCTTTGTTTACTTTGTGACCTTGAGTAGCTAAAAATTGTAATAAAGCTATCGTGTCCTCTTTGCATTCTTGCTGGGGGGGGGGCTGCCAGCAGAATGTCGTCTACATAAAGTAGAATCTGACTACCTTTTGGTGGGATAAATCCCGCCAGATTGCTTGCCATTTCCTGTGCAAATATTGTTGGACTTTCACAATATCCCTGTGGTAATCTGGTATATGTGTACCGCTTTCCCTGAAATGTAAATGCAAACCGATATTGGCTGTCAGGGTGTATCGGTATAGAGAAAAATGCATTACTAATGTCTACCACTGAAAAATATTTTTGTTCTGGCTTTAAATCATTCAGTAAGGTGCGTGGATCTGGCACCGTTGGTGCCCTGGGTATAACTGCATTATTCACAGCTTGTAAGTCTTGGACCATACGCCATTCCCCATTTGCTTTCTTGACAGGAAATAAAGGTGTATTACATGGTGAATCAGGGGACTCTATTAAAACTCCTTCCTTAAGTAAGGCTGCTGTGATAGGCTTGATTCCTACCTCTGCATCTTTTCTCAAGGGATACTGTCTTTTCTGGGGCCTAAAAGCTGACTTCGGCGTTATGGTAACAGGTCCTGCTGTTCGTATTAGTCCTACATCTGATTTCCCTGCTGACCAGAGAATGTCTGGTATGTCTCGCAAGGCTTTTCCCTCTTCTTCCAATAAGAGTAATACTCAGCTATCCTCACTAGCCTGTGACTGCACAGCTGGGTGTGTCTGTGTGATCCAATTCAATTTCTGTTTCTGTACTCCCTGTTCGAAGAGCTCTAATTCTGTCTGCTTTTCCCACCTTGTGACTTTTTCACCTATGTCTGCCCATTTAAAAGTTTTGTTCTTAGTCAAACTAACATGTGGCAGTCGATTAGATTTGTAAAGTGCTAAAAATTCCTGGGGCAATGAACAGCTTGCTACACTGTTACATTCTGCATCCCAGTACAAGTTTCGCAATACTAGCCTGTTTGCATGGTTTTGAAACAATTCTTGTTCATAATCTTTATCAGGTCCTGGTCTATTACAGTAATATAGAGTACAATGCAACAAATGCTGTTTGTCAATGTCGAGGGAGGGGAACTTGCTGATGGCTACATTCATCAGTTCTTCGGTTACTGCCCCTGGACCAGTCGTAACCAAGTCCTGGCTGTACCAATAATACATTTCTCCCTCCGGTCGCACTACAAAAGTGTCCATTTGTCACTGTGCTTCCATACTCTGCATGGTTGGAACTACGGCTATGCCAGATATCTGCATCAAATCTCTACCCAAAAGATTTACTGGGCATTTTGTAGAAGCTACAATTTTACTTTTCTGAGTCATCCCTGATACGGGGTCTGTTACTGTTATGTCATGGGAGAGTGGCTCCCGGTACAGCTGTCCATTAGCTGCTTTCACTAATATATAATCTGGTGATTCTGTATCTTCCGGTAGTTTGGAAGGGTATATCAGGTTCATGAAGCCCCTGGGTTACACAAAAATTTAACTTCCCTCCCCTCTACCAGAAGCGTCACTTCCGGTTTTGTGTCTGCTAAGTAAAGCTCTAAGCTCAAAAGAGTTAGGTCTAAAATTCCATTTTCTTCTATGTCTGCGTATTCATATACATCCTCTACCCCTTGAGTCACATCCTCTACTCCTGCTATCACATTTACACTTACCTTTCCCTGCTCACTCTCTTCTAATGATTCCTGACTATCATATAGTCATTCCTCATCCTCCTTATTTTCTGTAGTCGCCTTCTTGTTTAGCCTGCAATCCCTCACTAAATGTCCTTTTTTTCCCGCAGTTAAAACACTCACCCTTTTTCTTTCTTTCCTCGAAATCTTCTGATCGTTTGTGAGATTGTTTATTTCCCTGGGTATTTTTCTTACCCTTTTTCCCAGTTTGTACTACAAATACTTCTGACCCATCTTCTGCTGAAAATACTTGAGTTTTCTTTTTCTTTTTACTATTAAAATGTCTTTTTGCATGTCTAGCATATTCAAGTAATGGCTGTAATCTACTTGTTCGATGATCTACCATATGCTTCGTAATAAAGCTACTAATGGGAGTTATACTACTCTTCAAGAATGCATTCTTTAACTGTTGTTCATATGAGGAATCATGTGTCTGATTTTCTGGTATCTGCATTCCGCAGTGATTATTAAAACACTCTAACAGTCTAGCATAATATCTATCAACTGTTTCACCTTCCTGTTGAATGCATTGATTAATGCAAGTCCAATCAGCCCTAGGCTTCCACTTTTCAGAGATACAGTCTGTTAGACCTTTCACTCTGCCATCCAGTTCTGCATTAGTATGTGGGAGTGGTCTAAGTTGTGCGTCACAAGGATTCCAGTCGCCACTAATCATGTGCCAATCTGGACCCACAATTTGTCTAACTACTTTTTCTACTTCCTCTCTATTTAAATGGTAACTTAATCTCGTACCGTGTAAGTCTTCTAAAAATTTTCTAAAATTCACTTTTGGGTGGGGAATACCTTCCGTGGCTTTTTGGATATCTTCCGGTGTCCATGGTCTATAAACTAAAAGAGTCGGACCTTGTCCTGCCTGTCCTGCCTGAGGATTCGGTACTTCTATGAGCGGACACATTTCTTCTTCACTCATAGCCTGTGATGCTCTATTTAATTCATTTAATTCAATTTCCCTCCTCAAGTCGCGTGTTCGAGACCTGGTCTCGATAGGATCCCTGACAAACAGTTGTGCTTTTGCAGGGACAGCTGGGTATAGCGGAGGTGGATCAGCTCATCCACTCGCTTCATATTATGGTGATGGAAGTGGAGGGGGCGAAAGAGGGGCCGTTGCTATTACTAAGTTATTGTCTTCTTTGTCTAAGAACATTGTCTTTGAATTTTTAATTCTCTGCTCCCTACGATTTGCTTCCTCAAGCCACCTATGCGCCTGAGGGACTCCTAATTGTCTCTGCTTTTTTAATATGCTTTTCATTCTATTTTTCATTCACTGTGATTTATACAAATTGAGTTTCATATGAGACTGAAAAAGATGCTTTTCTAAAACTGCAGCATGCTTACTGAAACTTGCAAGTTGCCCTCTGACCTAGTAACTGCTAGCACAGCAATATTCTTGTTTATGCCTTGTGGAAATGTACTTGAGAAGCAGGTGTTTGTCTGCTAGGTCAGAAGCATATGAATGAACAATACGCTATATTATAAATGTAATGATTCTAGACAAACAGCCTTGTCCAGAGGATGGGAACCTCTGCAGCTGCAGTAATTTAGAGATAATGTAGACAAAGGATTATTAGAGAAATGAACTGCTAGCATTGTGCTTGATTTAGCCGTAGTATCTTGAATGTAACATAACAAGTATCTAACTGAAAGTAACCAAGGTCATGTTGTTTTCCTCAGGAAGTTTCACACAAAAATTGTTTAAATCAGCAGAAATTCATGGGAAAGATGGTCAGCAGATGATGATGAAAAGGTGGTAATCTGTTACGTCAGCATGGTAGGACAGGATTAATTTGATAACCTATAAAAATGAATGCATTTCCTGTTTCTGGTTAGACAAACTCTGCATTAGCACGTTTTTGTCTCCTTGCTGCAAGATTAAAGTGCCTTAACCTGAACCTACCGTGTTTTGATAATTTTTAAAGTATAATTTTCCTTTGACAGATTGGTCCTTCGGACTGGAAACGTATCTCTCGCTCTAGGCCTAGGTCAGAATTGGGCCCAGTGGCATGCATCCGTACGGAGAAGAGGCCAAATCGGCTCTTCTGTTTTGAAAGACCTCCGACTGAATTGTCATTCGAAAGAGGCCAGCCACTGTTTCTGATCTGGGATTGGAGGACGAGTCAACGATCCGGTGGATCAAAACACGGTAGGTTCAGGTTAAGGCACTTTAATCTTGCAGCAAGGAGACAAAAACGTGCTAATACAGAGTTTGTCTAACCAGAAACAGGAAATGCCTTCATTTTTATAGGTTATCAAATTACTCCTGTCCTACCATGCTGACGTAAAAGATTACCACCTTTTCATCATCATCTGCTGACCATCTTTCCCATGAATTTCTGCTGATTTAAACAATTTTTGTGTGAAACTTACTGAGGAAAACAACATGGCCTTGGTTACTTTCAGTTAGATACTTGTTATGTTACATTCAAGATACTACGGCTAAATCAAGCACAATGCTAGCAGTTCATTTCTCTAATAATCCTTTGTCTACCTTATCTCTAAATTACTGCAGCTGCAGAGGTTCCCATCCTCTGGACAAGGCTGTTTGTCTAGAATCATTACATTTATAATATAGCGTATTGTTCATTCATATGCTTCTGACCTAGCAGACAAACACCTGCTTCTCAAGTACATTTCCACAAGGCATAAACAAGAATATTGCTGTGCTAGCAGTTACTAGGTTAGAGGGCAACTTGCAAGTTTCAGTAAACATGCTGCAGTTTTAGAAAAGCATCTTTTTCAGTCTCATATGAAACTCAATTTGTATAAATCACAGTGCATGAAAAATAGAATGAAAAGCATATTAAAAAACACTTGATTATTAATTTGGCATTAAGCATACACACATTAATACATATTTTTCTAACACATCCTATTTATTGCTTTTTGTGTCTATATGTGAGAGTCTGTCCTCGAGTGTCAGTGTGAAACTACATTTCTCACATATTGTATTTGTCTGTTTGAGAATTAAGTGGTTGTCAGTGTACATAAGACAATTGCTTCAGGATGCCCATGTCCACCAAGCTGGACGCAGAGATAGCAGAAAAGTGTCCGTCCATGGTTAAAAGTCCTGTTGCATACTTGCAAGGGATAGGAGTGGAGGGTGTTTGTTATCGAATGAGGGAAGTGTGCTTACTTGTTGTAATCTGAGCCAACTTAACCAGGGATGTTGCCCAGCACCCAAACCCGATGATCTCTGAGCAGCAATAGTCCTGGTTTGCAATAATTAGGTAAGGTAGACCTAAATAGTCCTAACTTAATGTGTAAATGCTTCCCAACATGGAAACAACTTGGTGAGTAATGCGGGACTAAGGTATAGTTCTAAGGTGTTTTTTTATAGGGACTGTCAATGCTGCCAGCCTATTTAGCTAGAATTTTGTAAATAATTCTGTCATTTGTAAATATTAATATAAGCCACAGGCTTGTTCTCCTAAATGTAAGAAAATTGTGTTAAATGTTGGACAAAAATGTAACAATAGTGCACACTGCTAGAAGAAACCTGATATCAAGCATTGATATGACTGATCTCAAACTTGGAGCAGTGATGTCTGAACCAGCAGATTATTTCTATTGTTTTGAGACCAGAGTTAATTGCTAGATTTTACATATATAATGTCTTTAATTGCTGTGGTTTCCTGACCAGGTGCAAGATCAAAGATATGTTAAACTCTGAGTTTCTGTTAGCTTGGGAACCAGAGAAGAATGATGTAATCTAAAATGAGTCAGCAGTGATGTATTAGCAATTTAAAAGATTGTCTCAGAGAGAGGGGGGGGAGACAGAGAGGATTTTGGATTTTGTCTAAAGCTGACAACAACTCAGCAGTACTCTGCTTTTGCTCTATATGTAAGTTTATTTAGAAATGTGATTGCTCTTAGGAAAATATAGAAAATAGTAAGTTTAGTCCAGCTGTTTTCTATATTTATGTCAGAACTATTCTACAGTGTTATTTTAAGCATTTCCTGTGATGTCTGAATTCTTGACTAGCACTGTGTAGTAAGAAGTATTGTCTTGTGTTTTTATTATTTATTATTAAATATTTTTAAACATTTCAACTGTGGCTGTTTTGTGTAGAGATACTTTAAGCTCCAGAGTAAATTGCATGTATGTAGTGATACTGTACAAAGCCACTCCAATAGTCTTGCTGCTCAGTCACACTTACAATTTGGATAATAATATTGCACAGTAATAATTGGACACCCTTTGGTAAGGGCCTTTTTAGTAGCTGATATTAGTGGTTTGTGGCAGCTGGTACTATCTTATAGACTGGCAGGAAGGGTCATAGCTGGAGAACCTGAGCCAGCCTTACCCAGGAGTGTCTGTGTGTTTGTATATAACTTATATCTTAAAGAGTGTGTGTGTGTGTGTGTGTGTGTGTGTGTGTGTGTGTGTGTGTGTGTGTGTGTGTGTGTGTGTGTGTGTGTGTGTGTGTGTGAGCTACTTAGGCAGGGACATGAAGCACTTGTTGGACAGTGGAGGTTTTAGCTTGACCACTAGACTGAGACCCTATAGCTGTGCCAGTGGGGAATCTTATTGGGGATCTGGAGAGAAAGGGAGAAACCAGTCCCAGACTGACTGCGATCTCTGTGTGCCCTTAAGGGAAATTGTACTTTACTGTGTGTGTATTTGTTATCATTCCCAATGCGGATGCCCCTCACTGGTGTTAGTGGTGAGGATTGAGACTCCTTGATTACTGGGCCAGTGCACGGGTGTCCCGGGGACATTTCAGCTTCTGGTGATTGTGCATATACAAAGCACTAGTAACTGCCACTGTGCAAAAACAGCTTTGCACACACACTAGGCTTATATACAATAAAACAAAAAAAAAGGTTTTACCGTAACTATGCCCTAAGGCCAATCAAACAAGCCCACAATGGGCTTTAATTCCCAGATCAGACAGGTGAAATCAGCCCTCTCCTGCTTCAAGATCACAGACTTTGGCTCTCTTAATGTAAAATGACTGGTTTGGAGCCCAAGGGTAATGGAACCACAAACAGAACCTAAAACTAACTAACCAGGAAAAACAAGATTCAGAAGATTTCAGTGTAAAAAAGCAGCCCTTTTATCAGTTTGAAAATGTAAATTTAAACTTCAGAAAGTACAAAAATATAAACAAATAGCACAGTTAACTTTCACACTATAATGAACATAAGCAATGCAAGTGCAACATCATACTTCATTTTATTTGTCTTGCCAATGACGGCTTCAGATGTTAGCAAAATCTCTCAAAGTCTCTGCCATCGTCACCAAGTGATGAGGAGCTCTGGATAAATGAGCCAAGACTTGCACAAATGTGAGACTTATATACAATCAGAAAAAAAGCAAGTTTTATACTAACTATGCCATAAGACCAGATGGGTAAGCACACAGTTAGCTTTCTACCAGTTATTCTTAGCTCAGATAGGTGAAATCAGCGCTCTTGCCACAGGAGTACAGACATTACCCTTTTAATGTAACATAACTGGTTTGGAGCTCAAGTGTTAGGAACCACAATTAGATGCCTAATACAAACCAAGAAACATGAGATACAATGTATTTTAATGCAGAACAGCAACCCTTACAGTAGTTGGACAATGCAACTTTAAACTTTAAAGAAGTGAAAAAAATAACAATGAATAGCACAGTAAAATTTCACAGTATAATGAATATAAGCAATGTTTCTAGATGTTTGTGTCTGTACAAGGCACTGAAATGATGAACAGCTGTGCAAATGTGTATTTTAACCAGCACTAGAAATGCGTAAAACTGAACACTGAGCATTCTGGTCAATAAAATAACTACTCATAGAGCCCTTTTCTGTGCTTCCCAACTCAGCTAGACCAGGCAAATACCTACTGCCTCTAGATGAATAATCCAAGTCCTCCTAATGTAAAAGCACAGTCAGTGAGCGTCTAGAATTAAATGTTACCACAAGCAAACTTAAGGAAAGGCAATAAGTAATTAAAGATAACAGCAGTGTACTTTAATCTGCATTCAAAACTGATTATTCAATAAAAGTACTTCACTTTGTAGAAATTAAATAAGATCCACTCAATTGTGTAGAATTCATAAAGACTCTAAAACAAGGTAAGCTGATTAGTAAGCACTCAGGCCAATAGAACAACTACAGGTAGGAATCATTAGTGTGTGCCCCCCAACCTATACAGACCAGGCTACCATTAACTTCCGCAAGACGGAAAACCCTCTTTCCTCTTGTTTGAAAAACCCAGAAAAAAAGCTTGCAAGAGTGTTGAAATACACTATTTTATCCAACAGGTAGCTGGATAATGACTTCAAAGCAAATAAATCAGTAGAACAGACAATGAAAGGCAAAATGCACTTTTATTTCTCAACACTTAATGCTAGTTAACATGGATATACTTCTGAAGCTCAAAGTTTCACAACTTTAAACTTCAAAAGGTCAAGACCAGAAGATCAAAATTTTGAAACAACAAAAACTAACTAAAAAAAAAACAATAAAAACAAAAAAAATTTTTTGTCTTATGTTTGCACCCCTCATAACCCCCTGCTAAATAACTTTACCAAGTTCGAGATCACACTACAGTGAAGAAAATGATAAATATACTGTTCCACACTGTGCAGTGATCTCCATTCAAAATGTTCAAAATTTCAAAACTTCAGTCTTCTGGTCTTGGCCGTTTGATAAGCTCTGACCCTAACTAAGAACAAGTATCTATTCATACCTTGCATCTTACTCTTCTTTACTCACTGTCACTCGTTGTATGCTATGATTCAAGATGAACAAGCTGGGACGTTCATTTTTATGCTTTACTATATAGAAACACATCAGGATGGATAGCAACAACATAAAATATAAATGAACTGATTGACTGACAGACCATTACATACATGCATGCTTACATCTCAATAGCTCTCTACAAAATGGCAATGTAGCTTGCACATGCTCAGTATTTATACGCATGTGCAAGCCTTCTGGAAAGCTTCTTAAAGGTATGCATACATACATACATACATACATACATACATACATACATACATACTGATCTACATCCTCCCTCTGTAGTGAACTGCCCATAATAAAATGACATCTGACAAAGACATGCAATTATACAGAGACTAAGAAATAAACACAATGTTCATGTCTAAGTTGCTGTGTATCTGGAATATGGTCTGGAAATATGACCTGATCTAGTGATATAGCAATTAGGACTGGGTTTAGCAATAGGGACAGTCGTTAGTGAACAATTTGTTTCAGGTGTTTCATGGATTTTCTCAGGATCAAGGATAATTGCTGGAATGTCTTCTAGAACTGGAACACTGGATAATTCACTCTGAGATACAGTCTCTTTATCACAGACATGATGCTGCAACACAACCTTGGACACTGGTAACAAATGTTTCCGAGTCCCCCAAAATTCTTCTCCTTGTGATTTCACAATGTACAATCTCGGGTCTGGACATATACTTTTCATGATGCCAATCCGATCAAAACCTTTGGACATCTGCATCCTCACTATCTCCCCTTTTCATAATGGATTGAGCAGTTTGCTGAACTCATCAGCATGGGGAACCAACAGAATTCAACTAATTGGCAGTGTGGTTTTGGTTTGTCTTGACAAAAGCCTTTGTGCAGGTGAATCAAGATGTTTATCATGAGGAATATTTCTGGGATCCAGGAGATTCAGAAAAACATCTCTATTCTCTCATTTTGACTTCTCCAATAACTGTTTTGCACTTTGACCTGCATGTTCTGCCAAACCATTTGACTGTGGGTACACAGAGCTACTCATAACATGAATTAAGTCCCACTCTTCATCAAATCTCTTGATCTGCTGGCTTGTAACCTGTGTACCATTCTCAGAAATAACTTTGTGTGGACTATCATGGACTGCAAAATGATGCTTCATCATAGTAATGACAGTTCTGGACACTAGATTAGAAAGTATGTCAATCTCAAACCAATTTGAATAAGAGTCTACTAACACCAAGTAATGTTGACCATTCCATTCAAAAATGCCAGTAGCGGGGGCGTGGCCAAGGATGAACACAGGATAGCAGCAGATTTCTTCAGCTCCACCAATTTCATTACATTGACAAGAATTAATTACTTAAAAAATTAATTCTTGAAGTAATTTTCTTTCTAAATATGTTTGTTTTATATAGTTCTTGAACTATATCTAAAAAAGAAAGGAAAACTTAATTATATTCCTGTCAGAAATTACTTTGGAAATTTTCCTGTCAGTTTATCAGTCTGAAATGAGTTCCAGTAAGACAAATTCTCAAGACTCCAGCATCAAGAAAGAACTTCAGTCTCTGATAATTATAGTCCAGCAACTTACTGCTAAGATGGATAAAATGGATACTAAAATAGACACTTTCATAGAAAAAACTACAAAACAAATAGACTTGTTACATATGGACCTGCAACAACAGAAGATCCAGATGACAGGCATAGAAGAAGCTGTGAATGACATGGAAAATAAAATACAAGAACAGGAAATCAACATTGAGTTTCTGCTGAAACAAAATACACATTTACAAACAAAGCTGGATGACCTGGAAAATAGATCTAGGCGCAATAACATTAGGATTTTTGGACTGCCAGAAAATATTGAAGGTAACAACATTACTTCTTTTTTAACAACATGGCTCCCTAAAACTTTAGATTTACCAGAAGCATTTTCTTTTGGTATCGAAAGAGCACATAGATCTATAGCTAATACTAACTCTAACAAAAACTATCCTAGATCAGTTATAGTTAGATTTCTATCATCTTTTGATAAAGAGATGGTTCTTAAATCTGCTTGGGCTAAAGCTCCTGTTAAGTTTAATGAGACAACTGTGCGTTTTGACAATGACTATTCTTCCATGGTAATTGCTAAAAGAAAAGTTTTTCTGCCACTAATAAGGGAGCTTAAAAAAGCACAGTTTAAAACATACCTTCTGTTTCCTGCCAAGCTTAACATCTTCCTTCCTGATGGTCCTAAGGTCTTCGATGATTTAGACTCTGCTTTACTGTTTGTCAAAGAAAAAAGGATTTTGGATAAAATAGAAAAAATGGAATGGGCTAGTTCTTCAGTAAAGAGATTGGCAACTGAAGCTTCCTGGAAGACTTCAGAGAAGAAGAGACTAAAAAACAAATGATTTGTTATATGTTTTTTTTCTCTCTCATCATTTTAGTTCATTATTAATCTTTTTGAATATAGTTCCTGCATTTCCAGAAAGCCACAAATATTTTGGAAAAGATTTAATCAAAGTTATTCTCTATGTGCAAAGAAATGTTTTGTTTCATAACCAGTCAAAATGCCTGAGGATTTAATGGCAGGCTGTGACTCGATTTGTTTTCTTTCTGAAAAA